>NC_053156.1:255448571-255760660 GCF_016835505.1 Polypterus senegalus | reverse complement strand
TCAGCCTAATTATTTTACAAATATACATTTTAGGGAGCATGGTGGTGCAGTGATTAGTGCTGCTGCCTCACATTTTTAGAGTCTTGGGTGGAAATGCCACCACTAATTTTTTACATCCCCCTAAAAGTGTTTAACCATCAGATACTGTATCTAGATACAAAATTAGGTTTTGAGCAAAATCACTCTTGCCACATTTTATGTATATATCTGTAAAATGTATTATTATTATTCACAAAGTATTTATTCAGAATTCTTCACTTTTCTGCACACTTTATTGTCTTGTAGATTTTATCTGAAATAGACACATTTGACATTTTTGCTCATCAGTCTATGCTCAAGAACCTATAATGACAAAGTGAAAACATCTTTTCAGAAATGTTTGCAAATTTATTAAATATCAAAAGGTGAACTGTCTCATTTCCAGAAGTTTTCAGACCCTTTGCTGTGGCTCTCCAAATTGTGGTTAGGTGGAAGGACAAAAGCTAACCCATGAAACCTAAGGAACTCTGTGTAGATCGCCACAATGAAATTCTGGTGAGGCATACAGTAGATCAGAGCATGGGTATATTACAATTTCCAAAGCTTTGAGCATTCCCAGGAGTACACTAACCTTAATTGTATAGTGGGAGAAGATTGGAGCCACAAGGTCTCTTCATAGAGCTGGCCTTCTTTACAAATTGAGCAACTGGTAAAGAAGGGCCTCGGTTAGGGAGGTGACCAAAAACCCAATGGTCACTCTAGCATTGCTTCAGAAGTCATATGTTGAGATGGGAGAACCTGTTGGAAGGACAGCCATTTCAGCAGCACTCTGACGGACAGAAGCCACTCTTGAGGGTTGGTATTAACTCTTGTCACACACTTCCGCATGAGAGGCAGCTAAAGGGTCTAAAGGAGAGCAATTTCACGGCAGACCAGGAGGTGGAAGAGTGCACTGACCTTTTTTCTGACTTTCCTCCAGACCGTTCACGGGAAATTCTGCCTGGCCTTGATGACGTCACTTCCGGTTCCAGACCCTTGGATGACATTATTTCCAGTGAAGAACCCATGACCAAATAGACTTCTGGTTCCGGCCCTTTTGATGACGTCACATCCGGGTCCAAACCTATGGAAGAGGACCCTTCAGCTTCCATCCTTGATGACTTCACTTCCTTTTCTGGCCTTTAAAGCTGCCATATTTGACAAACCTAGTCATGTTTTGGACTCTGTTCTGAACACATCAATGCTAGCAATTTAACCATTTGAATAGCAATGGAATATTATATGGGTGCCTGCCCCAAACCTTTTTATGACTCTTGTGTCTGCTTTTTATGACACTCTCAATGGCCCTGAGCTGGATAAGTGGTTTAGGACATGGATGGATCAACACTCTACACTGTTTAAATTTTATTGAATGCCATGTATCCAATATACTTTATAGTTCAAATATTTATTGCAAAAGTTGTTTTTTGTGTCACTGTTAAAGCTTTTAAAATGCAATATACTTTATAATGACTAATATATAGTAAATGCTTTAACTTAATGTTTTAATCATTTTTAAAATAAAAAACAAAATTCATTATCATCTTTACCCACTGATTAACTCTCATTATGTTAAAGTTAGTTTCCTGCATTGTATTCAGATTGTACAGAATACACATGTAGAGTATCTCTTAATTTAAATTGTGAGTAAAGTAAAAGACTTTCCATATATTAGGTTTAAATGTGACTGCCATAGCTTAAATGAACAGCTGAAACCTAATGAGGGCTTCTTTCAGTTTAATTGAAAAGTTTCTACTAGCTACTGCACATATATTAGGTATTTTTTATGTAAACTGCCAGACCTGTCAGATGACTAGTTTTGATTAAGTACCTTCTTTATTTGATTACAGTTATTTTTACACTATTATATTTTTGAAAATGGAATACTCTGAGACACAGAACAAGATGTTGTGAAACCTTTCAGTCAAATTTAATAACATAATATGACCTCATATGATGGAGATCTAGAACTGTTTCAATATAACATCCATGTGAAAATCCATTGTCACCCCAGGAAGCCACACTAATTCTTTAGCCTGCTTGTTCTCCCTGTTTCTATTCTCTTTTCTATGTGTTTTTGTTTCTGTAAATTTCTTGTCTACACATCCTTTCTTATCGGACTCTCTGGTCACCAGTCAATCATTGCTCTTGTTCTATTGTAAATAAAGCGCCTAACAAGACAGAGCTTACTTCCAACAAATCTTAAGTTTTTAAAGGTTGATACATCTTTATTATCACCAAAAAAATAATCTGTATATATAGATTATTAACTGTTTCCCCTTAAAAGAGAAAAATGGAAATGTAAATGTCAGGAGGAGCTGGGGTAGTACTGGGTAACCTAGTTCAATAGCTGTTATTGAGGGTAAGCAGTAATAACAAAGAGCACTGAACAGGACAACGCCAACATGTCTTCCCTGGAGTCGTCCATATAATGACATTGACTCCCTGTGTCTTTGGCTTCTATGGCTCACAAGTGGGGTATGCAATGCCATTATAGTTCATCATCCAGGTCTTGCTTTTCAAATTTGAAAGCAGAATACAAAAATGGGTCATTGGCTGTGTTACATTTAAATCCTTCTGCTGTACACCATTTAAGTAAGTCCCAAAAAGGCACATAAAACCCATGTGTTCTTGACACCCCTAATTCCTGTATAGCCACTGCTGTTTTTTAATATATACAAATAATCTGGGTAGGATTATTATTATTTTTATTATTATTTTCTTACTTGGCTGAGGTCTTTATCCAAGGTGACTTTCAAGATCTGGGATACAGTTGAGTTGACTTGCTTAGGGTCACAGAGTATCTGTAGCAGGATTTAAAACCCACAGCTGTAAGATCTGAAGTCCAAAACCTTACCCCCTATATAAATAACAAGCTGCTTATTTTTGCATATAATGCAAAATTAGGTGGAACAGCAGTTAATCTAGTATCAGCTAAATCATTACAATAGAACATGGACAGAATACAGGCTTGGGCAGATGATATTTAATGTAAGTACACATAAAGTTTTACACACAGAATACACAGTGGGAGTTCTAAAACCTAAAGGACCTAGGAGTCACAGTGGACTCATCACTGTCTGCATACAGAAGGCTAACGCAATGTTAGGTTATATAACATGATGTATAGAGTACAAGTCTAAGGAGATATGCTTAAGCTTTAAAACACACTGGCGAGGCCTCATCTGGAGTACTGAGTACAGTTTTGGTCACCATGTGCTACAAAAAAGGCATAACAGCACTAGAAAAACTCTAGAGAAGAGCAACTAGGCTGATTCCAGGCTGCAGAGCATGAGTTATGAGGAAAGTTTAAATGAGTTAAACACTTTCAATTAAAGTAAACTGAGATTAAGAGGTGACATGACTGAAGAGTCTAAAATTTTAAACAAAATCTCTACTGTGGATCCAGGCTGTTATTTTGAACCTTGAACACAGGCACACAGTTAGAATCATGATACAAATAAATTTCGCACAAATGTTAGAAATCCTTTTTTCACACAGAGAATAAATTGCCAAGTAGTGTGGTACAGAGTGGGACTTTAGGTACATTTCAAACCCAATTTAATGTTATTTTGGAGAAATTTGGTGCTTAGGACTCGAAAGCTTTGGTGGTCGGAATGGACCTGTCAAACTCTTACTAAAGTTCTAATGTGAAAGGGGCATTAGTAATGTTCATGACATGGTGCTGTTCCTTCTCTTCCACCAGAGATAGCAGTGAGGCCACAATATTGTCTCGAGCCAGTTTAATTCAATTCATGCTCATGAGACACTGAAGCCCATTCTCACATCAGCATCTATCTATTGCAGGACACATATGTGCACACAACAATATGAGGCTAATTTAATGAAGGAGACGCATGATTCGGATCAAATCTGAAATGATCCTGAGGACTATGAAATCTACACTATATATAGTAATGAAGCATCCTTTGCGAATTTATCACATTTCGCAAATTTATTGATTAATATGAAAAGCTAAGTTGGAATCCAAGGTGAAATTATAACAGAAATTATAACATTTAAGTCTGGAAGCATGCAAAAAGGCATGCATAACAAACCTGTGTAGATGTTAAACATTCCCATTAAATTCAGTTTATTATATCTTTGACTAGCTGTAAACAACACGAGATGTAGTAGTGAAACAGGACAGTGTAGACCAGGGGTTCTCAACGTCGGTCCTGGGGACCCCCTGTGGCTGCAGGTTTTTGTTCCAACCAGATTCCTAATCAGTGACAACACCTGATAGCACTGATCTCATTTAATTAGCTGGTATTTTTTTTTCTTTTTTTTTGACATTCAAAAAAGCATAGTAGCATGATTTTTACATTTATAAGACATTTATAAATATGTCTACTTTTGCTATAGATTTAAATGCTTAACTCTCTTTTGTAGATTTCATTATACTTTGCCCTTTCTCTGTGCAGTTTTTCCCCCTTCATTGTATCTTATTAATGACAACTTAAAATGAGCCGAGCAGACACCCAAGCAAAAACACTGAATAATCAAAGGCTGCAGCTACTTTAGAGTCAGACCCACTAATTAGTAAATACAGTAATGGATCAATTAAACAATTAGAACACCTAGAAAAGTAGAATGAAAATCAAGATGAAAATACTGTTAAAAAGAAAAAAATACATTATTCCTATATAACTGCTTGGTACATTTTAATATTTGTTTTTTTTTTAGCAAACTTAGTTTTCTAATTAATATATTGTTCCTTAAACACAGAACTTGGGAATTATCAGTTCACTTAATTAGCCCAGGAGTTCAATTAAAAACAGAAGCTGGTTGGAACAAAAACCTGCAGCAACAGGGAGTCCCCAGGACCAACGTTGAGAACTCCTGGTGTAGAGGCGTCCGGCTCCCTACTCCTAAAGTCATGCTTCCCCCTCCCCTCGGCCCACAGCCTCGGTCTCTATATTGCTCCTGCAAGCAAACTGTGATTCTTAGTGCGATGATAGAAGTCAAAAAATCAACCAGAATGTTCAAGCAAATTACAGAAAAAAACCCGTTCTAAATCCTTTAAGTAGTCGTCTTGTGAAAATGGACAGACGTACAGACATACAGACATTGCATTTTATATATATAAAGATGAAACTTCTATATCTTTAATAGGAAGCCACACTTTCTGGTGAATTACAAATTGTTAATAATTCAGACATTTGTGAGCTGTAATCTGATCATGAGAAGTGATAGCTTAGACCAAATACTCCTCAAATCATACATAACTTGAACAGCAATAGTTATTCATGAGTGACCTTGATATTGTAAATGACATAAAAAGCCAGAAACACACTCCAAAGTTTAGATACCTATGGCATTTGAGGTTTAAGCATTTCTAGTTTGTCCTTTGTGCCTACGGTTTTGTCTCCAGGTGATAGCCAGATGATAGATTCATATTTATGCTTAACTTATAACAACAACAATTTCACAACTGCTAGAATATTTGGGGAACACAATGGTTACTGCAAACTATGTTTGAAATAAAAACATTTGTGTTTTGCAAGGAAGATTTTCTGGGGAACAAAGTAAACAGCCTTAAAAAACTGATGTCATCATTGTTGTGTAATGTCAACACATGTGAAATATAAATAAAGCAAAAGAAAAACATAATCAAACAGCAGCAAAAAAAAAAAAAAATCATTAAAAACAGTGAAATACAGCAAAACACCAACAAACCCTGACACTGATTAGCTTTTGGAAAGTAGGAGTCCAGCCATGTCTTTAAAAATATTTCATATTGTAATCTAATTTTACTATTACTTGACAGTTGTCATCATAACAAGCATTGATGCACCTAAGTGAGGACTGACTGCAGTTTAACATCTCCTGCTATGTTCATCTTCCTAATAACACACTTTTTCTAGTCTCAGATTTTCCCTTTAACCAGTATGTTTTCCTACTGTTTAAAAAGTGTTGTGTAACCTTTAATCCTAATTTGTTAACAAAACACAACCGTTTATAATTGGAGTTACAACATTAATCATATTCAAATTATCTAACTCCAGTGACAGCTATTTGAATGTTTCTATTTAACTGTAGTTTATTTTGTGGTGGACTGGTTTCCCATCCATTGCAGTTTTCTGCTTTTTTACCTGATGTTCCTCTGACAGGCTTCAACTTCTGCAACCCCTGAACTAGATCATGTGGGTTTTAAGACAAATGTTTTTGTTTCTAATTGCTTCAGCTATGCACAAATAAAATACAAGTACAAAACTAATGAAATATCAGTGAGGCCGATAGACAGCAAAGTTTTGCTATTGTACTAAAAAATTACAGGCAAAGTTGTTTTTCTTATGTTTATTGTGCACCGATTGATTAATTAATTGATGAATTTTGACTTGAGCAGCTAAACATCCCACAATTCTAAATGCTTTTTATATAGTTAATTTATGCATTATGACAAGAACTAACTGTCGAAATCTTCTAACTGGTTGGGTAATCACAATCTTCAGTCTTCTTTTAGTGATATACAGTATGCGGGTTTATTGATGATCAAGATTCAGAAGTTATTCTGCATAGAGAATTATTGAAAATGGTGGATAAATGTAAATATCTGGGATCAGTGTGATGGAAAACAAGATGTAGAGATAACCTACAGAGTGCAGTGTGGATAGAACAATTGGAAGAAGGTATCAGGAGTGTAGTGTGATCAAAGGTTAAAGGTAAAGTTTTTAAGGCAGAGATAAGACCAACAATGAAGGATGAAGCTGAGGCATCGGCAGTAAAGGGAGCACAGGCGAAGAAGTTAGATGAGGCAGAATTGAGAAGGTTGAGATGGATGTTTGATGGATTTACAAAAAATGACAGAATAAGAAATGAGACAATCACAGATATCTAAGAAAGTACAGGAAAGTAGGTTGAAGTGGTATGGACAGGTGATGAGGAGGGGCAATGAATATGTGGGCAAAAGAGTGTTGGGAATGGGGGTCAAGGAGAAGAGAAAGTTTGGGAGACTGAAGCAAGGGAGGATGGATAAAGTAACAGATGATCTAAAGGAAAAGGGCTTGACTGGTGAGGAGGTGCAGGATGGAGCCGTTTGGAGAAGGCTGATCAAGCACAGTGACAACACATAGAAGTGGGAAAAGATAAAGAGGAGGAAGTTTTCATTATTTCCATGGACAGTGTTTTAGGGATAAATAAAGCAAACAGCAGCAATTTGTATTTCTATAATTTTTGCAAGGTATTAGTAGGACTTTTTCCCTATATTTATCATTTTTATTATGTGCATTATTAGAAACAATTACTATAAATAAGAGTCATTGTATCCTCTTAATGAAAAAAATCAGGAAAACAAGAAAGAAATTGTTAACGCTGACATGGTCCAAAAGGTTTAATGTTTGCTTTTCTAATCAAGAACTCTTCAGCCTCTTTTGTTGTGACCCTTCTCAGGGATTTAGTGATACTATAAAAAAAAACTTCACTAAATATATTCTTACACTGGGTTTGCACATTCTCTTTACATTTGACTACCTCCTAATCTCCGATTTATTTATAGCTGGTTGATCCCAATCTCCTCCACTGCATGCCTTACCTTGTATTACTTGTTATATTTCTAGCAATCACTGCTGCCTGTCCAGTTTTTTATGAATTTGCAATGTAGTCCTAAAAGGACTCCACTGATAAATCTATAATTTTAGCTCTCCTCGCCTTTAGCATATCTTAAATTCTATGTTTGCCTTTTGGAGTTCACATGTTAGTACACCACCATAAATAAATTCACAGAAGTAAATTTGGAATATCAAAAGCTCATATTATATATTACAAATAGGAAAGAAGTTGTTAATGTAACATACAGTAGATGTTTGAGTCTGAGAGTCCATCACATTTTACTCACAATTAAGAGACATCTCAAAAGTGGATGGGACACACTAGACACCTCCCATAATGTGAAACATGACATGAAAATGTTCCCAAGTAGAATCTGTAATCTAGCTACTTGTAGTAGCTGCCTACGTTTAAATGTACAGTTCACTCTTTATGAAAAATGAGAAAAGTCTTAAATGTAAAACAAAAATGTACATGCTATTCTTTAATATGAATATTAATATTTGGACATCATAGCCTCACAGCACTTCATACCAGCTCATTTCTGTATGTTCTGTCTTGATTTTGAATATTTTCCTTCATCCTTCTATAGATTTCTTCCAGGGCCTTGTGCATCTTCTAAAAAATGTTAATACTTTGGGCCAGACTAATTACCATCCTCTAATTATCTGGGAATGAGCGTGTGCATTGTTACTTTTGTTACAATCTAAAGGATTGACATTCATGACTACCTCCAAGATTAGACCTCCTTCTAATGGTATACAATTTGACTTTCAATAAGCATGACTGGATAAGCAGCTAGACAGATGGATGTGACAGAGTGGTGCCACAAGTATGGCCCAAGGCATTTTCATTTTGGGACTGGGAGGTATTTGCATTATGATTTGCTTGTTGTTATTTTAACAGAAGTATGTGGAAAAGACTGATGAGCTTTGCTGTTGTTGCCTGTTCTCATCTAGATTGTTCTAATGTTCTGAAGTCTTCTTAAGTTCTGGTAGGGTTTACTGCGCAGGTTAAACCTTCACCCCTGCCAAAGCAAAAGATATGTTGGTATGTTGACTGGTGTCCCCGAACTGCCTATGGACATGTTTACAGGGATGTGTACATATATGTATGTGCGTGTGTGTGTTGGGGGGTTTGCTGTGTTTATTTTGTTCTTTTCAATGTTCCGGAGTTCCTCCCAGGACACATTTATTTCCCAACTAGTGTGAGTTTGTTCATTCTTCTTTACAGTCAAAACCTGTTGGGGAAGGAGCATAGACCACATTAAATGATCCTATAGTAAAAGTAGAACATCCAGTCCCCACAAAGAAGACACACCAGTCTGTTTCTAATGGAATCCAAGGTAATGTTATAATGATCAACCTACAAGCATACAAATTCCTGACAGATGGTGGCCCAGCTAGGACCTGGACTGGTGTTAAAGTTATACTACCATGTTTTTATTACAGATGTATTTGGCTGATACCATTATCCAAAGCAATTTACAAAATCAGGGGAGATTACAAGTGTTTAATGGTATTTAGTTTTACATTTACAGCCTCCCTCCATTGGTTCCTGGTGAGATTTCAGATTGACTTCAAAGTTTTATTGTTTGTTTAAGGCCTTGCATGGCGTCAGCCCTAAATACATCTGCAATGTTCTTTATCCACTCTTGGGGAACGAGTGTTTTAAAGTCATCTGCTCAATGACTCCTTTCAGTTCTTAGATCATAGCTAAAGTTTAAGGGTGACAGCTTTTTCAGTTATTGTTCCAAGACTTTGGAATGATCTGCCACTCCATATCAGACCTTCTCCTTCTATTGAGGTTTTTAAGACTCAGATAAAAACCGACTTTCTTTCCTCTGCCTTTTATGGTGGGTGAGATTGTCGGGAGGGGGAGTAAAGTTATTCAATAGTTTTTTTGTACAGCACTTTGGTACAACTTCTGTTGTTTTCGGTTGCTTTTAAATGTGCTTTATAAATAAATTTGATTCTGATTGATGTATTTGGAAAACAGTCATGTTAAGTGACTTACTCAGGGTCATACAACAAAGCAGAAACCGATCTGAACAGGCAATCTGCTGCTTTAAAGTACAGTACACTAACCACTACATTAAAGTGCTATGAAATCCTGACTCCTGACATGTGTAAGACTGGACTTTCTATTTTGTGACCCTTTTCATCTGCTTTTTACTTTCTTGAATGCAAAGTATATAAGTATATAATCGTCCAAAAATTCAATGTCGAGATTTTAATGAATGTCGACGTTTCAGACCTTTTTGGAATTATGTCTGTGTGTATGTATGTAAACACGATAACTTGAGCATGCTTTGACTTTGGTCAAATTTTGCACACAAGTATTAGATACAAAACATAGATTTCTATCAACTTTTGGGCTATTTCCACTAACCGGAAGCAGTACTTTACCTTTTCTTCATGCAGCTGCACAGTCTGATTTATTCAACATTACTTCTATAATAATTGTTCAATGCATTATTAATTTGATTTAATTTGTTGTTGATTGTTCTTTAATGTACATATAATAATATTATCATTGTCTTGCGATTTGCTCCTCAAATATCCATCCCCATATCTGAGTATACGAGAAAGTCTCAGGGAGACCACTCCCAATTTTTGCATGTGACTTCATCCATTTGGACAATCTGCTAAACACAATTAGTTATGGAGCAATTATGAGACAAAAATAGATTAGAGAAATTAAAGGAAGCACTGTGCTTAAGCCATGGCCAAATGTACCATCAGGGTGACTTGGGGACTAAGGGTTCTTTGCGCATGCCAGAGAAAAATGCCTAATAATAGGAAAGTCCAAGTTTTCATTGATAGTACGTGCACTCCCATCAGTCTCCCGTCCAGCACACACCCTACTATAAACCTATCTAAGTAGACCAAAATGAAAAACTTTAAAAAAAAAATAAAAAGAGTTCTGGTTGTTTAATATGGGTGGCCATGATCAAATTGGACACTTGCACATTTGGTGTGTTACTGTGCCACAAAAAGAAAAGGTCCACATGGGCAGTCATTCAAAACAAGAGACAAGTGATGCAGCAAAAAGAAAAATGTAAAACATTTCAGAAGTGTAAGATGCCATTCTACTGAAAATTTATATTTAAGATTTAAAAATAATAAAGATAATAATACTGATTTGAACAAGTACTTTGAACAAACCATAAATATTGCAGTTGAGACTAATGAGGGTGGCCTTACAGATAGTCATGAGTTGGACATGGAAGTGGTACAGAGCTACAAGATCCTGGGGGTTCACAAAAACAACAAACTGGACTGGTCTGACAACACAGCGGTTCTGTACAAGAAAGGCCAAAACAGGCTGTACTTGGTAAAGTAGGCAGCATGGTGCCTCGCAGTAAGGAGACCTGGGTTCACTTCCCGGGTCCTCCCTGCGTGGAGTTTGCATGTTCTTCCCGTGTTTGTGTGGGTTTCCTCCAGCTGCTCCGCTTTCCTCCCACAGTCCAAAGACATGCAGGTTAGGTGCATTGCCGATCCTAAATTGTCCCTAGTGTGTGCTTGGTGTGTGTGTGTGTTTGCGCCCAGTGGTGGGCTGGCACCCTGCCCGGGGTTTGTTCCTGCCTTGCGCCCTGTGCTGTCTGGGACCCTGTGTTAGGATATAGCAGGTTGGAAAATGACTGACTGACTGACTCCAGTCTTTGACGTGTACAGAGTAGCCAGTATGACTTTCTATGCTGCAGTCTCCTGGGGAAGCAACTTGAACTCAGAAGAAGCACAATGCCTGAAACAAACTTATCAGAAAAGGCTTCTTCATCACAGGGTGAAACCTGGACACACTGGAAACTGTTGTGGAAAAGAGGATGATAGCAAAAATGGATCCCATCATGAAGAATTCCCTCTACGAGGTGCTCTTTTGGAGTACTTTTAGCCACAAGCTCATTCCACCACAGTGTGTTAAGTAAAGCCTCTGGGGGTCTTTTCTGCTCAGTGTTATCAAACAATTAAATGCTTCCACCTAATGTACTTGCTACGTTTATTTTTATTCATTAATTTATTTATCGATCAATCAATCAGCTGTATTACTTTTCCTATGAATCTATATCCTTGTTTTTTTTATGTTTCTGCTGCTGTATGCATTTGAATTTCCCCGTGGGACTAATAAAGTTTTATCTAATTTAATGATATCACAACTTCCAGTACCATTAGCAGCAACACAGTGTCTGATTCTGTGGAGTCACTGACATAGAAGTGAACAACAATGTGGCAGACAACAAGGCCACTGCAGTAGATAAGTTGCATCAAACAACACCAAATCTAAATGCACGATCCTCTCTTCAGTCCTTTTAAACCTGTTTAGTTGATGCTCGTCAACTACAATATCTGAAGAAAATTGATTCATTACAGATGTGATGTTGCACTCATCAATTAATTTGTTACATTCAGTGCAATACACAAATGAAAAAAAAAAGGAAGGTAAAGTTTTGAACTTTATTTTACTTCAGTCCCTGTACCTGATTTATTATTTATGTAGTAATGTTCATAATTTGTGACTATATGTGTGTGCCTCATGGGCTGAGGAGGAGTCTTTTGAGCTTCAACACCATGGAGCCTGTGGGGGTCTTAATCCAGACATGGCTTGAACAGATATGTTAATGTGAGGCACCTATGTGAAAGCCAGTCCTGCCCTTCCTTTGTTGATTGTTCTTGTTTGGCACTCTGTCAGATCAGCTCTTATTTTCCATATTTTCAGCTTTCTGTTATGACTCTCTCTACTGACACCCATTCGGATCTTTCCTTCAGTTTTACTTTGTACAGCTGGTCCATTCAACATGACACAGCATTATTTTGGTCTTATGGGTCTTGGCTTAGCATTTGTACTACTGCAGCCAAGTAAAGAGGGTGTGTAGTTTGTGAGAAAATGGCTTTTTGGATAAACCAGTTTTGTATGCATGTCTGAGTCATAAAAGCCGATATGTATCATAAGCAAAATGACTCTTTTCCAGGTTGACAAGAATTACTTCAGCTTCAAGTCTGTGACACAAATTCTCTCATCTCTCTCTGTTTTATGTGTACAACAGTGTTCTTAACTACAATTAAAGCTTTCTCTATCTGTGTGTTTTTGTGTACAACCAACTCTTCATGTGCCAGTATATTTACCATAGAGATGATGAAATCATATACATTTCAAGAACTGTAGTATTTATATATAAGTGGTTTATATTTAATGATAAGATGTATTGCCAAAGACTTTTAATCTAGACATTTTGGTAACCTATCTTTACACAACATAGGGTGTTAGAAGGGCCATACTATTCTCTTTATCCTGATAGGTGTAAAGTGTGAGTATGACAGTTATGGTATGCAAAATATCCTATCCTTTATAAATTAAAGCACTCCCATATTTGCCCAGCATTTATTATAGCAAACTGAGCTGTTCATGGATCATACGCCATCTTATCTGTTGCAATAGGGGGTGTGCATTGGAGCCACTGCAGCGGTGATCTCAGCTGTTATTTAATGTAAGAACAAGTAAAATAGCAAAACAAATAAACAAAAAAAGATCTTAAATTAACTGTAATGGTTTTCATAAAGGATTAAAGATATAATCTTACTGCACTAACTAAAGGTTGTGCTACTTTCCAATCTATTCTACCCCTCTACCACATGAATATCTCATAGTTAGTGTTGGTTAGGATCAACAAAGACAAGTGAGTGAACATCTTAAGAACACAGAACATATGAAAATTTAAAAAAATTGACAGGAGAAGACCACTTAGTCCAACAATTCTGTTTGTTTAGCTAATAGCTAAGCGGTTCTCATATCTATTCATCCATCCAACCATTATCCAACCTGCTATATTTAACACAGGGTCATGGGGGTCTGCTGGACAAATCCCAGGCAGGGTGCCAGCCCACCACAGGGCACACACACACACCAAGCACAATTTAGGATCGCCAATACACTTAATCTTCATGTCTTTGGACTGTGGGAGGGAATCAGAGCACCTGGAGGAAACCCACACAGACATGGGGAGAACATGCAAACTCCACACAGGGAAGACCCAGGAAATGAACCTAGGTCTCCGTACTGCAAGGCAGCAGCACTACCACCGCACCACCATGCCGCCCTGTTCTAATATCTCATTCAGATATTCTGGAAAGGTGGACAAGGTTTTCGCTTCAACTACATGTCTCGGTTGTTTGTTCTTTGCATTAACAAATTCCTCCTGGGTACAGTTTCAAATGTGCTTCCCGTTATTTCCACTGATGTCCTCGAGTACATGATTCACCCTGTAAGGCCAACTGTACGAAAATTAGCACATCACCTTCAGCTCTCCTAAAAATAAACCTGAACATATACTGTATTTTTGAAAGGCATTTACATAGTCACTGGGTCCTATTGTTTATCCGTGTAATGCTATTGGATAGCAGATGTGTATGTACACCTGGAAATCTGGCTATGAACTCATTCTACATGCAAACTTCTGGTCTCATTGTTTTATTGGACTGGACATAATAAGATTCAAGTAAGTAAAATGCCTGAAATATTTTTGTGTGTTTATTACAATGTCTAGAGCATATAGCCAATTAGTTACTGGTGAACATATTCATCAAATTACATTTTGAGCTTGTTATGACTGTGTTGTAATTCTAACAAATTGTTCTTTTGTACATGTGACAACTGCCAAGTCTTTCTAGGTACATGACAGTTGGCCACTTCTTCAAAGCATCACAAGGAACTTTCTTGTTTCCTTGTTGTTCACTTGACCTTTATCTGGTTTTCTGAAATGCCTGTGCAAGCTTAGACTATAGTTATTTACCCTTTATGCTACTTCTAAAATAGATGCTATATTTTTTAACACTTTATGCGCAATACCTATGTAACCCCTTAATCTCAATTTTCTTCCACATTTTTCTTTGTTACAATGTAGAGTTTTGACCAGAATTAAATAAAGTTAAAAATTATTTCTGGTTGCAGTATTTGAAGCTCTTTTAGTAGCAGTATTTAAAACTCTATCGATCTTATTTAAAATATAAGGACTTTGTTTGTTTGCCTAAACAGCTACTTATTGCATTAGGCAGAAACAGGCTCTGAATGTTCTGGAGTATTTAGGTGGAATTGTTGTTACATTGATCAGGGGCAGCTGATAATGTTCTTGAATAAGGGGAAAGTAAGTGGTCTGGGGGGGCTGCAATAAGAGCCCAGTGATGCCAGCGGCAAAATAAACAAAAATCACATTTGAAGGGAACAAAGCAAGAAATACTGGTACTAAAACCTTCAAACACGTGCATTTTAGCTTCCATTAACATTAGTGGATGGTCTTTTTAGAAGTGAGAATCCAAAGCTTGGACATGCAGCCACGGGAACTGCCATCTTTAAAGCTTGTTACATATAACAAAGTGATGATGACATAATTGATCCATCAGGCTTTTCCATATGCTATCTGTGAAACTGTCTCAAAAAACCAAAAGTGTAAGCATCTGAAATTGATATCCAGGAGTGGTCCTCTGGTCTGTACATTTTCATTTTTCTGTACAATACACTAAGGCAACAGGCTCTTAGAATCCGGCATATTTTGGACATACAAGGCAAACAATGATGAGATGTAGAATGTTGGATATACTTTAAAGTAGCTGGGATATGGTAACCTATATGACATTGGAACCACTTTCCTGATATTATCTAAGCCAGCATACTGTACCTTGAGGCTAGTTTCCTAAACTGAACCTTCAGGTTACTGTCTAACGTCACAAACCACACCTTCTGCCCTACTTCTGCCCTTTTTGTCCAGAAGTTTTGGCAGGAATTTCTGCCTAAAACAGGTTCTCCTGGATACTTTGCCAACTGCTTGTAAGTTTCCTGGAGTATTCAGACAAGCTGGGAACAGAGTACATAGTAATTCTTTTTGATAAAAAATTTGTTTAAACCCACAAATACACTTGAATGTCGCATTACATTTGATGCTGAAGTTAAGTAATTTCCTAAGAACTCAGCTAATGGGAGCATATCATGATGCCATTTAGACTCTGTTATTAACAGTATACATTAAAAACTTCTGTAAACCTTTATGTATCATACATTTGTGTCCACTAGCTTGAGGGTGATGTCCAGAAATTAGCTTTAATTATATATTAATTTTAGCAAAGAAATATCTCCATAACCGACCACTGTCTGAATTGATACTTCTGTGCAGTTCACACAGATAGTAAAATGATCAAATGAATATTCATAATAGTTTTCAAGCTCATGTTGCATTTATAAATGAATCATGAGTCCAAAAAAAGGACTTGCTGACATGCCACCTTAGGTACATACTCCAGCCCTTCAGCCATTGGATAAGAAAGTCTTCCTTAATTCTAAAACCTCTTACATCGGTAATTACTGTTACAGAAGTAACTGCTAGAAATTGTTCAAAGGAGATTGTCTTTTCTGGTTTTGACAGACTAACCTCAATATTATCAAACTGACAAAAGAAAGTCAGCCCTTAAGTTTTTCTCTCCAGCCTTAACAAAATAAAAACGTTATAATGGCTAAAAAGCTCAGAAGTCTTTTAGCTTCTACTAATAAGAGTGGTAGTGATATTTAGAAAACTGAATACTGCACTTTTGAATTGAAGATCTGCCTTGCTCCCTAACTCATTGATCAAGAATCCTATCTTCAATTCAAAAGTGTAGTGTTATGAGGATGTGTTTCCTGTTTATGATGTGTGCAGATTATTCTGGAACACAATTCTATCTATCTATCTATCTATCTATCTATCTATCTATCTATCTATCTATCTATCTATCTATCTATCTATCTATTTTATTTAGCAGACACCTTTCTCCAAGGTGACTTACAAAGAAAGTTATAATACATACAAGAATGAAGGTGCAAGCATCAAAGCAACAGAGAACAACATAAAAAAGTGAGCACAAAGGAGTAGAACTACAACATAAATGTACCTCAGAAAACTAAACTAAGACAAAAATGAGTATTCAAATTTGTTTGTCATTATAGCAGCAGCTACCCTGTAGGACAGAAGCTAAGCTGATCCAAAATATTTAATGAAAAAGTGGGTTTTCAAAAGACGCCTAAACACAAGTAAAACGGGTGCAGTATGAATATATAACAGGAGATCATTTCATTGGAGCAAGAACAGAAAAACATTGTCTAGCCTTGTCATGTCTGGTAAGAGGAGGGACAGTCAGTAGACAGACAGAGACAGAACAGAGACTTCTTGAAGTAATGTATGGAGAGACCAAGGATTAGAGATATTAAGGAGCAGACCCAATCAGAGAACTGTAGGTCAAGATGAGAGTTTTGAACTTGCTCCTTATAGCGACAGGAAGCCTGTGGAGAGATTGAAGCAGAGCAGTAGTAGGAATGAAATGAGAAACCAACAACACCAGTCATGTAGCTGCATTCTAGAGGATCTGGGAAGGTCTGATAGCAGCTGAGGTAAGACCTGTCAGGAGGGAGTTGCATTAGACCAGCTAAGAGAGAACCAGTGCATGAACAAGGAGTTGCATGGCATTATTAGTGAGTAAAGGTGGAATCATCAGGATATTTCAAAGAAAGAAATTACAGGGCTGGGTCATTAAAGATATATGCTTGATGAATGCTTAGAAACAAATCTGAGGAAGGAGAATGAGAGGCCAAGAACAAGATATCTGTCATTGAAAGATTAGGTTTAAGGTGATGATCAATCATCCAAGATGAGATGGTAGCGAGACAGCTGGAGATCTTGGCTGATTCCTGTGGGTTGTAAAAAGAATTTGAGAGGAAGATCTGTGAGTCATCTGCATAGAGGTGGTAGGAAAAGCCGTGAGGAGAAATGACAGTGCATAAAGAATGAATTTAGAGAGAAATATAATGTAGGCCCAATACGGATCGTTGAGGCACACCTGTAGAAAGCTTCTGTGGAGGAGACATAAAAGGATCAGTCCAAGAGGAAAGACTTGAACCAGTCTAAAGCAGAACCAGTAATTCCATGTTTCTAAAAGAAGAGAGAAGCAGGGGAGGGTTAACAGTATTGAAAGCTTATGAAAATTCAAGGAAGGATCAGGACTGAGGAGAAAGAAACAACGCATTCAGATTTAAGAGTATTAGTGACATAAAGTAGTATAGTGTTATTAGGATGACCCTTGTGGAATTCAGATTGAACCGGAACAAGAAGATTGTTGTCAGAGAGAAATTAAGACATTTGTTTGTGGACTACGCATTCTAGAGTCCTATACAGGAGTGGCAGAAGGGAGACAGGACAGTAATTCTCAATGGTGGACGAGTTGACAGAGGGTTTCATGAGAAAGGGAATTACATGAGGCTTCTTGAAATGAGTAGGGAAGATACCAGAAAAAGAAAAGAGAGATGGGAGATCAATGAAGGAGAGATGGACTGAAGAAGATGTAACGGAATGGAAGCCTGGGTGCAAGTGGTGGATCTGTGGTTACAGAACAAGTCAGCAATGTCAGAATTATTTACAGTAAAGATGGAGGAAAAAGGAGAATGACACAAAGGAGGGTCAAAGGATGATTTTGGAGTCTTGAACTGTTTTCGGATATTGTTGCTTTTGGAAGGATAGAAGAAGCTAAATCATTAGGAGAGTAGGCTGATGGTTATGTAGCAGCAGGAGGGCCCAAGAGAGACCTGAATGTAGATTAGAGGTGGCTGGCATTTCTTTCAGAAGATATGATAAAGTTTTGAATAAGTGATTTACTTGCAGATAGCAGAGATGCAGAGAAAGTTGACAGAAGGGACCTGCACTTATCCAGAAGAGACCATAGTGCATGAATGTTTTGCATGTTTTGAGTATACAACTGGATATCTGACATGTTAATGATTATTTTTTCTTTATTTCCATGGATGTTTTCTTCATCACTTGCCATTGTATAGCATTGGGTTTTACTATATTATAAATGCATTCCATCATAAAAATAATTACAAATTATTTTTCCCTCTTCTGTATGAAAACATGAGATTGAACATTTTTCTAAGCCATTACTACAAACTACATGAGGTAAGTACCATAAAAAATAGTATTTTTGGGTGGAGTATTCCTTTAAATCAGTAACTCCTTCTAAATAACTTAGTTACTGTCTGGCCAAATTACACAGAAAAGTATTATTGAAAAGTTACCATGTCAAATCAGCATATTTTTGAAAAAATGCCCTATATTTATTGGATAGGTGAAGTCTAGAGATTTCCAATGAGATGACATGAAGTTGTACTGTTCTGGCATTAGATTATAGATGTATAGCATCATTATTGTCACGTGTTCAGAGTATTGTGAAATTATTTCTTGCACATGCTAACCAACATGTAACACATCGCCACTCTCCAGTATAATGATCTGAGGGTATAAGTAAATATATCAAAATTTCTGCCTTCTTTGCTTGAAATAAACATCTTACCTCAAAAGTTCTGTCTTCCCCTACCTGAAAATCTCAGAACATATTTGTCATAAAGTAAAAAATTAAGTTTAGAGTTATTGACAAGGTTTACAATCATTTAGATGCTACATAACATTTGTTGCTATTAATTACTAGATGTAGCTAATTACCTCTAAATTTTAAACATTCGATTAGTAACTTGGAATTATAAAGTCTATTGACAATGGCACCTTGAAATAAATGGTTGAACTGATTTCAAGAAGCTTTATGAAAAACAGAAATGAGGCTATTATCTTTGATAATTTAAAGATCTTAAAAAAAGGGTTAGTGTAATGAAATGTGTGACTGAAGAAAAGCAGCTCATTAAAATATACAAACAACAAATGCGCTGACAACTGGAATAAAAGCTAGTGGCCTTGAAAAATGTGAATGTAAAACAAACATTAATTGCACACATTTTAATGTGCAACTTTCATAAAAAGTGTTTTATCTGATAAATGAAATTAACAAAAAAAAGCACATTTTTGGCATGCTAGACATTATGTGTCATCCAGAAGAATTATCCTTCAAACCAAATGATGTACATTTCATTCATGGCTGTGTGACCCTGAGGAACTCATTTCACGTGCCTAAGCTTTAGACATTTTTGGCCCCTGCCCACATGGACATCTGAACTGAGCGTTTTTCTGCTCATTGCAATGAATCAGACTGTCCACATGGGCTTTCATTACTTGCAAGTTAAGATGGCAGTAAAAAAAGGGTGCATGCAGGTTCTTAGCGTCAGTTTCTGCCAAAATCAGATGAGTCCGAAGAAAGCATCTTTACTGTGTTTACATTTAATATTCTGGAAGACCAGATATCCAGGGCTCCAAGACAATTAGGGAATTGGGATCTCTGGCAGAATCCTTCAACAGTGTCAGTCCATAGCTGTTCTGTTTGCTTTGGCATGACAAGAGGCTGGAGACATTCCCATAGCACACACACACACACACACACACACACACACACACACACACACACACACACACACACACACACACACACGCTATCATTAGCAACAAAATAATAATGATAATAATGAAGAATTCAAAACAATTTGTTGGTTTGTGCTAATGATGTAACCTGTGGTGGGTGAGTGTTTACGCAATTACTGTTTGCATATTGCTTACCTCAAGATGATAAGTAGCTTCTCTTCAGGGTTAACACTGACTCGCATATTGGTTGACCGACATGTATATTGGTTGACCAGCACGTAATATGGTGTTGTATCAGCTGCAGCAGGCAATCAAAACTCCAAACTTGAAGTGCTGGGAAAGGCACTATAAAATGTATTATTATTTTGAAAAACTTATGCAGAAATTGTTGCATTTCTTCATAGATTACACAAAAGCGTCCTTTCTTCACAAGTTGGGCAGACAAAGGGGGAACCCAGTAGCTGTGGGGATGTTTTCTCTGCCTATGTCACTGTATCAGGAGCATTTTAAACAACAAGGAGGTCAAGGTTCAGATCTAATAAAGCCAATGGATCCATATTTCGCAAATCCAATGGAGGCTGAACCTCAAACCCCACCAGTTAAAAACACTCTGGACTGCCTGATAACCCCCACAGGTAAACACACAAAAATACAATCTGGGTTGCAGGTTGTCGTTTAACAGAGGCAAATGAATGCAAATGTAACGTCATATTAAAACCAATTAAGTGGCACTACAAAATGCCTAGGCAACTCAAACGCCTAGGTCACTCAGAGCGCATTTATTTAACCAAGAAGGCGTTGTGAACTGGGCCTTATACTATGTATGTTTGCAGTATTCTAGCAATTAAATACCAGAGTTCAGAGACTTTTGGAAAATACATGTCAAGGGTTTATATATGTACTTAATAACCTCCTTAAGCACTCAAGGATAAACATTATCTGGTCCAGGAGAGTTGTTAGACTTATGCCTATTTAATCTAAGCAGTTCTTCCTCAACAATGTTAAAGTCACTAAGTACCTCCTTAGTAGTCCCTGTTACTTTTGGGAGGCAATCGATTTCTTCACATGTATAAACTTCAATAAAGTGCAAGTTCAAAGCACTTGTTATTTCACTGTCTGCATATTCTAGCCCCCATTTACTGTTCATAATACTCTTAATCTACTTCTTGACTATTCTTTTACTACTAAAATATTGAAAAAATCTCTCTGTGTCATCTTTGTCTTTCAGCATTCCTAATATCCTTTTTCATTTAGACGTAATTTTGGTTTTTTTTTATCATTATTCTGGTCGCCACCATTCTTATGATGCTTGTGTGACCAGTGCCGTGTGATTTCTGGTTGCCTGCCATTTATTCAGTCACATGATACAGAAATCACACAATACACTTGTTATCATGGCCTGGCTATTTCAGAGGGTGATGTAAAGCTAATGGATTCACACTAAAATCCAATGAAAATGATGAGTGTTAGTTATGGGAAAATAAAACAGGTTTGTGTTGGGACCCTTTAGCTCTGGATTTGTATTTCTGGCTTTATTTTTGGTCTGTCTAGCTAAAACGAAACCCATAGAAGGGAGGGCATGGTCAGGAGGACCAATAAGAAATGTGTTGAAGAGTGGTGATGGATTAAAAAAAAAGAGTCTTTTTCACAGTGCCAGACAAAAGTTATAGGAGGCCACCTAGGACAAGGGAAACTACCCCACTTGCAGGGTGCCAACAGGTGAATCATTAAAGTAAAAAGAAAAACATAGAAACAGCAAACCAGGCCCTAAACAGCATTATAGGTCCTTTTTGACTTATTTTGGTGAATTTGGGAAAAGGCCTGTTGGTCTGAAGATGTAAAGGACTGTTTCTCATTTGAAGTGTCATGATCGGTTTTAATGAATGTTTAAATCAATAGGAACTTTTAAAAGACTTTAAAAAGGCCATTTTTTTCCTTGCATACAACCTGATGTATAATTGGTGTTAGTGTATTGTGTAGTGTATACAGTGCACCATGCAATACATATGATAGATAGATAGATAGATAGATAGATAGATAGATAGATAGATAGATAGATAGATAGATAGATAGATAGATACTTTATTAATGTCTCTGTTATATGCCATTTGGTATAGGATTCACAAAGCAGCATTAATGTTTTCATGTGATGTGCCATCTCTAGACATAGAAACTAGATGGACACACGGACACTTATCCTTTTATTAAGGTGGATGTACTAATAATTTATTTTCCATTCTGTCATTTAGTGCTGTGGGTGTGTTCTCTGCTTTTTCAGAAGCTAGCAGGAAAGTAGTGTTGGTCATTTGCATTTTTGGAATATTTATATATCTTTTTTTTGCCACTGTAGCGAAGTGTAAAATGTTATTTATAATTTTGTTTTTTTTTTTTGTTATGAACTTCCCCAAAAAGAGTTGATCCCTGTAAATAGTTAATAGCATACTAAGAATTATAATTTGTTGTAGTACGGGCGTTAATTAGTGTCACACCTCACAATCTGCATGCACCACATTTTTTGGCTATAGCACCAGAAGCGTGGTGGATGCTGTGAGGTAGGTTGTGGTTTCAGTTCTCCCTAATTTTTTCCCTATTTTTATTTAATTTATTTTGAATTAATAATTTGTAATTGATTTAATTTATTATTTAATAGGCATAGGGGAGAAGACGTTTAGGTGATGCCCTGTCCATTTTTTTCCCTTTGTTTTGAAAAGGTATGCTATATCTGTTTTTCTTTTCTTTTTTTGTTGAGAATATCTATACTAATAAAAGGCAAAGCCCTCACTGACTGACTGACTGACTGACTGACTCACTCATCACTAATTCTCCAACTTCCCGTGTAGGTAGAAGGCTGAAATTTGGCAGGCTTATTCCTTACAGCTTACTTACAAAAGCTAAGCAGGTTTCATTTCGAAATTCTACACGTAACGGTCATAACGGTCGACAACGTCCGCCATGTTGAACTTTCTTATTTATGGCTCCATCTTCACGAAATTTGGTAGGCGGCTTCCCTGCGCTAACCGAAACCGATGTACGTACTTATTTCGGTGGTATGACGCCACTGTCGGCTGCCATATTGAACTTTCCAACGTCACTAATTCTCCAACTTCCCGTGTAGGTAGAAGGCTGAAATTTGGCAGGCTTATTCCTTACAGCTTACTTACAAAAGTTAAGCAGGTTTCATTTCGAAATTCTACGCGTAACGGTCATAACAGTCGACAACGTACGCAGGTTCCCAATGCTAACTGAATCCTACTTACGTACATACAGTGGTGTGAAAAACTATTTGCCCCCTTCCTGATTTCTTATTCTTTTGCATGTTTGTCACACAAAATGTTTCTGATCATCAAACACATTTAACCATTAGTCAAATATAACACAAGTAAACACAAAATGCAGTTTTTAAATGATGGTTTTATTATTTAGGAGAAAAAAATCCAAACCTACATGGCCCTGTGTGAAAAAGTAATTGCCCCTTGTTAAAAAATAACCTAACTGTGGTGTATCACAACTGAGTTCAATTTCCGTAGCCACCCCCAGGCCTGATTACTGCCACACCTGTTTCAATCAAGAAATCACTTTAATAGGAGCAGCCTGACACAGAGAAGTAGACCAAAAGCACCTCAAAAGCTAGACATCATGCCAAGATCCAAAGAAATTCAGGAACAAATGAGATCTATCAGTCTGGTAAAAGTTATAAAGCCATTTCTAAAGCTTTGGGACTCCAGCGAACCACAGTGAGAGCCATTATCCACAAATGGCAAAAACATGGAACAGTGGTGAACCTTCCCAGGAGTGGCCGGCCGACCAAAATTACCCCAAGAGCGCAGAGACGACTCATCCAAGAGGTCACAAAGACCCCAGGACAACGTCTAAAGAACTGCAGGCCTCACTTGCCTCAATTAAGGTCAGTGTTCACGACTCCACCATAAGAAAGAGACTGGGCAAAAACGGCCTGCATGGCAGATTTCCAAGATGCAAACCACTGTTAAGCAAAAAGAACATTAGGGCTCGTCTCAATTTTGCTAAGAAACATCTCAATGATTGCCAAGACTTTTGGGAAAATACCTTGTGGACTGATGAGACAAAAGTTGAACTTTTTGGAAGGCAAATGTCCCGTTACACAGCATTTCAGAAAAAGAACATCATACCAACAGTAAAATATGGTGGTGGTAGTGTGATGGTCTGGGGTTGTTTTGCTGCTTCAGGACCTGGAAGGCTTGCTGTGATAGATGGAACCATGAATTCTACTGTCTACCAAAAAGTCCTGAAGGAGAATGTCCGGCCATCTGTTCGTCAACTCAAAAAAACAAAATGAAGACTTTGGAGTGGCCTAGTCAAAGTCCTGACCTGAATCCAATTGAGATGCTATGGAATGACCTTAAAAAGGCAGTTCATGCTAGAAAACCCTCAAATAAAGCTGAATTACAACAATTCTGCAAAGATGAGTTGGCCAAAATTCCTCCAGAGCGCTGTAGAAGACTCATTGCAAGTTATCGCAAACGCTTGATTGCAGTTATTGCTACTAAGGGTGGCCCAACCAGTTATTAGGTTCAGGGGGCAATTACTTTTTCACACAGGGCCATGTAGGTTTGGATTTTTTCTCCCTAAATAATAAAACCATCATTTAAAACTGCATTTTGTGTTTACTTGTGTTATATTTGACTAATGGTTAAATGTGTTTGCTGATCAGAAACATTTTGTGTGACAAACATGCAAAAGAATAAGAAATCAGGAAGGGGGCAAATAGTTTTTCACACCACTGTATATTTATATATGTTTATATGTGTGTGTGTGTATGTATATATATGACAGCAACACTCATAACAGTGACAAAACAATTACATTGACAATCATGTTACGTTATTTTTAAAATGTTTCCTTTTCTTTTTTATAACTTCTTTAACACACTACTTCTCCACTGCGAAGCGCGGGTATTTTGCTAGTGTAATTATAAAATTAGGATTTTTTGTGTATAAAGCTATGTGTATTGTAAATATTTCTCTGGAAAATTTGAGCAATTTTTTTGTAAATAGCTTTACAGTGATCCCTCGCTATATCGCACTTCAACTTTCGCGGCTTCACTCCATCGTGGATTTTATATGTAAGCATATCTAATAAATATCACGGATTTTTCACTGGTTCGCGGATTTCTGCAGGCAATGGGTCTTTTAATTTATGGTACATGCTTCCTCAGTTGGTTTGCCCAGTTGGTTTTATACAAGGGACGCTATTGGCGGATGACTGACAAGCTACCCAATCAAAGCACATATTACATATTAAATAAAACTCCTCAATGATATACGATATGCTTCCTGCACGGAGCTTCGCATGCTTAAAAGCCCGAACATCACGTATTTATTTTTGATTGTTTGCTTTTCTCTGTCTCTCTCACTCTCTCTGACATTCTCTGCTCCTGACGGAGGGGGTGTGAGCAGAGGGGCTGTTCACACACTGGCCTAGAGGATACGGACGCTCCTCTAAAAATGCTGGAAGACTACCTTCACATTGCTCCCTTCCTTGCAGCTGCTTTGTCACGGTGCTTTGCATACTTAAAAGTCCGAACAGCTCTATTGATTTTTGATTATTTACTTTTCTCTCTTTGTCTCTCTCACTCTCTCTGTGACATTCTCTGCTCCTGATGCGCACTTCTTTGAAGAGGAAGTTATGTTTGCATTCTTTTAATTGTGAGACGGAACTGTCATCTCTGTCTTGTCATTGAGCACAGTTTAAACTTTTGAAAAAGAGACAAATGTTTGTTTGCAGTGTTTTAAAGTCCCTGTCTTAACAACCTCCTGTGTTTCTGTGCAAATCTGTGACCCAAGCGTGACAATATAAAAATAATAATATAAACGTATGGTTTTTACTTCGCGGATTTTCACCTTTCGTCGGGGGTTCTGGAGCGCAACCCTCGCAAAAGGAGGAGGGATTACTGTATAAGCAATGTGTTTGTATCAATAAAAAACACAAGAAGCGCGGTGAATGCTGTGGGGACATTTATGTGACGCCCTGTCCATTTTTTTTCCTTAAAAAGAGTTTCTTGAAGAAAAAAATTAAAGCTTGTGTTTTAACTCTACGTACCTACATGATGATCATTTACACAATGCAGAGAAAAGTGGATTGATTCTTACATCTCCTGGCCACTTCTTCTTCCTCTTTACTCCTGGACACTATTTCCATGAAAGGCGTCCAAAACAATGAGTTATTGTGTACTGTGATGGCCTGACATGATCTGCACTCCGGGAACCTGTTCTAACTTTGGTTCTGTCACTATCTATATACTGTATAAAGTATTCTGAACATTCTCCTTCTGCCAATGTAGGAATTCTCCGGGTGCTCTGAAAAACTTGCAAGTTACAGTGACTGACAATTGTAAACTGGTCCTGTAAAAATGAGTGTACAATATACTGCTATTCCAACCACTGCTGGATCTACCTTCAGATTAGGTCATGTTTTAACTCTGCATTACCCTATACTCAGAAAGCATAATCACAAAATAATTAAATAGGTAATAGATGGGTGGCACAGTGGCAAAGTTGGTAGCGCTGCTGTCTCGCAGTTAGGAGACCTAGGTTCACTTCCCGGGTCCTCCCTGTGTGGAGTTTGCATGTTCTCCCCGTGTCTGCGTGGGTTTCCTCCGGGTACTCCGGTTTCCTCCCACAGTCCAAAGACATGCAGGTTAGGTGCATTGGCGATTGTAAATTGTCCTGTGTGTGTGTTCCCTGAGGTGGGCTGGCACCCTGCCCGGGATTTGTTTCCTGCCTTGCACTCTGCGTTGGTTGGAATTGGCTCCAGCAAATCCCCTTGACCCTGTAGTTGGATAATGGATGGATGGATGGATAGGTAATAGATGGAGCTGAAAGGTAAACATATAGGGAGTTAAAAACCATGTATTATGATAATTTTACATAAAACACATAGAAGGCAGATAAGTATAACTTAGATGATTACCTAATTAGTCGGCTACTCTTTGCTTCATCAAACACCATGAGCAAAAACAGTAGAGTTAACAAATAATGTCTTAATATCAAAGTTATGGTATTTGTTGATCCTGACCTGGCCCAGAATGATTATATGAGAGTGTGTGCATGAAGGTGCTTTAAGATAGACTGGCATCACATCTTTGATTTGTGCCTTGTGCCAAATGCTGCTTAGACAGGGTCCTGCACCCTGCATCTTTGTAAACAAAACATTACACCTAATAAATGAATAGATGGTATTTTTTCCATTTACTTCCTTTCTATTCTCTTTAGGTTGAATTGAGGTAGATGTTAATGTCAGTGTTGAAGTAAAGAACACACCTTAGAACCTTTGTTAAAAATGCTGTTATACAGCATTTTGGGGAACAAGTGGACATTCTTCAAGCAATTTTGCAATTTTGGATACAAATCAAGCACCTGTTCAGATACAGAATGATTTTGCGTTTGTTTATTCTCCACATTGATTTTTTTTAACGCTTTTGCGTGGTATTTTGCATGCAGGTTAGAATGTCAAATTTCTTTGAAACCCAGGCGGTATCTTTGTAGTTTGACTCATAAATATGCCTTGCTTTTCAGTGTACAGTATAACATGCACTGAACTCCTGGTATGTTTCCACATCACTTTCAAAACACATTATGTTAGCACTGTCACTATGTGTTAGCAATGCACCTTTCACTCCACACTTATAGCATAATTTTGCTGTGTTGTGAGTTTTGAGAAGGATGTGAAAGCAGTGTAACTATGATATGCTTTAAACATTTTAAATAACATGTGTACTGCTATGCATTGTGGAATTTTCATTTGCCATCATTTCACTATAATTTTCACTTGCAATGAAGGAAAGTAAATATTTTTTTTAACAAGTTTACTCATAATGTAAGGTTTTACAATAAAAAGAAAATAAATCTGAACTTGCAATCTTATGACTTTACTCTTTAAACAACTCCAAGTTCTGGTTTGTCATCAGGACTGTTTGCTTAAAATAAGTGGCTTCCTTTCATAAATCAATTTGTATTTTATTATAAAATGAACAACAAATTAGGACAAATTTCATTTGTCTTATAATTAGATGGGGCAGACATAAAATAATAGATATTATGATTGCCTATGTAGGCATGCACTATTTACAAAATGTATAATATTAATGAATGCACTCAAAAGTGTATCAACAACATTAAAAATAGACTTTAAATGAAAAACAAAAAATGCATGACTCATAAAGGCTACAGGATTGAAGTATAGAGATTCAAATACTGTTTCTATCATATTATCTGGCGCTTTAACAGAGAAAAGTAACCCTTAAGTAAAAGCAGAGGGTCTCCAGGAATTGCTGTAAGACATCTGGAACAGTGCATTGAAACGTCTGATAAAGAAGATAGCTACGTACGTGAAACAATAACTTGCCCATATTGAAAGCTTCACCTACTGTGCTACTCTTTCAAATATGGGTTTTTCATCCATGAAACAGACCTGGAGTGTCCTTCCCTCTTCAGGTAAAGGTGAAGGGCAACTCTATGACGGAAATATTACATTTATTAAATAGAATATATAATCAATAGTTAACCTATCAAAACACAAAGTGGCTAATAGTCAGCTAAGAACAAAAGACTGTCAGCAGTGTGCATGCATTAAAAAACAAATGCTGTTAAGTGCTACTCTCTGAGAGTATCGGATCACAACATACTAATTAACGTATCTTAGGATTTCATCTTCCACTACCTATCATTGTTAATTCAATTTCAGTAATTTAAAACATCAATAGAAATTTAAAAGAATAACAAAGGTATCTTAACAGTGTTTAATGGAGCATTGTGTTTACCACAATGTGGAGAGAGGTAACCAGAGCCAGAGATGCAAGCTAACTGACTTTCTTGTATTTCTGTACAAGCATGGCAAGTCTATAATGCTGTACTTATTTTTAATTTTATAGTGAGTGCATAATATGTATGAAGGTTAAGGTTAAGTGTAGTTAAAATGGCAGTAGTGTCCTTAATAAAGTACTTGTACCTGTGTATCCCTACAGCAAGTAGTGTCTTTATCACTCTCAACATCACACCAGTTAATAAGTTATTTAATGCAGTATTCTAATTTACATTTTACTAAGGAATGTTGCATGTTTAATAATTCTGATGAGAATTGTGAATCATAATGAGATGAAGGTTACATAGAGAAAATTGATCATTGTAAAACAGTTAAGTATTCCAGGATTCCACATTAAACGATAAGAACATTTCACAAAAGTTAAATACAAGTAAGTGATTAAATGTTATCAAAGAATTTTTTAAATTAGATTAAATAATTTAAATTTAACAACATTGGTTCCTAACACCTGATGTGGTTCTTAGCACACCTAATTGAAAAGATTAGCTCAGGTGGTTTAAATTGTGTGAACAATTTCTATTTCAAGAGCACCAGTTTTACACATTTTTTGTCTTCAGTTGAAATTGTCTGCAGTGGTAATGCTGAATTCCTGATATCAGTGAAGTAAATTATTCAAACTTTTTTGTGGGAATAAAAGTTGTATAGTATTTGCTGGTGTAGTGTAATATTAATGTTTACTATTTAACATTGTCTTTCAATATCAAGTCTTGAAGAAGGGGTGATCTGCATTTATCACATTCTCAAAGATAAATATGAGAATCCAATGGTACTCATTCTATTTTGTTTTTGTTGCCTATATATAAAATGAAAGAAGTAAAGGATAGTTGTATTTAAAAGTGAATAAATAGTCATTTATATTTGTACTGTCACGTATATGCACATTGGGGGCAACTAAAAGGCTTGGGTGATGGCAATTTCCTGTCAGAACACTGGGTGGCGATGTTTGCTAACACCTTATCTCTTCCTCCCTCTGCAGACCAGAAGACTGATGGCTTTACGACGCCTTGATGTCACTTCCAGTCTCCATCCACCTGGTCCCACCTCTTCCTGCCAGAAGTCCTTATCGCTGGAAGTTCTGCCATCTTGGAACAGTGACTTTTGAGACTCGCATCTGCAAAAATATTTATTTCCCATTTATTTATGACCTGTGTTTTGTTTCATTTACACAGAGTTTCTCGATACTTCACAATTGTATGATTCTCTTATAGTACTCTATTGCATTTGAGATTGCAGGTCTTGTAATGAAAATGGTCAAGATCTGGCTAATATTTTCTTTGCCACGAAACAAAATTTAATTCCTCATATAAATTTCAAGTAAATTACAAAAATATCAGAGAATATTAAAAAGACATGTATATTACACATAACAAGCCACAGGAAAGTTTTGAAGATTGATTACATTCATTTTGATCCAGTTAATTATTTATATTTCTTACGGAGTTAAAATTCAATAATTTATATGCCATTGTTTCGATTCTGCATTGCAGGATGCTACCACTTGACAAGTGAATGGAGAGAATGAAAAGGATCATTTAGGATATGACTTAGCTGTTTGGAACCCTGAACTTTTAAGAAAACATAATGACTCTGCTCACTGTTTTAATCATGTATTAAAATTTAACTTTATCTTTAGCATACATGTTTCCAACAACTCAGATCACACCAAAGGAATAAATATTCTGCAAAACAGATAACATAACACATCATTAAAATCATTCTGTATATAAGAAAAAAGTAATCTTTCTGAAATTTCTTAACTGTAATTAAGGCACAATCATAACATCTCAATTGATCATTAATTTGAATTCACATTTTTTTGTAGAATGTGGCTCACTCAAACAATTTTACTTTTTGGTAGATGGAACAACTGTCTTAAAAAAACAAAAATTAACGATCAAAGCATCATGGTAAAATTTACCCTCTCACTAATATAACATTCTAGTGCCAGGATTGTCTAAATTTATTTCCAATTAATTGTTGTATAATCCATTAATTTTACCATTATTTCAGAGATATCCTTTGTTCACCATTTGATGTGTTTGCTTTTCCTTAGTTTTCATTATTAGTTCATAATGGCAACAACATTTTACATTTCTTGTTCTGATGCACATTATCATGTTGTCGGTCTGGTCACTATTATGCTATGTGGTTGTTAGACACATGATAGATAATTTTTTAAAAGCTTGATTTGATATACTTTGTTAATCCCCAAGAAGAAATTGTCTTTGGGTGTCAAAGTACAGGGCCAGTCATTGTATTGGTGTGTCTTAACCACTGGGTTGCGATTCGCTGTCTTCAGTTGAAAGTTCATTAAAAGAAAGTAGCTGTTTCGGCTTTTAAACCCCTGCTGTATCCACATGATCCTGATACAATAATAAACTCAATAATCATAACTTGTTATTAATCACACCTATTTCACTAAGGGAAACCCCCATCTTTATTTAACATACCATTTGAAATTGCTCACCAATGGGGGGCACTTTAAGATGTTATTTTTTGTTTCAAATTGCACTCATTTCACAGAGTAGGACCCCTCCCTGCTCTTCTTTATTGTATTCTGTTTCAAATCATGCTCGTTTCAATCTTAACTAAGGGGATATGTGGGCAGTCAATTATAAATACGTTAAACCAGGTCCCAAGGCCAAAAAGGTTCAGAACCATTTCATTATACCATGGAAGCTATGCTATGAAAGATAGGCACATGCATTACATTTTGTAGAAACATAAAGGAACCACAGTTTCAAGTAGGATTTTGTTGTTTTTTTTTAGTGATGTCACACATGTGCACTTAGGAGGCAGCCAGCAAGCCCTAAAATGAGTGAGATTACAAGAGACAAGAGGTTGATTGTATGTACTAATGCCTATCTCTCTCCATCAACAGAACTTAAGAAGAAAAATAATAACTTATATTCAGTACTTCCCGCCACCCAAAATGGCTACCATTCCATAACAATGGTTCCGTAATCCACCAATGACGTCAATTCTATCCCGAGATGATGTCACTTCCGGCTGTTTCCTTGCAACTTAACTTCCGGGTCTCATAACGATGACATCACTTCCAGTCTATCAATGACGACGTTATTTCCGTCAACCCGCTTTGATGTCTTTTCCTGTAATCTCTTTTCCTGCCACCATTATGTTATAAAAAACACCTTTTTTCACTGCTCTATATCAAATTATTAGCTTTATTTATCCATATCTTGCTATTTTTTGCATCTTGTCCACAGACATTATATGGGGTCATTCCCCAACTCTTTTTGAGACTTCCTGAGTCTTTTAATTCTGTTACAATGATTATGTTTTCAGTGCAATCCCTTCTATAATTAAATAGATAGGGACATTCTGCTGGAGTGTATCTTTTGGAAATGGAGTCCATTTTAGGATAAACTGTGTTCTCTATTTATGTTATAGTGCATATTATTTTGGATTTTATTGCGTTTTAATTTGTGCTTTACTGCATGTGTAAATGCAGAAGCAGTAGTTTCACATTTATAGAGTACAGTGGAACTGTTACCTGTATGTATTATTCTCCAATATTGTCTTCTTCTTCTCCTTTCAGCTGCTCCCGTTAGGCGTTACCACAGCAGATCATCTTTTTCCATATCTTTCTGTCCTCTGCATCTTCCTCTGTCACACCCATCACCTACATGTCCTCTCTCACCACATCCATAAATCTTCTCTTAGGCCTTCCTCTTTTTCTCTTCCCTGACAGCTCTATCTTTAACATCCTTTTCCCAATATACCCAGCATCTCTGCACATGTCCAAACCAATGCAATCTCACATCTCTGACTTTGTCACCAATCTGTCCAACTTGAGCTGACCCTCTAATGTAATCATTTCTAATCCTATCCATCCTCATCACACCCAGTGCAAATTTGAACATATTTAACTCTGCCACCTCCAACTCTGTCTCTGGTTTTTTGGTCAGTGCCACCGTCTCCAACCCATATAACATAGCTGGTCTCACTACCATCCTGTAGACCGTCCCTTTCACTCTTGTTGATACCCGTCTGTCACAAATCACTCCTGACACTCTTCACCACCCTGCCTGCACTCTCTTTTTCACCTCTCTTCCACAATCTCCATTACTCTGTATTGTTGATCCCAAGTGTTTAAACTCATCCACCTTTGCCAACTCTACTCCCTGCATCCTCACCATTCCAGTGACCTCCATCTCATTTACACACATGTATTTTGTCTTGTTCCTATTGACCTTCATTCCTCTCCTCTCTAGAGTATATCTCCACCTCTCCGGGGTCTCCTCGTCCTGCTCCCTACACTCGCTACAGATCACAATGTCTAATGATTCTCTAAGATTGTAAATGGGAAATTTTCTACATAAACAATAAACTGAACTAAATTCAGTATTTTAATGTTTGATTGAGAAATTATTTTATGGAAGTATTTTCAAAGAGCTTCACCACAAATGGATTTCTAAAACATTAAATACATAAATATAATATAAAATAAATGTGTACTCTTTGATTATTTTATTAATTTCTTCCTTGCAAATAATCTATGCTTATACTGGTGAGTCAATTTACAAAATATTCAGTGGGTCTAACATTTAAACAAAGACAGAAAAGGAAAAGATCAGAGCAATATAATGCTAAAAACACATTGTGTAGACTATGGTATTCATCATTTTTACTGCATCTTAAATACAGTTTTGCATTTTCCAATGGTTGTTGTTTTTGCTTTGACTTTATTTAAAAGCGTGTTGAAACTGTTGGAAAGGAGACAAGACTTCTGACATAAAAACGTGCAGCTGGGGACCTGGAATCTCCTACTCTGTACAGTGCTGAAGGGGTTGATGGGATAAGAAAAAAGACTTTCTGTACTCAACTCACCAGTGTGTGCACAGAGTTCTAGGAAAGCAGAAAGACAGATATGTATATTTTCTTTGAACGCTGCCCAAAGACAGTAGAAGAGGCAGCCACAGGATTCCTGAATTCAGAACCCTGTAACTGAAAACAGTGCATGGCTCAGATGAAGAAACTCTTTTCCTCCTGCTTTGGGGCAGATGTAAAATTGAACAATAAAGGCAATGAAGGGATTTTTTTTTTTTTTTACTGAAGGAAAGTGCTAGTTTTTTTTTTTTTTGTACTTTTTGAGTGTACACAGATTATCTAATGCTTTCTTTCACCCTTTATTTACTTAAAATCTGATGTGAAAACCTAATGTAGTTTAGGACGTTTCATCATTGTTTACAAATCTAACAGAAAGCTGTGTCCTTGTCGGAGTTAAAAGCTTCTAGCTCTTTCTAAGAACTGTGATGCACTAAATAATATCCTTGACTCTAAAAATTAATTTGCTCAGTTTAGATATTTATACAGTCATTTTAGCCCTGCTTGTTTAATTACAGGGAAGCCAGAATAAAATTCAAAATTACTGGGGACAAGACACACTCCAACTCTGAGCAGGGTACCAATTAATCTCAGGTCACATGGCAGAGTGGCTACAGACTTGAAACCACAGGGTTTTTGCTTCAGTTTCCTTTTTTTTATGGGTTTATCCAGAATGTGGGTGTCCTCCCACACACTTAAGATGTATGTTCGGTAGAAATATAAATTTGTAATTTGCAGGACTGGTTTCTGCCTTGTATGTGATGTTATTGGGATAAGTTCTGGAGGCTTGCGATGATGAAAGTCACTTCAGAAAATGGAGAGATGGATGGATGGATGGTTAACACAATGAAAAGAACACAAAGTCTTCTAATACAGTTTCACTCACACTTATACACTTGCACTATTAGGCTACAGTACTTGTACAGTCCACATAATTGTAAAACCTTACTGAAGTACTCTTCTCACACACAGATACTTCTCATACTGTTGAGCTTCAGTCTTGAAAGTGAGTACGAAAAATAACTCCAAAAACAAAGAATAAAGAATAAGCAGCTATCCAACAATAGCGCATTAGTAATCCATTAATAATTGATATTTGAGTTCACGTTAGTCTGACTAGAAGAAATCTGATTAATTCTAGCACCAAATAACTTTAGGTGGGTTAAATTAGCCCATGTTGTATGACACCTTTGCAGTGAGTTTAAAGTATTATACTTTTACAACAAGAATCTTTTTAGTGTTCATCCTCCCTTTTCGCTGTACAGCTACGCTGTATTCTTTCCAATGCTCTTTATTAAAATACATACTGACTCCTACCACCAGAGAACTACACCTGTTGTGTAAATATTGTGTTGAAACAGGAGGACCTTTATAAGTAGCCTTGAGATCAAAGGCATGAAATAAGTAGAGTGCCTGATAACAAACATATTCTAAAGATATGGTTAAACTGAATGAACTCTAGGTTAGGACACAACTGTGTTTCTTTGCAGTCAGGTAAACATGATAAGATGGGCTTTGAATATGAAGTCTAGTGAATAAGTGGAGTACAAGCAGGTGTTAAGAAATTTAAACAGATTTCTGCAAATAAAAATAGAAATGACACTGTAAATTGATAACGTATGCAGTATATTCTGTCTCTTTTTTAAAATGCAAACTATACAACAGTTTAGTTATAGAATCAAAACATTAAAGCTTTCTGCAAGCTAAGTACAAAAAAGTCTACTTAAATGACATGCCTTTTCTTCTTAACAGTTATAGCTGGTTTTTAATTCTGAAAATGGGACAACCATGGAATACTACAAAATTAATTACTGCACCAACGCCTGCATTAAAACAACAAGATTAGCTTTTGGTTTTCCGCTTCACGAAAGAGCTCTAAGAGTAACAGTGCTAAAAGTCTGAATCCAGAAAAAGGACAACTTTGTGCATGCACTACAAAAAATGAGATATAAGTAAGTGAAAAGTATTTATATCACGACATGATATCTTGCTTTCCTTATTGTAAGAATTACTAACTTAGCAAAAATTTGTAGCTTACTTTAAGAAATCATATAAATTTTTCTTACCCCACTGGCAGATATTTTCGCTAAATAAAAGCAAAACATCTCCCATTTAAAGTTTTTTTTTGTCTAGTTTATGTAGATGCATTTTTGGCAGTGTGGTTAGGAAAGGATTACATTAAGCCACACTAACGTTCTTGTTCACGTACAGTATGGTATGTCAGTGCAGTGTTGACCTGCTACAGATACGTTTTGGAGTATGATCAACACAAACAGAGCACTCTGTTTCAAAAATAAAATTAATCAATATGTATCTGGATCTGATTTGCTGATTTGTAACATGTGCAGAGCGTGCCATCATCCATCCATCCATTATCCAACCCGCTATATCCTAACTACAGGGTCACGGGGGTCTGCTGGAGCCAATCCCAGCCAACACAGGGCGCAAGGCAATTTCAATAAAACGTTTTGTCTTTCATCTGCTGGTACATAGTTGTCAGACTGCCCAGTTGGGCTATTTTTAACTCCATCATGGGTGGAAAAAATGACTTGTAAGTCTTCATTTTGGGCTCTTTTTCTTGAAATTGTGTGCATAATGATAATTTCCACATTAGTCTATAAAACTGGATCATTTTCTTTCCAGCCTATGATAGTACATGTAGTAGATGCATATAAACCCCTTTGTTTAAAACGTAAAAATCTGTCAATTTCACAGATCGTTACAAGTCATTCAAACAGTGACCTTGCAGTCACAACTATTACTCCCCAATTATTGCTAAAATTGGACATTGAATTAGATGTCAACCAGTAATGGCTGGCATAACAGAAAAACACAAATGGGTATCCAAAACAGGAATACAGAGACATTATAATTCTAGTAAAGAAACTGTTTGCAGTAGCATTACTAATGTCAAATGGTGTTTCGTAAACATGTGGTGAAAATATAAAAATATTTTAAATATATAAAAAATGTATCAGAAGGGTTAGGAAGATAGTCCTGATCTTAAAGAATCGCTTTTGTTCTTTGAGACAACATTAAGGTTAAAGGCTGTGTTGGTAAGTAATCCTTTCTTATTTGAATGGCACACATATAATAATAAAACAATAAACTATGGAACTGGCAGCGTGTTTTTTAAAAGGATGGTTCTTGTGTAAAGGAAATGTGTTGTTTTTCACCATGACAGTTGTAATTGTGTTGTTTGAGTTTAGTGGTGTCATATTTTCCTCTTAAGGAAAAAAATCAATGCTAGAGTTAAATGGTGTCACACTTGATTAAGGCTATACAGCTGAACCTTTGTGTCTCTTGCCTCTTTCCTCGTCAACATGGAAATAACCTGTTCATCTTTTTTTTTCTTTTGCACGTGAGTGTTGACACAGTCCTTCACTAACTTTGGTATGCTATTTCACCTGAAGAAAACAACAAATAACAGCCAAATGAGCTGTCACCGTATTTTTTTTCCACCATTCATCGTATTTATTTAACTTCTTTAGCTTCACTCAGTAGGATGGAACCTATGGTGGACTTCAGCCACTTGGGAAAATTTAACTGTAGAGCCTCATGCACTCATGCACATTAAACACCAATCCGCCCATTAGAGGAGTGACGTTCAAAGATTTTAGAGGAACAGGGTTGGTGGAAAGATTCTTGGTGGAATTTTGCTTACTTGAAATTAATGTGGAAAAAAAATTTTGTAGGGCAACATAGCATTCATCTTAAAGAAATAGCCTAAAGGGTTATTAAATGTTGGAAGCGAGATAAAGGTCAAGTGAACAACAAAATATACAGTGAAATATAAGAATTGGTTTAGGAAAAATACTGAGATGGTCAAGTAAATAAAGAAAGTGCCAGAAGAAAGGTTGATGTAATATACAAAATGTACTGAAGGATGACTAAGAGATGACTAAGAAATCGGCAGATGTCCCATAAACGAGAATGGACAGTTGTTATATGCTAGAAATTTCAAGGGTGGTGGCTCATCTCAAAAGGCATAAGAAGAACCAGAATCTAATATAATAGACTTTTATTTTATATAAATTATTTGGGTGTGTGGAACTAGCCCAGGACACAGACAGGAGGACATGTTGTAAGCACCACCACACGTTTATTTACAGTTCTATTTACAGTAATAAAGTGCACACACCAATCCACAGACTCCTCCAAAGTCCAGGCCTCTTTCACTCTGCCTCACTCTTCAGGCCGCCTCCACTCTCTTCTTTAAGCTCTCGTCCTCTCCTCACCTGACTCCAGCCCTGAATGAAGGGAGTCAGTGTCAGTGTGGCAGAAGTGCTGGCTGCGCACCCGGAAGCACTCCAGGTGTCCCCGGTCCTCTTCCCCCCAGCACTTCCTGTTGTGGCAGAAGTGCTGAGACCCAGGGCTCCAAAGGCAGCGGTGCACCCCCTGGTGGCGACCACAGGCCCCTACAGGGTTGAGCTTCCAAGCTCTCTACCCGTGGTCCCCAAAGCAACCAGGGCGGTCGCCCCCTCGTAGTCTGGAGGAGGTGCAACTTGGAGGTCCACTTGGGCGTCCCGGCTGGGCAGCAGCCCCAGCCACTCACCATAGGGTGTAAACCAATGAACCAACCAGAGTAAAATGTATGCATTGATTGACACTGTATGTAAATTCAACAGATAATAAAATGAACCTCTATTCTTTGTTTCTCTGACCATTCTGACCAGGCTGTAATGCACTGCTTTCGAAGAATGCTCCCTCCAAGGCATTTTGCTGAGTAGTCATTAAAAGATACAACGAACAGCTTTTCTCCTGCCTGATTACTGAATTGTCCTGTTAGATGATGTTTCTTTCTTTAATAAGATGTTAAATTTCGACCACATTAACTAACCAATACTGGGCTGGATTTTGTAGGATTGGGTGAAACGTTGACTGTGATTTGGCTATACAGTGTCTGTCAACTGCTTATGACATTTTTTTGCATAGTGACAGTAGCTATTTTGGGGAGCAGTAGGTACATAAATTCTAATTAAATGCTCTGCCAAAATAACTGTAAGATACAGTTGCTTATTTGATTTTTAACTTTCTTTTTCCAATTAAATATTACCTTTTGTTTTCTGTTTTGAATAGATTTGAGAAAAAAATCTGTCCAGTTAAACAAGAGAAAGCTACTAACTATGTATCTCTTTATGTTATCGTATATAACAGCAATTGACTTGTTAGTCACAAACTCAAAGTTACATCCTCAGTTGTTCTCTTTCTATTATGTTCTGAAAAAAAGTAACTCAGCATGCACTGTAAAAAATAATCCTACAATATTCTGTTTCATCATGGATTGGCTCAGCCCATAACCCTAAATGTCAAATTTTATTGCAAACTTGCAGTTTTCGATATAAAGATGCACGATGGCACTTGATTTTAAAAAATATACGGTTTTGTTTTTTTGGAATAATCTAATCAGTTCATTTGATATATTTTATCTTGTGTATACAGTGTAATGACATTGCTATTTGCCTGCAAGACTATCAGGTAAGAGCATCACTTTCCTTTTCCAAACCCAATATCTTGCTCAAATTTCTTATGCAAAATATAAGCTTACAAAATATTGTAAAGGTGCTGGCAATTTGCATCAGCTTGGTGATGTGTCACCACCATAATGAGCTGGTAATGTGGGATCTATCATAGAAAATGTCTCTGAATAACACTGAAGAGAATTTCAAAGGAATGACTATTATTTCTTTATGGTTTCTGACTTCTTATTTCAAATTTTGATCTTGTATTTTGTTTTACCTTATATTTGTATTTTGTAATATTAAGGCCAGTAAGACATTCAAGCAAATGTATTATTGAAGGGTAAACTAAAAAAAGATTTAAGAACATTAAATATCATTACAATTACTAGTCTAGTGGTATAACGTGTTATTATTGCACAGTACATCTCTATCAGTTTCACATTTTATGTGTTTTCTTCTAACGGTGGTGCACATCAAAATAAATGTGTCTAATTGTGGAACTCTACATTTCAACATATTACTCTACTTTTGAATGTATTGAACATCTCTGAAACAGGAGTTAGGTGACACATATTTTCAGTTTTTTAAGGCTAATGATATGAAGAATTTTGTGCTAAAGTTATTTATTTCCTTCTATTAATAAATGACCTTTCAAAATAATGTACAGTATAAAAAAAATGAAAACTATATTATACCTTTAAGGTTTAAGAGAGTGTGGTATAATACACTGTAGGTTACTGTGCCTTAGGAGCTACTTAGTGCTTTTTACAAATCATTACTGATAATGAATGCTCACCTCAAGTCCAACAGTGCCAAACCAGGTAACTGTCATTATTTCCAAAGGCATGGTACTTTACTTACTTAAAAGGTATTTCAGAATTCATGAGAAAACATTCCATATTGTGGATCTTTTCTTAAATCAGTCTCATAAAGAGAATATAGGTTTGAAATTAAATTAAAAATTAACTACACATTTCTCTATGAAAATAGTAATTATCTGTAAAGTAATGTACAAGAAGAAATGAGTGATAGTGGTACATATACAGTAGATGCAGATAAATATATGTACTGTATACTGTAATATAAGTATATGCTGGACTTTGATTACATTATGATATTACAGAAATTGTTAACAGAGTTGGAAGAAGTAGGCTTTGAAAATGGATGAATAAATTGAAAACAGTGTAAACTGCATGGTGTAAAACAAGGTGGTCTTAAGATGATAAAACAAAAGACATTCCTATTGGTTAGCGTAGGTCTGTGTGAGGCGGCGTTGCATCTTGCATCATCACACCTCTCACGTAATTGAGATCCTGCCCATATAAGGTCAATATATGTGGGTGAAGGACTGTGCTTAGCATATTCATAAGTGCAGCTACTGCGGAAACTCTCCCTCAGCGAAAGTGCGAGAGAAACTTTTAAGTGCCGGGTCTGAGCTAAATAAAGCCGTGGACATCGCAAGATCACACAAGATATTCGTGAGATACAAGTTTAATCCGATGGTTGTGCTGCTTCCAGACATAATTAATTAATTAATTATTATTAATTTCATAATTAAAGCATTTAACCAATAACATTTCAGCCATGATTTGTTGCCAGGCAGAGAGGCCTTGACAATCTGTTGTGCAGGCCCTCTAACACAGAATAAATGTCGATTAAACTGTTGCTTCAACCAATCAGATTTTGAGTTGGTGTCAGTAGGGCCCTCTAGCATGCATACAGCAACGTCACCGTATTCAGACCCATTGACTGGATAGAAACCGATATGAGGAACTCTACAAGGCCACTGAACACACCGCAGGCGCTCCGAGCGCAAGATCCTCGCGCGCACTACGGCCAACTCCATCCACAATAATATTTGGCAGACACAGACCAGATTTCAAGACCACGAAAAACTTATGTTTGTCATGCTCCTCGAACCCCAGAAGTTTCGGGAATACAAGAAAAATTTCCCGCATGCAGCCTTCTCCAGTTTAATACAAGAGACATGCAGCAGTTTTTGATCTGTCTCGGCTAAAAACAGAACCGACTGTAATGTATGCCATTGATGATTTTGCAGGAAAATCTCCCACTGATCTCCTTGACTTCCTTCATCAGAAATTTCTGAATGAGAGCATGGGGCAGCTGTACACATTGTTATATTTGGCGGTGACCATTCCCGTGTACACTGCTTCTGTCGAGCGGACATTTTCAGCCCTAAAGCGAATTAAAACTTATGCCAGAAATACGACAGGGCAGGTTCGACTTTCAGCATTAGCTTCGATGGCGATAGAAAGGGACTTTTTGATGGAACTGAAGCGCACGGATAATCTGTACGACAGAGTAATTGAACTGTTTTTGAGGAAAGAGAGGAGGATGGATTTTGTTTACAAATAATCTGAATTTTTGTGAGTAAAATGTCACAATTTTCCTAAATAATATTGCAAGTTTATTAGTTATTATTGATGTTTTTTTATGTCTGTCGCGGCTGTAGCTGCAGTAGAAAGGAACTTGCTCACCCCTGGTTTGTCTATTCAATAAGGCATTTATTGTGGCTACAGGAGTTATCTATCTGCGATGCAGCGGCTCTTAATACTGTTTTTCTGCATATTAAGATGGTTATTATAACTGTAAATTAGTTTTTGAGGGGCGGGTTGATTCAGACGGAGCACTACTGAAGGCCTAGGTGTAAAATGCAAGGTCCGCCACTGGACTAGATGATAAGTAAATTTAATGAACATTACAACCTGAAAATAAACAAAACTGTAGAGAGGTTCAGATTATATTGTACTTCTCCCAGTGCGTCTCTTTAAATCCTCCGTGCGGGAACATTTTCATAAGGCTTAACAATCTTATTGCGTAGTGAACACTTCAATGAATTACCTTTACAGCGGTTGACAAACACGGAATGTAACTTCAAAACAACATGTCCTCCAAATACAAACCTGATTGAAAGAAAAAAATGATAATCAAATCCTTGATGACAGCAACACTCATAACAGTGACAAAACAATCACATTGACAATCAGGTTATGTTATTTTTAAAATGTTTCCTTTTCTTTTTCATAACTTCTTTAACACACTACTTCTCCGCTGCGAAGCGCGGGTATTTTGCAATATATATATATATTGTGAAATATGACGGCCCGGACACACACAGCCGGACACCGTTTCAATTATCATCCCACGTTTATTTACAGTATATTACAAAAAGTCAAGTGCACCACCACCAAACCCCGAGTTCCCCAAAGTCAATAACCACTGTCTTCACACACAAACACTCTGACCTCTCCTCGCCTTCTCTGCCACGACCTTGTCCTCCTCCTCATCCAACTCCAGCCTTGATTACAGGGAGGCGGCTCCTTAAATTGGCGGCTGATTGCCGACCGCACTCTGCCACCTGTGACAATATATATATATATATATATACCCGGATCTACATAATGTGAAATAAACGAACCACACACCGTGGCATTAGTCGACTTGCTGACCAACCACAAGCGTTACTTGGTAGGTAACCACCCATACAATCAGATTGTAATTCAGACTACGAATGCCTTGAATATAATTACCCCAATCTACATACTGTCAAATAAATGAACCACTCGCCGTGGCGCAACGTAAGAGGCTTCGCCGCTGATGCCCGAGGTTCAATTCCCGAGAGGGAGTGCAGTGAATGTGTAAGCCTGATGAGCCCAGAATTAGGGCAAAACACGTGTCGCATACTCTTTTGCATTATTTGACAGTAAAAACTATTTCAACCATATATATGTATGTATATGTGTGTACATATGTACAGTATATATATGTGGATGTATGTGTATATATATATGTATATTTAAATGTGTGTATGTATATATGTAGATGTGTATATGTATATATATGTTTATATATATGTGTGTGTATGTATATATATATATGTATGTCTGTGTATATATGTATATATGTATATATATGTGGATGTATGTGTATATATATATGTATACTAGCAAAATACCCGTGCTTCGCAGTAGAGAAGTAGTGTGTTAAAGAAGTTATGAAAAAGAAAAGGAAACATTTTAAAAATAACGTAACATGATTGTTAATGTAAATGTTTTGTCACTGTTATGAGTATATACTAGCAAAATACCCGCACTTCGCAGCGGCGAAGTTCTGCCTTAAAATTTTTATTAAGAAGAAAATTAAACCTTTTTAAACTGAGAGAGAATATACCAATAATTATTTGTTAAGGATCTCTTTGTTTACCACATTGTGAGTTCAGCCCTCTGATTGTAATATGACCAAGCTGTGCGCTGAGCTTACTCTTGAGCATGCAACGTACAGTTGGCCATGTGAACAGTAATCTTGTTTCAAATCTCACAGCTTGGATTGCTGCTGTCATAATCGGTTTTAGTTTCATGGTTTGTTTCAATTACGACAGTATTTGTAGAACTTGTGTTGAAGAGACATTCGGCATCTGTCAAGCGTTGTAAGTATACAACCGGTTTCATCGATAACTTCACATCCAGCTTTTGAGAGTTTAAACATTCATAAACATCAAAGTGTCCACTACTGAAATCGTCACCTGTCAATCTAAGATGTTTAAGAGGCATTGGTGGTTGTCGAAAGGTGTAAAATATTTGGCCATTTTGGTACACTTGAAGCGATAACCGAACAATTCAGCAGCAGCCATCAACTCACATGCAGATGCATAGGTGAAGGGCTTAAGCATTTCACTCTTATAGTGCTACTGTGTAGTATAATTATCTCCTGTACCGTCATCAGTCCACCCCTTGAACCTGTCCCAGTCATTCAATACATAAGACACAATGTTCCTCCGGATATCAAGAGTAAGCCTGATATGGCCGTGCAATATGTAACAAAGAGAATGGAAAAGGCAGGTGCCATCTCTGGGCATGGAAACCACTTGGTAAGTGACAGTTCTTTGATCGATGGTGATCACCTCAATAGACATGTTAATGGGGGTACGGTTGGAATGATAAAGGAAATGGGTACCTGAACAATGTAAAGTAAGTCTAAAATACCTATACAATAACTATAATCGTAATAAATGAACAATAAAACAGCGGAGAAGCCGTGGATTAAATAAAAAGGCTGTAGTTATCAGCAAGGAAACGTGAATCTCGTGGCGAAGCAAGGAAGGGAATGTAGAGACTGGAGCGACGGATGGCCTTATATAGGCAGGCAGCCAACAACGTGGGAGGCATGGGATGGGGGACCCAACGCCGCCTCACACGGTGACAAGCAAGCTGCAAGCTATGGACGTATATATGTACGTAAGTAGGATTCAGTTAGCATTGGGAACCCGCGTACCAAATTTCTTCAAGATGGGCCCATAGGTAACAAAGACCATTGGAAAGTTCAAATTGGCGGCCAACAGTGGCGTCATACCACCGAAATAAGTACGTACATTGGTTTCGGTTAGCGCAGGGAAGCCGCCTACCAAATTTCATGAAGATGGGGCCATAAATAAGAAAGCTTAACATGGCGAACATTGTCAACCGTTATGACCGTTACGCGTAGAATTTCGAAATGAAACCTGCTTAACTTTTGTAAGTAAGCTGTAAGGAATGAGCCTGCCAGATTTCAGCCTTCTACCTACACAGGAAGTTGGAGAATTAGTGATGAGTGAGTCAGTGAGGGCAACAACGACCGTTGGAAAGTTCAATATGGCGGCAGACAGTGGTGTCATACCAATGAAATAAGTATGTACATCGGTTTCGGTTGGCGCAGGGAAGCTGCCTACCAAATTTTGTGAAGATGGGGCCATAAATAAGAAAGTTTAACATGGCGGATGTTGTCGACCGTTATGACCGTTACGCGTAGAATTTTGAAATGAAACCTGCTTAACTTTTGTAAATAATCTGTAAAGAATGAGCCTGCCAAATTTCAGCCTTCTACCTACACGGGAAGTTGGAGAATTAGTGATGAGTGAGTGAGTGAGTGAGTCAGTCAGTCAGTGAGTCAGTGAGGGCTTTGCCTTTTATTAGTATTGATTAATACGGCACAATTTTTTTAACTCTGGCAGTTTTGGGAACCAAACCAGATTCCTCCCACAGTCCAAAGACATGCAGGTTAGGTGCATTGGCAATCCTAAATTGTCCCCAGTGTGTGCTTGGTGTGTGGGCGTGTGTGTGCCCTGCGGTGGGCTGGCGCCCTGCCTGAGGTTTGTTCCTGCCTTGCGCTCTGTGCTGGCTGGAACTGGCTCCAGAAGACCCCCGTGACCCTGTGTTAGGATATAGCGAGTTGGAAAATGAAAATGACTGACTGAAAATGTTTGAAGTAAAATACTGGCGTTTTTCAGGTGTGTTTCAATAAAATGAAAAAAAGTGCCTACTGTTGTAGTCGTGTCTGTCTGTCTGTCTGTCTGTCTACAGGAAGCAAGTCATCTTCCAGCGGAGGGATTTTGTGGAAATGTGGTACACTTACTGATGATTGATAGTTGTCAGGAAAGCTCAGTTTTCATTGAGATATCTTAAACAGCGGGCTGCAGGCATATTTCAGATATGAAGAAAAATCCATTTAAAAAGCAGTGGAGAAGTTTCAAATTCATCTGTCTCAAAACAGAGAAACGTTCTGCAATATTTCTTTTGCTGATTGTTTTGTTTCTAATGTACGACTTGTGTATTTTCTACGTTTGCCATTAGTAATAGCTATTTGACATGTTAAAAAAAGATTGCTAACATAAGGTTTAAAATACTGTTTAAGTGGCTAGCACAGTTGAAAACTCACCTTTAAGTCAACTGCTAGTACACACATGGGTGGACTTTAATGTGAATTTAACTTTCTTTTTCCAAAATTTTATTTTTTAGAAATATGAGCTACATTTGGCAATCAACTCCACAACCAACGACTAACAACAGCAAATCAACTGAGGAAATTTATATATGTGAGTTGGAATTTGCTATCTGTGACAACTATTGAGCCAGCAGACTTAACATAACATTGTGAAATGTTACTAAACACAGATTTAATGTAGAGTACTCTATTAATACATGTAATTACATTCTATTATCACAGTGATTTTTGAATGTGACTTACTGCTACAAACATTTAATAAACAAAAATGAGTTTTTGACAAAGTAAATAAACAGAAATGAAAAATATTCAGAATTTCAAAACAGTTAATGGAGTCCTCAAACACACTCAAATATTATGTCACACATACATTTTGTAACTTACTAGATATTACATATCATAGCAAACCAAAACTTTCCTAGATCAAATTATTTAAAGTACTTCCGATTTCTTGAATTGCTGTTGTTTTAGGTAAATGAATTTGATTGGAAACATAATGTAGGGTTAAGAAAGTTTATGAATGTTTTGTTTAAGATGTTTGCCTCAGAAATAAGTTCTAAAAGAAGGGTTTAATAACAATCTCAAGCAATTAATGTGTTTAAAAATAATTAACTAGAAATGATTAGAGAGAATGATTAAGGATGACTACATCTATATTGGTGGATAAAAAGTGGCAAATTGTTTACACCTGTTTGGTGCAAAATTCATGAATTCGACTCTCGGACTACCATGTACTTAAAATGATCTGATTAATACAAATATGAATATCAAAAATATAAGATACTTTAACAAATAACAAGATGGGTGATGGCAAAATGGTATTTTATTGGCAAATTCATTCTAATCTCTTTTTCCTGGGGTTACATTTTGAAAGGATGTAGCAACTTTTATAGAAAACTCTTTTCTTATGTCCTTTCACATGTAATATTACTATGAGAGACATACAAGCAGTATATTAGGTAGCAGAAAAGAAAAAGGAGACTATGGAAATATAATGTAGCCCAAGGGAATGAGAACCACTGTTTTGATGAAAATGGAAAATTGATTACTTGGCTGATTTACTAATGAAGCTGACAATTTGGGGAAAGATTCTCAAACGTTATTCTTTTTTATTGTTACTTCTCTAGCATTCAAAAAATTAATGTTTGAGAATACCTTCAAGATTTCCCAGGAAACAAATGGATTTGGGTAATTTTTTTTATCCAAAATGTATCTTTGTTATTAAATGACACAATTTAATTATTTTAATTTTAATTAATTTCTTAATTATGAAGACATTAAAACCATCAAAGTTACTAACACAATCCAGTGTTAAATTAACAGGATATATATATAGTCACTCACGAGCGCATGGGGAGCAGTTTAAGGACCCGAGATGCACCGCGATAAGTCATGCCAGGGGACAACAGCAGAGTACTAACCTTTCTCTTCTTATTTTCTCAGCAAGAATGAGGAGCCGCCACCATAATACTGCACGAACGGGCCAAAAACCTGCAACACTTCCGGGTTCCTTTCTTCCCTCTGTTCCCCATATGATGACGTCAACCACTCATCCAGCACCACAATTTTCCCAGCATCCCACTGTTCAATTTCTGGTCCATCCACATACATTGTCTGTCCTCCCATCCTTCTAGGTCTTTATGAGTCTGTAAAAACAAATTGACCTGAGCCTTTTGTTACAGTATACGGGGCTAAAAACCCCAAACCTTCATGCTGTGTTTGTCTTTCTTGACAATATATATATATATATATACACTGTATAGTAATCTAGCAAGTTATCTGAAGCAGAGACACAAAACGGAGTATACAGTATACCAATGCAGTGCATGCCCAGCTGTACAGGTGAGTCAATCTTCTAAAACACTCACAACACGTATACAGGAATATCACAATGCTGTCGGAAGGAAGGACCCACGGTCTATGATATACGCACATACCAAGTTAACTGTGCACACTTTTGACTGGGACACTGTGCAAGTAAAATTTAAGGCAAATACTAAGAGTGCCAGAGATCTGGCTGAATGATGGCTATCAAATGAAAACGCCATTAACAGACATTTGGACTTTAACCCAGCATATGCAGGTTTAAAAAGAATACCAACCAAATAATAAAAAAATACTTCAAAACCAACACCCTCTAAATTCTACCTTATTAATCCACCCCTCTTACACCCAAAACCTTTCCTCACTTTCTATATATTGCCTTTGACTCTTGTATGTTTAATTATTTTCCTCTGATGATGATACCTAATTGGTGTTGAAAGCTCAGGAATGAAAGACTATTTTAAGATATGTGATTCATTTTGTCCCTTCATGGATTTCTATCTATAAATATGCAAACTGTATCACAGACCTTCACTTCTATATATACATATACACACACACACACACACATATATATACACAGTATATTATACACTGTCACACTTCTTTTAGCAATTGTTTTAAAAGTTGTTTTATAGGCAAATATTACATTGATACCATAATTTGATTTTTTAAAACCAAGTTTACATATTTGTTTTTTTTCAATAATTATAATAACAATAATTGACCATAAGTTTACATCCAATTTAACCTCCTTTAAAGACTAAATCTGTTTTTATAGTTCTGAAAATTTCTACAAAAAATGCAACGCCAAGTCTAATATTTTACACAACTGTATTTGTCATATTGTTGCATGAAGGCAGCATGGTGGTGCATTAGCTTGCAATGCTGCTTCACAGATCCAGCGTTTTATGTTTGAATTCTCTGCCTTACCGCTAAATTTCTACCGGAGTTTTTCTCTTGCAACTCAAAGATGTGTGTTTTAGTAGACCAGCGATTTTAGGCTCCATGTGAGTGTAGATTTCTTCATGTATGGCCTCGAGGTGTTGCACGAGCGCAGATTGGGAGTATCCAGCTGAAAGCTGTAAGGCCCAGATTTACAAATCCACGTCTTGGGAAGCATTGTCAACAATAACATAACAAACCCCTCTTCTTTTTTCACCCCCAACCTTGACGATTGTGCCTGCTTTTGTAACTTCTGGTGCCATTTGTCATTTTTAAGGCTATACTCATCTTCTGTTATTTGAACTGTGCCTTTGCTACTCTTCACTATATAACTGTTATGATTAATATTTTACTAGAATTGCACATTAGAAAAGAAGTTACAAAATTCTGTTTGTAATTCTATGATTCTGCTATACTGTACAACATAAGTCATGCAGTAGGCAAAGTACTTTAATTTTTAGCAAAATTCAAGCAAATTTCAGATTAAAAAAAAACTGTTAACTTAGAAAGTGAGTTACAGAACATTTTCTGATGTTGACTGTTTTTAGAGTTTGTGCCTTTTTCACAACAGATCAGTAACAGGGCATTTCATCTGAGCACTTCAAAAGAGTGTGTGCATATAGTAATAATCAATAATTTGACATTTTCAATTTAATATTTAAATGTATACCTATTTGTAACCAAAAGTTTGTAAATAACATTGAGTTTTGAATTTAATGTTGCATATGGAGATACCCTATAATACTCTATAGGGAATACTTATGATTAAATTTGAGCATTATCATTATGAGCATTTTACTACTTGAAGCAGCTCAATGGCAGCAAACAGTAATAATGATAAACATGTTGCTATGTTCATTCATCTATTTTTTGACTCGCTTATGCGTGGATTATGGAGAGCTAATACTTATCCCAAAGCCCAAGATAGGAACCATGTGTGAATGGGGTGCCATTCCAACACAGGGCTAGTTTAGAATGTGCAGTAACCTAACCAACACATCATTGTGGTGTGAGAGAAAAGCCAGAGCACCCTGAGAATAACCCACATTAACACGAAGAGAACGTGCAGAATCCACGCAAGCAATGCTCTTGATGGGATTAAAATCCGGGACTCTGGAGCTGTAAAACAGAAGTGCTAAGCACAGTGTCAGTGCCTTTCTAAACGTGTTGCTATTATAAATAAGTTAGGGCTGGACATTGAAATGAATGCTTTGGAAAGTGAGAATACTACATCAGTTAAGTGGAACTTAAGAAGTGTTCAATAGCTTCAAAAATTAGTGGAAAACTGAAATGAGAAAAGGGCAAAGGCATTTTTTTCATTTTATTTTTATCTTACACTTACTAAAACATCTAAATTTTAAGCTTAGAAGGCCAAATCTTCTTAGTTTATATTTGATTTTGTCAGACATTAATGTTAGACTACATTTAGAAAATGTTATATTCAAAAATATAACTGATGGCCTAATTATTACTTTAACAGAATTCATGTCTAATTAGGCTTTGATTAGACACTTTTGTTATTGAAAAATACCACTGATGGCTTGTTATTTTTGTAATATTTGTAATTCAATTGTGAATTATTTACTACGTACTTCAATTAGAAATATAATGCTTTATTTATGTTCCAAAAAGTATTTTATCTCCCTCATAGTTAATAAACACTGAACCTCTTATGAAGTTGGTTTGGGAGAATTTCACTGCATAGATGTGTGTTTTGACTAATTGATTTTTTTAATACAGTGTGGTTTTATATCATAACACATAACATATTCTCATATCCAGCTATAACAGATTAAGATGGTATAAAGCCTAACCTGAAGGCATCAGGCACAAGGCAGGTATCAGCACTGGACAGAATGCAGTAGGACAATGCGGCAGTGCATATCAAGGCGAGCTCACAAGTACAGCCACACTCACAGCAGGCAGACTTGGAAACACCAGTTAATCTAACATACAGTACATGTCTTTGGAGATGTGGAATAAAAAGGGAGAGTATCTGGAGGGAAACTACACATGTAAAATAATCAACACAGGCTTTGTACCAACGACAATGGATCCATCAGGCAGAAAAACTAACTAGTACACCAACCATGCTGTGGCTTTATATTTAAAAAAAAAAAAATTAATTCACATTTACTTTGAGTGGAGCTAATGTTAGTTTAAATAGGACTTTACACCCCATAGGAGTAGCTATTAACTACACATGTCAGTTCCTAATATAATAAGACAATCTATAAATTTTCTTACCTGCTTATCTAGTTCAGTGTCACAGGGAATCAATGCCCATCCTATTAGAATAAAACACAATGTAGGACCAACCCTGGATGGGACCAGTCTGTTGTGGGGCACACTCTGGTTAACATATCCAGCATGACTCCAGGAAATGGAAAGAAAACTAAAGTACCTGGAGAACAAATCTTATCAGCCTGAGTAGAACAAGCAAAATCCACACAGACAGTGCATCAAGGTTCGGGTTTGGAGCCAAGACTCTGGTACAATGTGGCCACAGTGTTAATTACTGAAGCAGTGTTAGAAGATTCATTCAAATGACTGGAAAACATTAAATAAATAATTCGTAGAAAATTAAACAAGAAAAGAATTTTTACTAAAAGCAAACATGGAATGAAATACTTCAGTATGGCCACTTCAAAACTGAAAGTACCCAGTAGTTGATTAATGTACACATAAGAAAAAAATCAATACTAATATAATGCTTATATCATATTAACATTTGTAAAAGAAACTGATATGTAATACAACAAAGAACAGGATTTATAAATACATTTGATAGCAGTCAAATGTGAATTAATACACTTAATGGTACAAAAGTAGATTAAGTGTCTTTGCAAAAGTCAGTTTATAGCCTAATAAATGTTGCTTAGATAACATTAAAGATAAGAAAAAACACCATAAAAAGGTGAATAAAAGTATGCCTGGGTTTGGTAAATGATTAACTTTCTTTTAACTTCAAAGCTTAATATGTGCTCCATATATGTCATTTACAGGTGGTAAACTTTTTGTACAAAGTCCGTATGAGTCTCATATATGGGCGCATGCACTGGTTTGCTACACACACAATAAGATAAGGTTTGTCATTACCTTGTCAGAAATAAACTACTTTAAATATGCAGTATATTTCTTATTCTTTGGTGGGCTGGCACCCTGCCCGGAGTTTGTTTTCTGCCTTGCGTCCTGTGTTGGCTGGGATTGGCTCCAACAGACCCCCATGACCCTGTAGTTAGGATATAGTGGTTGGATAATGGATGGATGGATATATTTCTTATTTTATGAAATTTATGACAGCATTGAAAGAACAGAATATAACTTTTTTAAATATTTACTACTTTAATGAGTGCATTGGCAGTTTTTAACTCACTTAGTCTAATGCAAACTAACATGATACTGAAAGTTACAGTTCTTAAAACATGTCATCTATCAATGCAGTTATATAGAGACAGAGATTTTTTTTTAATTATTTTTAACAACACAGAGTTTTACACTGCTGCTTCATGGCTCCACACTGGCAGTTTCCTCTGCTTCAGAATTTCTGACTCAGAAATTGGATTGATACAAAAATGACAAATCAAGCAGACTACACTATGGAAATGATCTCTTCTTCAAAGTTCCGATATAGAACTGCATTTAAAAGGGAAACTTATGCAAAATTTCAGATTGCTTTTTTCAGTATTGCTTTTCAAAGTGGTTACACAGCAATCACTACAAACATTCAGTCAGTCATTTTCCAACCCGCTATATCCTAACACAGGGCCATGGGGGTCTGCTGGAGCCAATCCCAGCCAGAACAGGGTGCAAGGCAGGAACAAATCCAGGGCAGGGCGCCAGCCCACTGCAGGATACACACACACACACACTAGGGACAATTTAGGTTCTCCAAAGCACCTAACCTGCATGTCTTTGGACTGCGGGAGGAAACTGGAGTACCCGGAGGAAACCCACACAGACATGGGGAGAACATGCAAACTCCGCGCAGGGAGGACCTGGGTAGTGAACAAAGGTCTCCTTTCTGCGAGGCAGCAGCGCTACTGTGCCACTGTGCCACCCATCACTACAAACATTTTTTTTAAATTATTAACCTCAAAATCTGCTATATTCTTTCCATCTTCAGAACTGGAAAATTAGCTGCTCAAAACTGATACTGAGTAACAAGAAATAAAGCCTGTTCCTGGCTTTGATATCCAACACAAACGGGCACGGTATATTTTGTTCTAGGGTTGTTTTAGCATATTGTAGTGACAGACAGCACTGATGTTCAAGGTGGCTCTGCGGCGCTGCAGCTAAAATTAAACAGTTAATTATGATTTAATTTATGTTGTATTTTAAAATAGTCCTTGTGTTTAATGTTGGGTTATAGCTTTTGGTAACGGGAGTGTTTTATTAAAGTTTAAAGGAGGGGTTGGAGTTTGCCTACCACCACTAACCGATGCTGCCTGGTATATGAGTCCAGGTATCAGGACTAAAGAAGAGAGCTGAAGTTGAATACTGCCATTTTGTAGTGATCGCAATACTTGCATGTACAACTTTACCAGTATTAAAAGAAAAAAGTGTTTTTTTATACATTGAGCATGTCTATTTGTAACAATATTTTTTGTTTTACACTTTTAGGTTCAGACACTAAAAAAAAACATTTAGAGATTAAGCATATTTGCCATATAATTCTTGATGCCAAGAATTTTAAATTCTTTAAAGTGTTAAAGAATTTTGAATTTTAAAGTCGTTACAAAAGCAGGTCCAATAGTTGTGCTAAAGGCCCCACTGATATCCGCCACTTTTAGTCCTGTTGCAGTCAGGCATTAACATCTGCCCCCTTTTTTAAGACTGTTTTCCTTTGACCAAGACAGGAGTCCTTTACTCCTTCCTACCTTTTTAAGCAGTTCCTTCTGGTAGTCGTTGTCCCTATACGTTTCACCTGATGAAATCTGTGTGCTGTCAAGCCCCATGCAGCCGACTCTTGTCCTACTAGGCTCTAAGGTGGCATAATAAAATTAGTGCTAACAAAAGTGCAAGGGGTTAGACATAAACAGGAAAAATTCTCACTCTTAGTAACACACCACCCCCTTTATTTACTAGAAACATATCAGAATGGAAAGATATTAGGAAGGAAAGGAAACTAGAAAAATATTAGCAAGGAAAAACACCATACAAATACCACAAACAGTAATACCATGTAAATAAAGGGGTGACTGTATACTGCAATTGATTGAAACACATTACATGCAATCCTTTGCATCAAATCTAAAAGTGACACCCATCCATATGACAGGTTTTTTTTTATAAACATTTCATTGAATTTATGAAAATCAAATCACATTCCAGACAAGCAAGTCAAGTTTTATAAAACTAGGCTTGAAACAAATCAACCACCACCAATGAGAAAGAGAGCTAGGCCAAGAGAGTAAAACTTTAATAGCAGGAAAAATAAATAGAATAAAAAAGGGAAGATAATCCGCTTCCTCAATTTAAATGCTTATTCTAAAATGTTATTGATTAGATCCTGCCAGGTTTTGAAAAAGTTTTGTACAGATCCTCTAAGTGAGAATTTTATTTTTTCCAGTTTTAGATAATATATAACATTAGTTGCCCACTGACATAAAAGAGGTGAGTTAGGATTCTTCCAGTTGAGCAAGATAAGTCTATTTGCCAATAGTGTAGTAAAGGCAATTACAGTTTGTTTGTCCTTCTCCACTTTAAGCCCATCTGGAAGAACACCAAACACAGCTGTTAATGGGCTAGGAGGGATTTTGACTCCAAGGCTGCCTGAAAGGCATTTAAAAATTTTGGTCCAGAATGATGTTAATTTGGTACACACCCAAAACAGTTGCTTGATTGCAGCGTTCGAAGGTTGGATCTTGCCCTGAAAAGATTTTGGACAATTTTATATGGCAGTGTTAACTGTTGAAGGTAGCGATTATGCTGGGCATATTTTTATAGCAACGTAGGAGTGGGTGGTGTGACTAAAAATCAGTCTCAGGTTATAATTAAAAATCAGATTTTTTAGTTATACCAACATACTGCATTTATACACACAGTGGTAGCACTGCTGCCTCAGAGTAAGGAGACCCGGCTCATTTCTCAGTTCCTCCCTGCATGGAGTTTGCATGTTCTCCCTGTGTCTGAGTATGTTTCCTCCTGGTGCTCCGGTTTCCTCCTACAGTCCAAAGACATGCAGGTTTGGTGCATTGGCAATCCTTAATTGTCCCTAGTGTGTGTGTGAGTGTGTGCCCTGCAATGGGTTGGCACCCTGCCTGGGGATTTGTTCCTGCCTTGTGCCCTGTGCTGGCTGGGATTGGCTCCAGCAGACCCCTGTGACCCTGTGTTAGGATATAGCGGGTTGGAAAATGGCTGACTGACTTTCAGACTGAAAAATATAGTTTTTTTTTAAAAAACACATTGCATTGATGATGAATTCACTTTAATTTGTTGAAAAGTCTGTTAATGTTCTGCTACTCAAATGGATTTGACACTAGATATTTTTTTCTGATTTTTGTCTACTTGTTTCACAATGGCAGATTTAAAACTGCATACATTGTCAAACTCAATTAATCCAATACAAAGTAGTGGGGTCCAGAGCCAGCATAGGCTCACCAAACAGGCTGAGCCACAAAGAACTTTGGGCAATATTCTTAAATAAGTACACTCACATATTACATACAGTTCATGAACAGTTCAAGTCCATGCACAAAGATATTACCTTTATGACATTAATACAGCAACCTAAAACACATTTCCCGATTTGTTTTGCACTGTGATTTTCTTAAAGCGAAAGATCACAAAAAATGCAATACGCAAAACATTACCTTTAAGCTCGAATTATTACACTGACATAAAATCACACTGTTTCAGTTTCAATGCACATTGCATGTTAACATGCATGGTCTTCAAACTTTTGTAAGGGATGCTAAGTTAAATCCCTCCACTTCTGTCTACTGCTAACTGCCTGAGATGGAAGCAGCAGCCCCGTTAGCTGGGTGCATTTGTCACTGCTCGTTTTTCTAGCTCGCATTGGTCACTGTGTGCTTCTACTTGTGCTCATTTGTTGGTGTAAGTTTGTCCAGCACACTATTGCTGGTATGACAGGTCCTAATAATGTCTTATATTCTCAGAGATGTGGTGCAACTTGGCTGAGACTTTACATTATTATTATTATAGAATGAAGGCAATTACTGCATTATTACATCCTTGCAGCTCTAATAATCCACCAAAAAATGTGCCTTGAAGAATTAACATTTACTTCATAATGCTTTTGTGTATTTTTATACTAAAATAACATAAAACACATTAAAACATAATATCCACACTTTGCTTGTGTGCAGCACGTGATTACAACATACTCCCTAGTTCCTTTTTCTGACCTCACCCCCCTCTGCCTGAGATCCTCCCAACTCTCTGCCTTTCTCTGCTACCACTGTATCATGCCAACTGGCCTTTCCAATCTTGCCATTGTAAGAAATTTATCAAATTAAAACACCATAAGCTATATGCCAGTTTTCACTAGATTTTATCTTTTTAAAATAAAACACACTGTGAAAACAGTTTTTGTTTATGCAATTGTTATCGAGGAACACCAACTATTCTTTAATTGCTTATGTAGTAATTTAATAAAAACATGCATATGGTGGGCACAAATCATATGTTTTAAAAAATAGAAGATAAAATGAAATTAACTGGCTCACAGCTTTAACCTGACATCCCAGCCTAGGTACTGTCCAAATGTCAGCATTGGTTTTCTTTAGTTACTTAAATTTCCTCCCTCATGATAAAGACATGCAAAGCAACTCATACCTGGCATTTTCTAAGTGGGACAAGTTCCTGCTTTGCACAGAATTCTGCCAGCTCAAATTAACAAGTCAATGCAATAAATAAACTTGGAAAAGGAATAAATAGTCCTGTTTCCTTTTACTTCATTCTGTACACCTCAGACTATAAACATAACACCAGGTTATGTCAGTTGCAGAAATTCTCAGATGATTCTGCACTTATGGGTTGCATTGGTAAGGGAAGTATAGGAGTCAGGTGGAAAACTTTGTTTCTTGGTGCAAAGAGAATTGTATGCATCTTAACATCAGCAAAACCAAAGATCTGGTTATTGATATTTGCCGGACACCCAAGACCCTCTATGTCTGCTTAGTATTCAGGGAGTGGTTGTAGAGGTGGTCTACTTTTACAACTATTTTGGGGTCCACATTAATGTTGGACTGGTCTTGGAATACAGCGGAACTATATAAGAAAGGGCAGAGCAGGTTCTTCTTCCATAGAAGACTGTGTTTCTTAATGTGAATAGTGACATCCTTCACATCTTCTATAACTCTGTGAAGTCCAGCACAGTTTTCTACGCTGTGGTGTGCTGGACTGGTAACGTCACTTCAGGATAGACCCACCAGATCAACAAGCTAATTAAAAGGGCAGACTCAGTTATGAAATACACTCTCAATCCCCTGGAGGTTGTAGCAAAGAAGAGAACTAAAACAAAACTAAGTGCCATTATGAACAATGCTATACATCCTGTCTCTGACAAAGTAACACTGAGGACTTTCAGACAACAAACTATTTAGCAGAAGTGTGTCAAGAAATGCTATCTATCTACCTAAATGAATGAACTGCCCACAGCAGTCAAAGCTACCATTGTGTGAATTAGCAAAATATGGTGGACTGAGGAAAATTAAAAGGATACAAAATCACTCAGATAACAAGCTCTTTATATAAGTTTCTGCTTATGAATGACAAATATTTATGTTGAGTTCTTTCTGTGCCCTATACATGAATCATGAGTTCCTGTTGGGCTTTATTATGCAAGGCGCTTTATGCATGGACATTTTGTCTGATGCATTCACATGGTATTTTTTATGTTAAATGTTGTGCAGTCTCTCACTATTTTCGGTATAACTAATCGATGAGTAAAATTTGTGCAGTATTTCTTTTTTTTTTACTTAGTGAGAAAACTGTTAAAGCGATAGAGAGGGTTACACTGCTCCTTGTGGTGCTTAGACTCTGGCACACTTTTAGGCTGGGATCCATTTTGTGTGAATTTTGCATGTTTCTTTTACAGGGAAATCAAAGAAGCTATTTGGGGTGAGATGGAATGCATAATTACATCCAAACGCATCTTTTGTGGTCCGTGCACCATCATTTTAAAATAATGATTACTTTTATAAAATATTTTGACTTGTTTAATTTTAACTGCAAGCCACAAAAATGGCCATGAAAAACAGAAGTGGTACCTAGCTTAAAGTGGTCATGGTATTATCAGAGGAAAAGTTTGGTTAGTAGTTGAACTCTTTCTTTGTGTCTTGACTTACCAAATTGAGCCAAATGAGCAAAAGGATTTTATTGGGCTTTTCAAAAAAAAAGTATGTTTGCTTTACAGTGGAAAAAGCATAGTTTAAAAAATCAAAATCATAAAAATAATTTATTTTAATCTGATTATCCACTTTGGCATTTTATGTGAGTTCATTTGTGATGAATATTGCTTCAAGGCTCCTCACACACAATGTACTGTATTTTTCCACACATTGCAATATCATGAAGTGAAAGGGGCAGTGGTATATAACATGCCCAACAGCCATAATTGAGTAAAGATAGAGAAACCTTTCTGAAATATTACTCAACTAAAAGTAAAATATGTGAGAATACTACTTAGGTATCAAGTGTACTTAAGTACTGTACTTGTAAATGTAGGATTTATTCAAACTTAATGGCCATCCATCCATTTTTAAAGCCCATTTATATGGCGTGGGGTGCAAGCAATCTGAAGCTTATCAAGTATCAAGTGCAAGAAAGGAACATGCTATGTTAATGCAAATTAGAATATTTTGTTGATTTTGTCAAAACATTCTGAAATGATACATTGATTTAATTGTCATACCTGCCTATATATATATATATATATATATATGTATGTAAAATGCCAACACAGAAAAACTTGTGAAACACTGGGCCTTGAACCTTGATCTTGGTCTTAATCATGAATGCCAAAAGTCACAAATTGGCCTTTGGGTATTTCTCGTGACAGACAGTGACACAGCCAAGCACTATTACTGAAAGAAAAACAACAGCACCATGTGCGTATGGAATTGCTGACAGGAAAGAAGTCATGGTGACATCTGCTGACAGTGAAGCACACTACACAGTCCGATTGATCATTTTGTTGCAAACACAAGTCGTACACTCTGAGGACTAAAGAAAATCATACACGACCAAAGATTTGGAGGTGCGGGCTACCTCCACCACATAAATGGGCTTCATGTCCTTCTCACGGCAAGTAGCTCTATGACGCGTCAGCATGGTTGACAAGAAAACAAATACCGTAACATCTGCTGACAGTACAGTACATTGCACAGGCCCACTGCTGTTTTCATCACAAACACATCATACCCACAATTAGGACATGAAAGAGGTGGCAGCACCCTAAAAGAATGACCTGGAGTGTTATGTTTCATAAGGAGAGCCTAAACCACTTATCCTCAAGGACCAGAGGTCTGAGTGTTTTCTAGTATGTTATGTATATTTTTAGTAAATATATCCATCAAATGCATGTAGCATTATTTAGGATCTTATTTAAATTCATTTCAGTATATCTAGTGTACATTTGTCTGAATGTACAGTAGAGACTTCTGAACATACTAATAAATAAACAGAAGTACAGGCAAATAAAGAAATAGAGTTTTAAGATCTATTTCAATACATAAAGTGTCTTTTCAAATAAAGTTTATTGAGCAATGATGCATACTATTGAGTTGGGTTTATACCTCATATAAATGTTTGTGATTGTAATTGTTCACTGCCCTCTCTTTTCAGTTGACAGTAATTTCAATTTTAGAAGAATAATAGATTTTTTTGGAGCTTTGTAGTCAGAGAAATACAGTTAAATCATTTTTATATGGAAGTATGGATCTTATAAAAAAAAAAAAGCTTCTTTTTATAGTTGAGAACAGTCTGACAAGTGGACATGAAGCCATTTTCTGGGCTGACTGGACAGACCCTGCCAGTGAATTGTAACCATTACTCCATTTGACAAGACAAGACATTACTGTATTTAGGAGTATGGCTGGTAGCTTTCTTACTTTGATCTGTGTGTACAACTACTGAACAAAAAAATCCAGAAGAGGCAGTACAAAAAAGTTTTCCAAAATAGGTTAGCCATTTTGTACTGCTAGATATAACTAATTAATGTATGTGCTTTCTTCACTGATTGCTGACATGAACACAGTTTGTAAAATAATCATACTATTTCACTGGTCCTATGCAAACTAGTCCTGGTTTAACTTTTGCTTATAAGTCTGGTCCGTGCCTTACATCCAATGGTGTTAGCATAGGCTCTGACTTCCTATGACCCTGTAATGGAAAACTAAGATTCACTACACCAGTGGCTGGCTGGATGGATGATTATTCTAATTGATGTGCTCTGGTCTGCTGAGGAAAGATAAGGAAATGGGATTTTTTTCTGTTTTGGTTCATTGCACATAAACTGTTATTAGTAGAGACAATTTCACAAAGAACAACATGGAACCAACTTTGACACTGTAATATTTCAATATTCGTGGAAAAGTCTAAATTTAAACTGTGTAACATCAAAATAAAACAGAATTACAGAATGTAATATAAAACCAGTTTGCACTTTAGTCTGGAAGCCAAGAAATAATAAGAAGTTCTTTGTTAGTGGAAAAGCTGATCAGTACAACAGTATTTAGCACTTCCCGCTCGCATACGTCATAATAACAGTTGGTCTTTTAGTTTCATTACTGACAATGCTGCAGGAGTTTATGAAGCACAACTGATGCATTCATTCCAGTTGTCTTGCTTATATGCCAGCACTAGTCCGAGTAAGCATTTGAAGAATGCCTGTATCTTCATACAGACTGATCCTTTTGTCAGCATTTTACAAACACTGGCAAAAATTTATAGTGCCAGTTGTCAGCATAAATGCACTTCTGAACTGTGTGTGTTAAAACAGGGCCCTCTGTTTCCTTGCACATTTGCAGCTTAAGAGACATGAACTTCCCACTGAGAAAGTTGTCATTTGACCCCTTTGTAAGACCAACCACATTTCAGAGCCATAAGATGTGGTAAACCATTTGCTAATCATTTTCAAATTATTGCTGTGAAATGCCATTTGTTTTACCAGCTGGTCTTCTCAATCACATTTGACGTTTGCTTTGTTCAGCTAAGTATTCACAATTTGTACTTCTGTTATTTGAAATAAGTATAATATTGTTTGAACCATTATCAATACGTTTTAATTTAATGGAATTCACCTTTTGTCTTATTCTAAATGTAAAGAGTTGATTGTGCTGGCGTATTTGCTGAATTACCAGGCAATATCTGGTATTAAAAAGAATGAAGATTTACGGGAAATGAGTTGAGGTGGGATACAAGGAACAGTAGGAGTTTAAAAATTACTTTTTAGTCAAACTCAGTACAAATGTCAGTACTATACTATATATTTGTTATTTTACTGAGTCAGACTAATTTATTGTGTCAAGTGCTAAAGAAGAATTCTTTTAGTTACTGAAGCAACTAACTAATTAAAGACCATAATTCGACTTTCAAATAATTATAGTTCTATGTATGTATCATTTACTTCATTCCCAATCTGGACATCAAGTCATCTCCTTTATAACATACCTTGAACTGCTGCTTGCCAAATACTGTATGAACATTAAATCCGCCATAAGGTGTGATCTCTGTTTGCTTACTTTAAATATGGCTCATAGATATTGACACCATTTCTTGAGGTATTTTTGTACCAGATAAGTCATAATCGATTATTATAATTATTACTTTCAGCTGGTAAAATGCTTCACTTATCAACTACTAATTAAAATGAAATACTGTAACATGGCAGATTGAGTGATTCAGAGAGTTTATCTAAGGGTCATAAGATTACTCAATAGCCACTCATACTGACTAATACATGTTATTGTATATTTATTGGAATATATACAGTATTTTATACTGTACGATGAATTCATTGTATGTGTTATAATTTTAATCTTTCTGTGCATCCTTTCTTGTTACATGGGAGTTTTGCATTTTTCTTGTTGTTTTATTAATAATCTTTACTGGTAGATTTTAGGTTATTGCAGCATCATTTTTTGTGTTATTTTTTCAAGATAATATAGTCATTTTGTGTTTCCAGTAGCATGAATGTTCTCAATGAAAAATAAAACTTAAACTCCTACAATGCCTTTTATCAAGTATTCAGAATCTCTGCTCTATCATGTATCAAAGTCCAGACTCATTTAAAAAGTTGGTTTTTAATGCTTTGTTTAAATAAAACTATTACTGGAATGCTCTCCTGTTGAATCTTTCGATATCAATGACAAATGTCTAAACTCAAGCTTAAATTGTTAACTGTAGGCTACTGAATAGAATTATTATTACCGTATATACTCACGTTTAAGTTCTCCTGCAGATAAGTTGGGGCTTGATTTTACAGTATAATTTCTGGTATTTTATAATATCGGTCGTATAAGTCGAATGTGGAAGACTCACGCTATTGGCCCAAGAGCTTATGAAATGCTAACGCCCACCTGAGCGAGTAACCAAGGAGCACATTGCCCTTTTTTTCTGTGCATTGTGTCTACGTGACCACATGGTAATACCCAAACTATTCCGAAGTGATGTTTGCACTGATTTGTGTTTTTTGTATCTCACACACTCATATGCCTTTATTGTGAGAGTATCCCTTATCTGTGATGGAGCGTACGATCTGAAGAAAATATGAAGCTGGTTTTAAATTAAAAGTCATTGAAGCACCGAAAGAAATTTGTAACTGCGCTGCGGTAACAAAATTCGATGTGTCTAAGAAACTGGTGCGAGATTGGAGGAAGCAAGAAGATGTAAAAAAACAAAAAACTCAAGTGTCGTATTTTTGAATAGGTGTATAAGTTGGGGTCTGATTTTATGATCGATTTTTTGGGATTCAAGACCTGACTCATACACAAGTATATACAGTACATAGGTATTAGTATATACATTTTAGCCTCCCTTACCCAATTTTTATGAACAGCTGACATCCATGCACATGTCCTTCACTGTGCTAGTCCTTCTCAATCAAACCTGGTAACATCATTTATCCAATGTAAAGCCCATTTCATCCTGCTCTGCATCATGTGCACACTTTCATCTTCACTAGCTCTGCCATTCCGTAAAAAAATGGTATGCACATATCTGGTGTGCTAATCAAACTCTCGCTGAATAAATTTAATTTTTTGTTGAAACATCTTCGTCCATTAACTGCTTCCTCTGCTTTCCCTCCACTGTTTTTATTCATCTTTTTTTAAATAGGAGCAAAGAAATGTAGTAGTAAGAACCCTACTTAACCATAGTTCTAGTTTTTTTAATCGTTCTACTAATTGGAACTTTTGACTTAATAATGTATGGGTTTGTAAAAAAAATACACATTTCTAAAAACTTTAAATTATGATAACACTTTGCCTCCAAGCTCCTTGGACTTGAGTTTCTTTCCCAGCATGGTCATTGGTTGCAAGATGTGTATAGTGAGAAGGGGGTTGTGACCTGTAAGGGGCGCCACTGAGCCCCCAAACACAATTACACCACATTAGTCTTACTTCATCTAAAGTGCTTTTAATGTAAACAATACCTTCATACAGACTTCTTTTGTTCACAGTGCAGCGCTACTTCTTCTGTTCTTTTCCTTCCTTTTCTTTTTCTCCACATCCACTCTCTCCTCACCCAACTACAACTCTCTGAGTAGGGCTTTCTTTTAATTCCAGTCTCAGGACTGCTTAATCTATTGCCCCAGGGAAGCAATTCTGGGTCAGGCAGGACCACCGCGGTCCTTGTAACATCAGTATCCAAGAGCTCCCCATGGTGGCCACTACAGAACCTGTCAGTGTAGGCCCATGGGACCACAACTCCCTTACTGCCCTGTGGGTATTCATAATGGGGCTTACCAGAAGAGATGCTGCCACCCAGTGTACAGGGGAACGCGCCACCCTGAATGTCACTCAGTGGTTGATAGGATGCCACTCCTGCTGTAGCCTCTCTAAAATCCTTCCACCTCCGGGTCGTGGCATAGAAAGGCGATATTATCACACTCTCTCTCTAACCTGTTATTAAGGCCTTCTGGCCAGGTAGAGAACGATGTCCTCACCTGCTTCAATGGTGGTTAATCCGTCACAATGCATATAATTATTTAGGAGCTCAGAATTACTTTTAGCTGTAGTCAGTTGTGAGATGTGGCCGGCTTGTCATCCCGGCCAATACCCCCAGGCAGCCAGATGGAGCCATCCCTGCAGTATGGAGGTGCCCCGAAGACCAGCAGGGAGTCATGGGACATGTAGTTTTTATAGAAGACCCTGCTGGATACCACAGGGGCCGCAAGAGGGAGCTGCAGGGAGGACCGAAAACTTCTTTGTGCCCTTTAACCCGGAAGTTCGTCAAAGGAAGAGTGACGGACTTCTGGGGTGAAGAAAACAACATTTTACCTGACCTGGAAGTAATACAAGATCACATGGGCTGGGGATTGAGAACACTTCCGGGTCAGGGTATTTAAAAGGACTACGGGAGCTCCCAGACGGTGAGCAGAGCTGGGTGGAAGGGTGGCAACGCGCCTGGGAGTGGAGGATTGTATTATTGTTAGTGATTTGTGATTTATATGAGTATTGTGGAGGAGAGGGTGCTTTGTGCACTGTGGCGATTAAATAAAGTCAAGTATTGGACTTTTACCTGATGTTTGGATTCGTGGACAAGGGTTCAACGGAGCGATAGCGCCCCCTATCTGTCACACAGTATAACTTTTCTTATTGTAGAAAGTGTTTTGACTAAAATATGTATGCCTCACAAAAAATCAGTTAAAGTGTGACTTCATTTAAAGTAAGTGAATTTGTGAATTTATAGAAATTAGTTCCAGAATAATGTCTAAATTACTTTCTGAACAAACAACTATTTTGTCTTGATTTTTCTAGTCAACAACAACAAAAACCCTATCAAACAACTTTAGTATGAAGTACCCATTAAAAAAACCCACTTAGACACTAGGAGAATGTGTAACTGGTAGTGTATGAGCCAGGACTCAAACGCAAGACCACAATGATGTAGCAGGGTTAACCACTGTGCAACCATGCTACCTCAGTAAAGAACAATTAAAAAAAAAAAGTGTTTTGACACTCCACGGACTTGTACAAAATAATGACTATCCTGTCATAAATTAGTTAACAAATAAAAAAGGCAAACATAAAGATTTCAGATTTATATTATAGGCTATGAATAAAAAAGAGTTGGCACTGGCTGCCCTTTATACTAGTGTTCAGTTTCAGGTCATGATCTGATTTTTGCTAACATTGATCATGCCAATAGCAATAAGCAAAATGGAGGAAGAAATGGATTGTATATTTCAAAATAGGTAAAATGATACTACATATCATATTAATGGACTTGTGTTATAATGCTTAATGTTTTGAGAACTCAATAAAGACATTAAGGTCAGAATTAGAGGAACTAAGTGAGCAGCTTTTCACCATAGCTTTTGAAAGTATCATATTCTGCTGGTTAGGATAAAATTTTCTACTCACAATAATCAAAAATTAGTCAATACACTTGCTTGACTATGCAGGACATTTTTACTTGAAAAAATGTTGGGGTTGCTGTGAAATGTTTTTATACTAATCTAAGCTAAAACGACTTAATAATTGTAATTAAAAATATCCACTAGAAGGCATAATTCCAAATTTTATTACAGTCACCCACCAGATGGTGCTTTTGAGCCCTCACAGCACTGCCTCGGTAAGGTTTCTATGCAATCCCAGAAATTTCCATACATAGGTTTATATGGCCATTACTGTCACATGTAAAGAGTCTTACTTGCAACATGCAGAATGTCACCATTCTCTGGAGACATGATTAGTGAGTATAACAGCCTTACCTCGAAACATGTCTTTCTTACCTAAAAAATCCCAGAATACAATTTAGAACAGTATCTACCAATAGGAAATATTACATTTCTGTTAAATATCATTGCTGCTCTAAGTAAAAGAAATCTGACAAATAAAATAAAGAATTGACTGACAATCATATGAATGGCCTAATTTATTTAAAGTATTTTCTTATGAGTCACATAATCTGACTGAGCAAATTATTTGGAACACTATACTGATACTGAGTAGGCCCTCCTTTAGCTCTCATTACAGCCTTTGTGGCATGGATTCCACAAGATGTTAGAAACTTTTCTTTGAGGTTATGGTCCATGTAGACATAACTACATTATGCAATTTCTACAGATTTGTCAGCAGCACATTCATTCTGTGACTCTCCTGTTCGACTCTATACCAAAAGGTGTTCTGTTGAATTCAGATATGTTGATAGGGAAGTTCCACTGATCTCATTATCATGTTCATGAAACCAGTTTGTGCTGCTTTTGCTTTGTGACATGGTGTATTATCATGCTGAAAGTAGTCATTACAAGATTGGTAAATCGTTGCCATGAAGGGATACACATGGCCAGCAAAAATACTTAAATAAACTGTAGCACTCAAGTGATGATTGGTTGGTATTAACAGATCCAGAGTGTGCTAAGAAAATATTCCTCACACAGTTACACTACCACCATCAGCCTAGACTGTGGATAAAAGGCAGGTTTGGCGCATGGAGTTTTCTTTTACTGCCAAATTCTGACCCTACTATCTCTGGGCCTGTGCAGAAATTGAGATATATCAGAGTAGACTACATTTTTTCCAGTGTTCAGCTGTCTAGTTTTGTCGGGCCTGTGCCCTCTTTTCCCTTAGCCTCCTGTTCCTGGCTGACAGGAATGGAAACCACCATAGTCTTCTGCTGCTGTAAGCCCACCCACCTCAAGGTTTGATGTGATGTGCAATATGAGATGCTTCTGTTTTTACCACAGAGTGATTATTTGAGTTACAGTAGCCTTCTCCTCTGACCTCTCTCACCAACAAAGTGTTCCCATCCACAGAACTGTTACTCACTGGATGTTTTTCATGTTCTTCACTATTCTCAATACACTCTAGAATCTGTTGGGTATGAAAACCAGCAGTTACAGAAATACCAGCCCATCTGGTACAGTCATGCCATGGTCAAAATCACTGAGATCACATTTGTCCTAATTATGGTTTCTGATGTGAACATTAAATGAAGCTACCGACTGACTTATCTGTGCATTATTTTATTTTTTGAACTACTCCCACATGATTGGCTGATTAGATCATTGCATGGATAAGCAGGTGAACAGCTGTTCCTAATCATTTGTTTAGCGAGTGTACATTCAGTACCAAATCATCTTAATCCATTTTAGGGTCAGAGGAATCAAAGCCATAATCAAGTTCAATGTAGTAACCAGTCATGCCAATTTGGAGTCATCCGTTAACCTAATACATGTTGTCTTTGGAATGTTGTAGAAAGAGTGGAGTATCTTGAGACAATCTGACACAGACACAAGAAGATCATGCAAACTCCACACGTGGATTTGAACCCAGGAATCTGGAGGTATGTACAACCTCAGAAATAATTACATCTAGCATTTTAACATTTTGAAAATAATGTAATGATTGGAAAGATCTCAGTCATAAGAAGAAGAATTTAAGTTCAAAATGGCCTGTGCTGTGAAAAGAAAATTTTAGGATTCCTCTACCTCTAATGCGTTCAAGTGCTTTATTTATAATGGATATAGTAATTCATGATTGAACTACTCATCAGCAGTCAGTACAATACAATACAATACAGTTTATTTTTGTATAGCCCAAAATCACACAGGAAGTGTCGCAATGGGCTTTAACAGGCCCTGCCTTTTGACAGCCCCCCAGCCTTGACTCTCTGAGAAGACAAGGAAAAACTCCCAATAAAACCTTGTAGGGTAAAATGGAAGAAACCTCGGGAAAGGCAGTTCAAAGAGAGACCCCTTTCCAGGTAGGTTGGGCGTGCAGTGGGTGTCAAAAGTAGGGAGTCAATACAATACAATATACAGAACAGAACAATTCCTTAAGACAGCATAATAATAAAAAATTTTAGAAGTACGGTTTAACAGTAGATGATATGACATAATTAGGTTTGGATATTTTTAGAGTCCTGGAGACCTCATCCATCAAGCTGCCTCCCCATTTGGCCATGCCACGGCTGAAACATTGCTCCGATGAAAGGACCCCTTTTCCCATGATTCCTGTGATCCTCCATCAGGGATGACTTTACCATAGGCAGGCAAACAACTTGGCAGGTGGGCGTGGCACCAATGCCACATTTGGGTACCGAGAAAGAAACAGAATAGGTGAGGGTTAGTATTCAAATATAATTATCATGTTACTTATGTTATAGTGCTAATGACTAACAACAGAGATGCAGTATGTACAGTTAATCAGCAGCTCTAGTCAGGATATGCTAAACTGAAGTAGTGAGTCTTCAGCCGGGATTTAAAGGCTGAGACCGAGGGGCATCTCTTATGGAAGCAGGAAGACCATTCCACAGTTTAGGGGCCCTGTAACTAAAAGCTCGACCTCCCACTGTTATTTTATTAATCCTTGGAATCCTAAGCAGACCGGCATCTTGAGATCTTAATGTGCTCAGGTTTGTAAGTCATGATAAGTTCAGACAAGTAAGCGGACCTTGGCCATTTAATGCTTTATATGTTAAAAGGAGGATTTTGAAATCTGCCCTAAACTTAACTGGGAGCCAGTGTAAAGATTTAAGAACTGGGTTATGTGTTCATATTTTCTTGTTCTTGTAATAATTCTTGCAGCGCATTTTGGATTAACTGGAGGCTGTATAGAGAACAGTTTGAACAGCCAGTGAACACCGCATTGCAGTAGTCAATCCTACTAGAGATAAATGCATGAATTAATTTCTCACAATCCTGTTTATTTAGAAAGCCTTAATTTCCTAACATTTTTAAGATGGAAAAAACATGTTTTGGACGACTTTGTAATATGTGCTTTAAATGACATGCTAGAGTCAAAGATAACTCCTAGATTGCGGGCTGATTCAGTAAAATTAATTGGGATTCCAACTGAGTTAAATGACGACAAAATATTGCTGTGATCAGCGTCATTCCCTCCAACAATTAACATCTCTGTTTTATCTGTATTTAAAGACAAGTAGTTCTCATTCATCCATTCCTTTAATTCACTAACACAACTAATTAAAGACAACATCGGAGAAACTTCATTTGATTTAAATGAAAGGTATAACTGGGTGTCATCTGCATACGAGTGAAAATTAACATTATGTTTCCTAATGAGAGATCCCAGTGGAAGCATGTAAAGTGAAAACAGTAAAGGTCCCAGTACTGAGCCCTGCGGGACACCATATTGAACTTCTGTGTATAATGATGGAGTACTGTCTGCACATTTCTGTACATACTGGAATCGATTTGATAAATAAGAACTGAACCAAGCGAGCACGGGCCTGTAAGCCCAACATCGCTTTTAGCCTGTGCAGTAAAATAGAATGGTCAATGGTGTCAAATGCTGCACTTAAGTCCAACAACATAATTACAGTGGAATTTCCTTCATCAGAGGATATCAGAATGTCATTTACAACCCGTGTTAGTGCGTTTCTGTACTATGACCAGTGTGAAAGCCAGACTGGAATTTCTCAAATAAATTGTAATGCGTAAGGTGTGACTGAAGCTGACTGGCGACTACTTTTCTAGTATTTTAGAGAGAAATGGTAAATTTGAAATAGGCCTATAGTTATTTAGTATGTGTGGGTCTAGGTCTGACTTTTTAAGTAAAGGTTTAATGACTGACACTTTTAGTGCATCAGGTACTGTGCCATGCAGTAATGAACTATTGATAATGGTTAGAATAGGCTGCAAGAACATCCATTGCACTTTTACTAGTTTTGTTGGCACTGGATCTAGGGAACAAGTAGTGGGCTTCATTTTAGTAATTAAAGTTAAGACTTCCTGGTGAGTTACAGGATTAAAATTATTAAAGTGCTGAATGCAATGTGCAGGGTCTGCTAAGCTAGTATTTGGTTTGTACTGTGATGCTGAGATCTGGGATCTTATATTTTTAATTTTCTCATTGAAGAAGTTCATAAAGTCTGTACTGCTAATATCTGTTGGTATTTTGCACTGTTGATCTGAATTCCCATTTGTTAATTTAGCCACTGCTCTAAAAGTACCCTAGGATTTTTATTATTGCTATCTATTAATGTAGAATAGTATTCTGAGCGAGCTTTAAAGAGGGCTTTTTATATTTATTACACTCTCTGTCCATGCAATTTGAAAGACATGTAGCTTTGTTGTTCTCCATCTGCGCTCCAGTTTTCGACACTCTAATTTAAGAGCTTCAGTATTTTCATTAAACCAGGGAGAGTTTCTATGTGCTTTGATCACTTTTGTTTTAGGGGAGCCACTGTGTCCAGAGCATCTCTCAAGGTCACATTAGCTGATCTTTAAATTGTTTTCCACGTTTACATTTGATGTTAACTGATCTAAATGGTTTTCCACAATTACACTCGACTTACTCAAGGTATCTATAAATTTTGAAGCAGAATTACAATCTAGATGTCGCACTGTCTTTGTTTTAATCTGTGAGTGCTGGCATGGGCAGAACTAAATCAAATGTAATTAAGAAGTGATCGGAAATAACTACATTTAATGGAGTAATATTTAAATTTTGAATTTCAACTTTGTAAGTTATAATTAAATCTAATGTATGGTTATGATTATGAGTTGGACCTTTGACAATCTGACAAAATCCTACTGAATTTAACAAATAAGTAAAACATTTGCTAAAAGTGTCAGTTTCCACATCAATGTGTACATTAAAATTCCCCATCAGAACTACGTGATCATAATTTATAGCCAAATCAGACAGAAGGTTGCTAAATTCAGTCATGAACAATGAATATGGCCCTGGTGGTCTGTAGACTAGCACTATAATTGTGTTGGAATCTGTTTTAATATTTAAAATGAATGCCTCAAAGGATGTAAAGTTGCCTAAATTTTTAGGAGTGATTTGCATTTTGTTACAATGAATTATTCCAAGGCCTCCTCCTCGACCAGAATCTCTAGACTTATGAAGGAACAGTATCCATCTGGTGACGCCTCAGCTAGGGAACAGTGTCACATTTACTAAGCCAGGTTTCAGTAAGAAGACACAGATCAGATTTTGTACTTAATATATATCATTTACCAAAACAGCTTTAGTGCCAAGAGAGCGAATGTTCAATAAACAGCATTTAAAACTGCATGGTTCTTTCTGAACTGCTGATATATTTTTGTTTTAATTTGAATTAAATTTCTATTACAGATGCCCCTGGTGGAGTGTCTGGTTTTATCCCTTGGTCTAATTATACACCTTATTTTTGGTTATCAATTAATTTATGGTTTGTATCAAGACTAAATTTACTGGATGCCCCACAACAGGGATTATGGGTAACAGCTTCAGGAAAATAACAGGTGGGATAAAGAACAGCCTGTGATTTAAGATCACATGACTGCGGCCTGGATGGTGCTCTAATCAGTCAACCAGGCAGTTTTGCTGCTATATTTTGGGATAATACATAAGATCCCTCCAGTTAGGATGAAGACCATCTCTTCTGAAAAATCCAGGCCTTTCCCAAAAATCATCCCAATTGTTCACAAATGCTATGCTTTTATTTGCACACCAGGTTTCTAGCCAGCAGTGAAAGGAATGCAATCTGCTATAAATCACATCCCTCTATATAATCTTGGTAAGGGACCAGATACAATTAAATTCGACATTTTGTTTTAGCTTTGGTGCATAGAGAGATGAAGTTCGCTTTAATACCTCAGATTGCTGTAAATAAATATCATTAGTGCCGACATGCAGCAATAAGGTAGATACTTCATCATCGGCAACACGGTCCAATGCGGCCTTTATGCCAGAAATCTTGGCCCCTGCAAGGCACTTAACATTAACTGCTGGTTTAACATAGTTTGGAATTCTAACATTCCGCACTATGGAATCGCCAATTATGAGCACTTTATTATTCTCAGTTTCCACAGGCGCGGAGAGCTGAGAACCTGTTCTGGGTCCGAATTGGTGACCTGGGTGCTGGGGGACTAAATTTTGGATTCTTAGACCCCCGTCTTACTGTTACCCACTCGTCCTGTGGCTGAATTGGTGCTGCTGATTTCGGCCTCGCACTGAATACAGTGGGACCTGGAGAGACTGAAGCCGAATCATATGTAGCCGAATTGTCTAAACAAACCGAGTCGATCCAATTTTCGGTTTGCCTAATCGCTATCAGATTCCTAACGCGGTCCTCCAATTCGCGTATTTTCCCACCCAACTCTAACTTAACTAAACATTTTTGGCAGGTGAAGCTATCTGCACTGTCGGCCGGAAAACCTGAGCTGTACATACTGCAGGACACACAACATATAAACGTGCCCTCGATGGGCAGAGAGCAGATAGAACTTACATTAAGTGTTGAAGTCATCTTTGCCGTTTTTATAGGTGCTTCGGCGCTTTCCGTGTTCAGCTGAATCACCGTCGCTTTAAGTTTCCACCACTCGCTGAGTGATCGACTTCGCTGATCCGCTCGCTGATTCCTGATCAGTCTAAATGAGCACTAAACAGTTGCATTAAAGATCATAATTATTCAGATTTGGATATCTCCATCCATAATCACTCGTGTTTCAATGTCAGTTATGTGTCAGGTTAGCTCATGAGTATCAGAACAGCTGTGGAAGCCAGCCATAGTTAATGCTTATCTGAAGATTTAAGTGAGGCAACTCGGTGTTAAGCAAATATGTGATTGAAAAAGGCAGCCATCAACGTTACAAACAACAAAAACAACTATACAGTTGTAGTTGCTTACAAAATGTTGCTGTCAACAAAGTGAGTTTTGTTGCACTCTGCAAAAGCTGTTTTCTCAGATTATTACACAATTTATGTCTCATTCTGGAGCCTACACTAAGGCACTGAGGTTTGTCATGAAGTGCAATGTCACTGCTGAAGTGGATGTTATGTATTTATTACTCAATATATTAAATTTAATTTAAGTCAGAGAGAGGGATTGGAGTATGGATGGCAGACAACAGCTTGCAGGAGGTTTGGGTTTCCTTTTTATTTTATTTTATTTAACTTTGCTTTGTTTTAACATGGTAAGTGTGGCACACTAATCAGTACTGCTGCCTTACATTATACAGAACTGTGGATTCTCATTCCTTGCCTGTTCATTATCCATATACCTAGACATGCTCCTCGTATCTGCATGAGTTTTCATTTGGGTTCTTCTGCTTTCTCTAATTAACACTAGAATCCCTGAAGCCTATGAAAAAAGTCTTAAACCTGGGCCACTTTAATTTCCTTCGCACCTTTCCATCAGCGTCTTTTGTTTTGCAAATATATTGTTATTTGGAATACACACATTTCATGTGTGTTCCGTGTCTTCAACGATCTGTTTAAATGTAGGATGACAGGAAATGTGAGGCAAGAAATGCTGAACACATACCTAAAACAGAAACTTTTTCCATGTTATACTAATAATGATGCATGTAGTCCAAATAATAATATATTATTTACCCTATACAACTCCAGGCACCTCACACCCAGATAAACACGCTTGAACACTGAGAATTTTGCGACTGACTTCAGCTCCATCAGTGGGTGGATGGGATAGCAGGCTGCTTGCTGCTTGTGCTGATCGATATATTTGCAAAACAAAAGATGCTGATGGAAAGGTGCAAAGGAATTTAAGGTGGCCTGAGATTACGACTTTTTTCATAGGCTTTACGAATTCTAGTGTTAATTAATAGCTACTGTATGTTACCCCATTTTACTGCTATGGACTCACTCCACAAAGCATGTCAGTTTGCAGATTTGTACTGTGGTTAAATGCCTGTGGTCAGCCATGATCCCACAATATCTGGCTCAGAGGTAGCCTCCTTTCAGCATGAGCTAGTAGGAGAACTCCTGTTCTCAGCTGTGCAGATACAGCTTCTGCATACTGCAAGCAGAGAGCTTCCTGGTGATGTCAGCTGAGCTCTCTCTGTCTTTCTGCGTCTCAGAACAGCAATACACTTCGCAACCAGAGTAGGATTTGCACAGTGGTCTGGTTGCATGTAGTTGTAGTGTTGCACAGAAGAATTGGGGACTGAGAGAGAGAGAGAGAGAGAGAAATTCAGCTGATGTCACTAGGAAATGCTCCATTCACAGAGTTATAAAGTGGTACCTGCACAGCTGAGATAAGTAATTCTTCTTTAGCGTAAGCTATGTGTAACTGCTTCTGAACTAAATGTCACAGGTTCGCAGCTGACCACCAACAGTTACTACAGCGCAAATCTGGGAACTGAAAGGTTCCATGGTTTGAGACTACAGCAAAGCACTTGTGAACAAGAGTAGGGTTTACAGTGTGAACAGATGCAGTGCAGTGGCGTTATGCAGTAAACCTGGGGACTGAAAGAGAGACAGCTCAGCTGACATCACCTGGAAATTCTCCACTCACAGTGCTCAGAACTGGTATCTGAGCAGTTAAGACAAGGTTTCTCCTTTTAGCTCACTCTGTAAGGAGATCACTTTCGAGCCTGATGCTATGATTTGTGGCTAACCACGGGTAATTCAAAATCTGATGATGTGAATTTGATTTAATGCGCTATTTTTATTGAACCTTGAAGCACTGTAAATGAATTATTGAAATTGTAAGTGAGTGACTGCCAACTGAACTGAATTTATAAAACATTGTATTGTTTATAATATTAATGTTTCATTCTCCGGCAGATTGTAGTAGTTTCATCAATGAATTCCTGATGATCTGGGAGATTATCTGAGTCAATAAAGAACATTATTATGCACAGAGGATTCAGAACATATTCAGACCACTCAGCTTTCTGTTCAGTTTATTGTGTTGTACTGTAGATTTAATTTTAAATGGATAAATTTGCCATTTTTGCCCATCAATGTCCACTCAATATCTCATAATAATGAAGTGTAAACAGGTTTTCAGAAAGGTTTGCAAATATATTAAAATCAAAAGCTGAAATCTCTCATTCAGAACAGAGTAAGTTTTTCCTCATGCTCTCTGAGTCCTTTAAATGCTGTCATATGTCTTATACTCAAGAGTGACTTCCATCTAGCCACTCTACCATTAATGCCTGGTTGATGGAGTACTGATAAGATATCCATCCTTCCAAAAGTTTCTCCCATTTCAGCAGTGGATTTCTGTAGCTCTGTTATAATGACCACTATGTTCTTGGTAACCTCCTTGAACAAGGACCTCCTTGCTCAATGTTTTGTCTTGGTAGAGTCATATATTAATATTAATACTCTACTTTCCCCTTTTGTATTATTAATATGTAGCCTTTGTCAGAATGTCTCAGTTCTCACAGATTTACCACTGTTTATAAGGTATTGTACTGTAGTATATAACCTCTCCCCACCTTCCCTTCTACATTTATAACCTCAGACAATTAGGTGTAGTAAAAGACAAGCAGGAGTTAAGTTACAATTTAAATCATGTATTATTGATAATATTCATAAATAATAACAATAAGCAAAGTACATTTGAAAATGAGCAACCATACAACCTGATAAATACAGAGACTCAGTCCTAAAACGGGGTGGGAGTACTTAACCATACAAATAAAGATATACAAAATATTTATCAACTTATATGTAAAATTTTGCACCACAACCCTCAGCTAGCCAACTCAAGGAAGAGTCCCGGTGGTTATAAACTTCTTCCATTATACAATTATTAAAGCCTCAGTGCTCATGGATCCACTCAAAGCTTAAGAAATTACTTTATACCCTTGGCCAGATCCATACTTCACTACAGTTTGAATGTAGAGGTCTACAGAGTGTTCCCTGGATTTTGTGGCTTGTTTTTTGTCATAGCATACAGTATGAATTGTGAATCTTATATACACTTGTGTGTGTCTTTTTTTGTCCTAATTAATTCACTTTGCCACAGGTAGACTCCAAGTTCTAAATACTTCTCAAGGATAATCAAGGCAAAGAGAATGCACTTGAACACAATTTGGAATGGCATAGCAAGGGTCTGAATACTTTTAAATGAGAGATTTTGGTTCTTGATTTTCTATTACATTGTGTGAGTGGACACTGTAATGGACTTGGACTGTTTCAATGTTAATGCTGACGCTTTTAGGATAAACTCTGGCCCATTGGATTAAGGGGTTTGAGAATGTTACATTATGTTATGTTTTAATGGTTACCAGTGAGTAATTAACACAAGACAATTGCAAACTTTTATTATAAGCCAATAGTCAATAAGCCAATAGAAACACTAAGGCAGCAGTTTGATGTATGTCTTTAAATATTCATGTCAATGCAATATGTGTATTAATTAGTAAAAATATAATTAGGCATAATTAGGCCAAGTCAAGATAGTACTAAGTTGTCAATATAGTTTTATTAATTTTGCAAGAGGTAAAAAAATTAAATAGTGATATCAGTTGTCTGATTCTCTAGATGCTCATTCACATGAATCACAATACAATATAACAGAACAAAAATTTTCTAGGTCAGGAGGACAACTGAGAAGGTATCTAAAGATTTTGCACAAAACCCCAGGAAAAAAGAAAGACCCATAGGTGAATATGTAGAATGTCTAGATGTGGCATTTTGCGCATACTGTGGATGCGTACCCAGTACAAGACTGAATGAGATGCAGCCTAGGCGGAAACAGACAATGTTTCTCCATAAGTACCAGGGAAGCCTATAAATATGGGGATAGACAGAGTGAAGCAAAGACAGTCAAGAACAACAAGGAGGAATGAAGGAGGTCAGTCCTTGCCCAACCAATACATGGGGGTTAACGAAGAGCTGTCCTTATAAGACATGAAAAGCTGCTTGGTGGGAGTTGACTTCATTTCAACCTAGTTTTGTAAAATTTGACTTGATTGTGCAGAATGTTGTTTGATTTTAATCAATTTAATAAAATCTACAAAAAAAAGACATGAGAAGCTGTATGAGAACCAAGTAAAGTTCTAGGCCTGTTCAGGAGCTGCTATAGGGAGTTGTAAGTTTCTGCTCCTACTTCTGGTGCTTGAGCAGAAGTGACTCCAGTAGTATTAAAGTATGCTTAAATGTGAAAGCAGTAGGCAAATTCAAAGCAAGGATTAAACTGACAGGAGGAAGACACCAGGAATGAGAGAGTCAAGATGCGAGTAAGAAATTGTTGCGCGTATTTTTAAAATGGGTACGTAGAACAGAAACCATTTAGTCAGGCCCAGACAGCATACAGTACATCATTTATTAAGTTTCAGTTTGTGTTTTTGTATTTACTCCACTTTGTAATGTGCTTTTAACCTACTTGTGTGTATTTTTGGCCTTCTTGCCATCATTATGGGTGTAATTGTTAACAAAGAAGAAACTCTTTAGTCTAATAGTGCTGCTGACAACTGTGTTTTTTGAAAACCAATAACATTTCTAAGTTGGCTTTTCACAGGCAAAATGTAAAGTATAATTAACTGAAATGTTTTCATAAATAAAAGTAGAGGGGAGGACCATAGCTGAGATGTTTTTATTTTACTGGTATCATTCCAAAGTATGATTTTTTTAGCCAGACACAATATTTTAAAAATTGTTATAACTACTGAATAGAATGGAGGCTCATTGCTAAGCACTGCCCACCCATAGTGCATGGAATCCTAGTCTGGTCACTGAATGGGGGCAGTTTGCCAATTGTGGACCCGACTTTCCTCCAGGTACTCTGGTTTCCCCACGATCTCATAAATGGTGAGTGGCACTTGCCAAGTGTAGTTGGGTGCTTGAATGTGGACTGCCAACTTACCCAGGCTGCTTCCTGTCTTGTGCCAGGTGAGGCCAGAATAAACTCCCACTGCCAGTATCAAATTTAGCAGATTAATAAAAGCGGTTCCGCCATTTTGTTATAAAGCTACTATAGTGTTCTCCAATTGAAATGTTTCATAAGCTCTTCAGCTTATAGTCATTTTTGACCATCTTTATTGGCTGATTAAATGTGTCCAGTGTCCAGCCTGTCTTATAGAAAGAGCACTAAATAATAATAAAATTAAATGAGCAGAAATAGATGATGATTTTGAAAGTGAGTAGTGTAGCTTCTTGGTCAAACTTTGTAAGAACGTCATGCAGGTAGCTGCTGTATAGGGCTGAATTATAAAGGATTGTTTTCACCATTTTTTAAGGTTATTGTGGTTGGAGGTGGTCTTTTCTGAGGCTCAGTTTGTTAGTTCTGATTCACTGGTGAAAAGCGGTTAAAGTGTCCAAATCAAACAGCTGGGCTGAAATGCATGGAAAGAACAATAAAAAATACAGAGAAACATGCATCGTACTTTATTTCAACTTAAAAGAATAATGCTATTGTAGACCATTCATACTCTAGTTAGTTTAGTCTTTTAAAGAGTACACAGGAGTTTTGCTTAATCAAAAACATCTCCTCCTAGCATACCACGTCCATGATGTTCTTGGGAAACATCCTCACCAGATACTGTACCTAACATACAACCTAACCTCCTCCTCACTATGCCATTCTTGACGTTACTGTCCAGAGAGTGTGCTCCTCACTGAGGGTAGGAGAGATTATGAAGACCAATTCTATGAATGATAGACACAACTTTAACCTTCCTGTTATAAGAATTTTTGAGTGTCATGTGGCTACAAATATTGAATGAAGAAAATGTTTACTAAGTTGGGCAGGGGTTCTGTTGGCTGGTGAAACTGTCATCTTTACACAAAATGAGTAAACTGAAGGCAATCATTTTTGCTTTGTGCAAAGCATTTCCAGTAAACAGAGGGCATGGTTTGTTAAAGGGGGATTGGCTTGGCCTGCATCTAAAACTTGTCTGAGGTGAAAACTGGTTGAAAGCCAATATTTAAAAATGAAAGATGAAAGACATACCTTTGCACTTTACTTACATATTGGTGTGTCCTGGCCATGACTGAATATTAGCCTAGTGGGCAAGTATGTTAAAGTTAACAAGTAAGCTAAGAACAGAGAAACATATATAGGATTGTGTTCACTGTGGAAAGGTGCCATATAAAGTAAAGGCTGCATACTCTCGTCAGATGTCTTTTTGAATATCTAACCATCCATCTATTGTATAAATACACTTTATTCTGAGCAGTGTCACATGGGAGCTGGAGCCAAATCCTGCAAATGTAGGATGCAAGGCAGGAACAGTTCCTGATCTGGAAACTAGGTCATTGTAGGGTGAACACACACACACACACACACACACAGACACACACACACAAACACTAGGGCCAACATCATTGTGTACAAACACTGCAGATCTGAGGCCTGTGTGAATGACCCCACTGCTCAGCTCACTTGGATGAAAGCCATAACCACCTTTTATTAATTCACAGTAAAAGCTCACCTGTAATCACTGAGAATCATGAAATTAGCAACAGGTTTAACAACATTACACACCTTAACTGGGATCATTTCCACTATTATAGATATGAAGATAATTACAGTAACAGCAAAGGGCAAGTTCTAGTCAAAATGATTACTTTAATTCATTTAATAATTAGACTAAAAAAAAGTAGAAATTGCTGATCCCTTTATTTAATTGGCATATGATGCCACAGAGATTAGCACTGCTGCCTGCTCCTTCTGTGTGTTGACATGTTCTCCTATTATCTGTGTGGATTTTTGTTTCTCCCACATTTGAATGTTGTCTGTGTTTGGTTGACTGACAACATTAAACGAGTGCACCCTTAAACGGACCTATTCTACAATAAGTAGAAGTGGGCACAATTAAAGAATGGAATAATGGCATGTTTGTCTGTGTATTGCACACCAAAGGTGTTATTAATATTGATCTGCAAAATGTGTAATATATAGCTAAGCTCCTAGTCAGGAGGATTCAACTATGCTCATTGAGCAAATTATTATCTGCTTATCCATGCATTTATCTAATTATCCAATCATTTGGCAGCAGCTCAATGCATTAAATCGTGCATATTCAGGCCAGGAACTTCTGTTCATGTTCAAATCAAACAGCAGAATGGGGAGAAACTGTGATCTCAGTGATTTCATTCATGGCATAATGGTGCCAGATCAATAGGTAATAGTATTTTTGTAACTCCTGGTACAACAGTCTCTAGAGTTTAATCAGATTGATGCAAAAAACATCCAGTGAGGGGCAGTTCTGTAGACAGAAACACCTTGTTGATGAGAAAGGTCAGATGAGATAGGCCACAATTGTCAAATTGTTTTGAGGTGACAGGCTCAGTAACCCCAATAATCACTCTGTACAAACAGAAAAACATCACAGAATACACATGTGAAATCTTGAAGTGGATGAGCTACAACAACAAAAGACCAGAACTGAGGCAGCAGAGGGGACAGGATCACCAAAACTGGACAGTTGAAGACTGGAGAAACACGGCCTACTCTGATGAATCTCAGTTTCAGCTGAAGTGCGCAAATGGTAGGGTCAGAATTTGCCAACAACATTAATCCATGCACCCAACCTGTCTTTTGTCATAAGTCCAGGCTGGTGGTTATGGTGTAATGGTGTGGTGTGTTTTCTTGGCACATTTTGGCCCTTTAATACCAATTAATGATCACCAAGCCTATCTGAGTATTGCTGCTGAACCATGTGCATTCCTTCATGGCCACAATTTCCCACATAATAGAACAGTTTGCCTCAAACTGATTTCATGAACATGACAATGAGTTTAGTGTTCTTCAGTGGCCTTCACAGCCATCACATCTGAATCCAATAGACCACCTTTGGGATGGAGTAGAATGGGAGATTCACAACATGAATGTGCAGCTGACAGATCTGCAGAAATTGCATGTGGTAGTGATTGTGACACTGCAGGTCGGCTCCATGCTGCCAACGGGAGTCTCTTGAACCCGCAACCACCAATAACGTTTATGAGGTGTGAGCTCGGCAAATGACGACACCACACAAAGCAAGGGGAAGGTGCAAATTGCTCGGTGCTTTTATTAAAAAAAAAAACTAAACAAACCAAGTGTCCAAAAAGTGCAGTATTTCAAGAAAGTTCGGTAAACAAATAATCCAATTAAAAATAAAGGTGAGGTGGAGATTAAAATCAGAATAAATAAATCCGTTAAAACGAGAGTACAATGAACTGGCAGAAAAGTGTTCTTTCTAAAAGCCTTTTAACTGGTGGCTCCTCTGTTTATCCCATACGGGCCTTGCAGCAGAGGAGTCGCCTTAACAACAGGCGCAGCTGACATTCCCCAGGTCCGGGTACCTGCCATCCGATGGCTACAGTAAGGCTCCTCTCTCCGGACCTAGGCTTGGATCCCTAATGGCAATTGCGCTCACACTAGGGCTCTCCTCCCATGCTTCCTCGACACCCGCTGCCTTCCCATCTTCTGTGGCGAGCTGTTCATGCTTCTGGTCACTCCCGCTCCTCAGACATGTTCAGTGGGAGTGACCCAAATGCAACCCCCATGAGTGTCTGCCACACACTCCTCTCCAGGGGCTCTCTTCCCAGCTGACTGCCTTCTGTCTCCCAAGCCTGCTGTCTTCAGCTTGCTCACACCAGCACCTTTTGCCTCCTGCCTTCTGCTCTCTCTTTCCCTTTAACCTCCATTTTCTTCTCTTCTTGAAGTGGTGAGGCAACCTTCTGATGTTATGCACCTAAAATCTGGAATAGTTTACCAATAGAAATTTGCCACGCTAATACAGTAGAGCAACTGCTAAAAATCCACTACTTTAACATGGCTTTCTCATAGCTTCATTTTAGTATAACCCTGATATTCTGTGTATGCGTTTAATTATCTTTTTTTTCTTGGCTCAGAAATACATACTCACCCCTACTTTCTCTGCTGTTCTCTTTCCTGTTTTCTGTGGTGGTGATCTGCACCACCACCACCAGATATAGGCACCATGCAGTCTCTACATTGTTGGATTGAAGGTCCCCAGATGTCCACATAACCATCATCGTCTAATTCTTCCCGTAAAGCCTAAAAACCATGAGGACTGATTGAGATCATTTATTTTAGGTTTTTATAGGGAGTCCTTGGGTTACAACGTCTCGACATACAACGTTTCGAGTTTACAACACTCTCTCCCATAAAAACTTTAAAAAATTGAGACATGAGTGTTTCAGCTTACGCCATTAGCGTCATACTTACAGACTACATGGGCGAACTAGTTTGGTTGTGCGCAGCGGAAGAATATGCAGCAACGCAGCGTATGAGTGAGGAAAACTAGTTTCATTGAGCGTGGAGGAAGTGTTCCGTTTGTGTGGCTTTGTTTGGCGACTTTGTAGCCCTTATCATGGCTCCTAAACGAAAGTCAGTCTTCAGATGTTAGTGCTTCAAAAAAGAGGAAAGCCATCATGATAGAAGTGAAACATTGTAAAGAGATCAGAAGGAATAAATGTAAGGAATTTTTTTACACTCTTTTTGTGTCATTTTTTCTGTTACTACAGTACAGTGTACAGTACAGTATATTTATGTCCTTTTCCTTTTTCTGTGGCTTAGTTGTGATTTTATGTTATAGATTATGATTTTGCAAATGTGTTAGGATAGGTAAGTGACTTCGGGTTACATCACTGTTGTAGGAATGGAACAGTGTTGTAACCCGAGAACCCCCTGTATTTATTTTTTACTCTCTATGTAAAACGACCTTGGGTTTGTGAAAGGCACTCAATAAATGTGAATTATTATTATTTTATTATTATTAGGTAGAATGCCCAGTGGTGGCTGGGCGGTCTCATGCCCTCAGAACCCCTGCAAATTTTGTTTTTATCTCCAGCCCTCTGGAGTTTTTTTTGTTTTGTTTTGTTTTTTTCTGTCCTCCCTGGCCATCGGACCTTACTTTATTCTTTGTTAATTAGTATTACCTAATTTTTATATATTTTTTCTTTTTTTCCTTTTCATTTGTTTTTTCATTTGTATGAAAACATGCTATATAAATAAATGTTGCTGTTGTTCTTGTATTTTTCCTTTTCTTTCTCTCGCACTCACCCTTCCCTTTTAAAAATGCCAGTCAGCAACTGCCGGCGCCAATAAGGGTTCTGGGCGATCTTGCACCTGTGCACTAAGTGCAGGGCCCTCAGCTCTCGCATCACACATGGGAACAGCTCTCGCTCCACTATTACACCCCCACCTGATGATGCTTGTCCAGCGATTATTTATTTAAAAGGCACCAATTGGCCATGGACCTCACTATCCAATAGTCATCATGGACCAAAGTCTCAAAATAATGTTTGCAGCATCTTGTGGAATCCATGCCATGAATGACTGAGGCTGTTTTGAGAATTAAAGGAGACCCTACCCAGTGTTGGCATAGTGTTCCTAAGTATACAACCCACCTGAAGAAGGGGCCACGTTTGCCTCAAAAGCTTGCATATTGCAATTGGTTCACGTAGCCAATAAAAGGTGTCATTTTGCTTGACTTTTTCTCATTGCATCCATAATGGCTAACACAGTACAACACCTTGCTACTATAATGTTCCTAATAATTTGCATAGTGAGTGAATGTTACATTTTTTACAGTGACTATAAAACAAATTCATACAAAAAATAGCAGTAACTCAATCTGAAACTGTAGTGATTTATTTTTGCTATAACATAACATTCTGATGATTTTATTATTTCATTGACTTTTTATGTCAGCCTAATTGAGTTTATTGAGTATAACTCATCCTTAAGGAATTTTTGCAGCCCTGAGTAGGTTAGAGCAGGTTAGAATATGGATTAATAATTTATTCTCTAATACCGAGTGATATATCTGTACATGTGCTCTTTGAACTACAGTATAATTACTGTTATTTAACTTTTCTCAGCCAGGAAATAGTCATCCTTGGGAAAAGAAAGTAGGGAGTGGCGAAGTGTTGTTTCCTCAAGTGGAATGGGAGTCACAGCTTGCTGGGTATTAATCACTGACTTGATTGTCCTTAGTGTGCACTATAATTTTCTGTGAGTGTGAAGTGAAGCGTTTACAGTGAATTCAACCTTTGATAGGAACCTTTTCAGTGTGTTGGATATTATCCATACAGGAAAGGAACTGATGGTGTTTGTTTTTAATTACCCCTCATTTTTAAGCAAACTGACCTGTTGTTCTTTGCTAATTGAGGGCAACAGTCAAGGGCAGCTGAAAGGTTAGGTGCAGTTTAAGGCAAGAATGGCATCCTTAAGTTTAGGTCTGTAATCATGAATGGTAAACTAAGAATTGAGTAGAGATGAAGGGAACAAAGTGGAATGAGATCATAAACTGCAGTATTCTTTCCTCAGTCATAATCCAGAATAATTCAATCATCTTTCAGCTCTGAAAGAAAGTCCATATTATATGTGAAAGATACTAGGTGATTGATTAAGAAAAATATCATATAACTAGGTGTCTGATTAGAAATAAATGTAATATAATTCTCAGACATGTATATTTTAATTCAAGGCCATGGGATGCTGGAGTCTATACTGGTAGCAGTGGGCACAAGGCAGGAACCAACCCTGAACTCCATTGAAGGAACAACTCACAATGCACACAAGAGATGGAGAAAACACTGTATGAATTTTGTAATATATACAAATACAAAGAATAGGAACTTTATATCTGTTTGGGTGTCCTCATAAAGTCATCAACTGATCTTTCATCTGATAGTGTTCTTCCCTTTTAAGGACTCAGCTGGTCTCAGCTGTAATTTAAACTAATTCAGTACAATTAATTTTAATTCAATGTATTGTTTTATACTTTCTTCATCAAGGACTGGCTGAGAGTGCTTAGGTATATCCACCTTCATAAAGGATATGTGTTTGCGTGTCTGTCTGTGTGATTGTCCAATTGTTATGTCCTTGTCATTCGAAAAGATGGCACAACATAAACAATTTTAATAATAAAATGCATGGCTTTTGTCATTCCAACAGATGGTGCATCACAAACATTTAGGGCTCATTTGTACTTCATGCTCAGAACGCGTATGCACACGCATCATGGCTGCCACACGTTCCCAGCCTTCATTTGATGTGTCCTCTGAGCAGGTCCTCAGAAATTAACTCGACGCGTACCCGAGTTGCAGTACCAACAAAAAGTCAGGGGGTGCGGTGTGATAAAAGTTGGAATGTGACATCAGGAGTCTCCGTTTACTATTTACATGTGACAGAAAGCCGCTTTGAGAATCCTACGGGATCGATGTGCGCGCTTCGATGTTTGATGAATGGTTGATGTGGGGAAGCAAATTGCAGACATACAAATGCATTTGTGGTGCTTTTATATTAAAGTGTCTCCATCGTAACAACACATTTTAAAAGTCTCACATACCATCTTCTGTGCCATCTTTTTTTTGCACCTTTACAACAGCAAAAGAATGTATTTGAGCCACAGATAAAAAAATTAAAGACATTGTGAAAAGGTCTATTTTGTGATTAAAGTGGAAATTTTGGCTTTAATCTCGAAATGTCCATTTTAACCACGTAGTTCACTTTATCACTAAAGTAGATTGCTGTAAATGTCAGCTTAAAACCGACCTAGTTGTCAATCGATATGTGCTTCTGGGGCTTCCTCTTGACCTGACAGCAGCAGCAAGCAGCAATAGATCACCACATAGAACACATCAAATTTATATTCCAACTCTCTGCACATTTAGAATCATTAGATTTATACTTGATATCACTTTCATGATGAAATGCATTAGAACATTTGAACATTAGAACACTCTAGACGAGAACAGGCCATTCAGCCCAACAAAGCTCGCCATTCCTATCCACTTATTTCCTCCAAGAAAACATTGTCGAATTTTGAAAGTCCCTAACGTCGTACTGTCTACCACACTACTTGGTAGCTTATTCCAAGCATCTATCATTCTTTGTGTAAAGAAAAACTTCCTAATATTTGTGTGAAATTTACCCTTAACAAGTTTCCAACTGTGTCCCCGTGTTCTTGATGAACTCATTTTAAAATAACAGTACTAATCCACTGTACTAATTCCCTTCAAAATTTTAAACACTTCAATCATGTCTCCTCTTAATCTTGTTTTGCTTAAACTGTAAAGGCTCAGCTCTTTTAATCTTTCTTCATAATTCAAACACCTGTATCCCTGGAATCAGCCTAGTCACTCTTCTCTGGACCTTTTTCTAGTGCTGCTATGTCCTTTTTGTAGCCTGGAGACCAAAACTGCACACAGTACTCAAGATGAGGCCTCACCAGTGCATTATAAGGGTTGAGCATAACCTCCTTGGACTTGTACTCCACAGATCGTGCTATATAACCTAACATTCTGTTAGCCTTCTTAATGGATTCTGAACACTGTCGGGAAGTCGATAGCTCAGAGTCCACTATGACTCCTAAATTCTTCTCATAAGGTGTACTCTCGATTTTCCGACCGCCCATTGTGTATTCAAACCTAACATTTTTACTTCCTATGTGTAATACTTTACATTTACTAACATTAAATTTCATCTGCCACAAACCTGCCCAATTCTGTATGCTATCCAAGTTCTTCTGTAATGATATAACAGATTCCAAATTATCTGCTAATCCACCTATCTTGGTATCATCTGCAAACTTAACCAGCATGTTACTTATATTCCTATCTAAATCATTTATATATATTAATAATAGCAGCGGCCCTAGCACTGACCCCTGTGGAACACCACTCTTAACATCGGCCAGTTCTGAAGCGGTTCCTCGCACCATCACCCTCTGCTTCCTGTGTCTGAGCCAATTCTGCACCCATCTAAAAACATCACCCTGAACTCCCACTTCTTTTAACTTGATGCCCAACCTCTCATGTGGCACCTTATCAAATGCTTTCTGAAAGTCCAGATAAATAATATCATAAGCTCCACTTTGATCGTATCCTTTTGTTGCCTCCTCATAGAATTCCAGCATGTTAGTAAAACATGACCTCCCTCTTCTGAACCCATGCTGACTGTTCAGAATAACTCCTGTCCTTGCCATGTGTTGCTCAATCTTATCCTTAATAATCCCTTCCATTACAGTTGATTGGATCTGCCCTGTCACCCTTTTTATATAATGGGATGATATTTGCCATTTTCCAGTCCTTCGGAATCTCTCCAGTGCGCAGTGACTTCCTAAAAATATATGTACTCACTAGCCTCCTTAAGAACACGAAAATAAATATTATCTGGTCCTGGGGCCTCATGTATAAACGGTGCGTACGCACAGAAACGTTGCGTAAGAACTTTTCCACGTTCAAATCGCGATGTATAAAACCTACACTTGGTGTAAACTTTTCCACGGTACCTCATGCCTTGTCGTACGTTCTCCGCTCGGTTTTGCAGACTGGTGGCACCCAGCGTCAAAGCAGTGCTACTGTTCCTGTGTGGTTATACCTTATTTTCCTGACGCGGCTTTATAAATACACCGAAACTAACCGCATATTGTTTATTAGTGTAATGCATCTGATTGCAATTAACTTGTAACAATATAATGGTCCAGGGAATAGCCACAGTATTCCAAATACCATAACTGCTTTAGCGTTGTTACCTTTTACCTCCTTAGTAGTTGCATTTACCTCTGGGAGGTTGTCCACTTGCTCACTTGTAAACACCTCAGAAAAATGTAAGTTTAGGGGATCTGCTATTTCACTGTCTGTATCTTTTAATTCCCCTTTACTACTCCAGATGCACTTGACCTCCTCCTTAACTCGTCTTGTACTACTAAAATACTGAAAGAATCTCATGGGGTCTTCTTTCGCCTTATCTGCCATATTCCTCTCCAACTGTCTTTTAGCCTCTCTGATATCCTTCTTAATGGTTGCCCTCATGTTTTCATACGCTCTACGATTCACTTTGCAGTCATTAGTCTTATATGCCTTATACAGCAGTTTTTTCCTTTGCAACTTCTTTTTTAAATCTTTATTAATCCACCGTGGAGTTTTTTTTAGTTTCCTGTTAATTCCAAATTTAGGTATGTCCTGCATTACATGTAACATATTTTTAAACCTGTTCCACTGCTCCTCGACTGTCTCCACATTTAAAAGCTCTCTTCAAAATTAGCCCTACCAAAGTTCATCTTAACAATTTTAGTCTTCGCATCTGCCCTCTTACAAAATGCTGAGAATTGTATTACATTATAGTCACTCTACTCTAGTGGTTCAATCACCTCTACACCCTCAATTCTATCCTGATTATTACAGAATACTAAATCCAGACAGGCTTAACCCCGTGTTAGTGCTTTAACATGCTGGGTTAAAAAACAGTCACTGATTACTTCTAAAAACTCCTACTCTTGTGCTCCTACATCTGCAAGGTTATCCCAGTTAATATTTGGATAATTAAAGTCCCCCATGACTATAATATCCCCTGTAAACTTGCCTTTTTGATATTACTAAAAAGATGTGTGTTGAAATTACTGTTGGGTGGTCTATAACACCCTGCTAATATTTTCCAGGTGAAGCCACATTTCCTCACTAAGATGGGGCTCATCATCTGACTGAAGAGGTCTTACATTTAAACCCTGTTTGGCATAAACAGCAACCCCACCTCCTTTTCTGTTCTGTCTATCCTTCCTAAAAAATGTGTATCCCTCTATGTTACACTCATCCCCATCTTTGTTATTTAGCCTAGTTTCCGTTATTGCTATAATATCATAATTATGCTCTGCTACATACAACTCCAACTCACTTACCTTATTTTTGATACTTCTAGCATTAAGGCAAGCTCTTGTTAATGTGTTACTCCTTCGACATTTACAGTACGTGTTTGCTTAGAATTTACATTGCTATGCATTTTTATTTCTATACCATTATTTGTTCTTCCATGCCTGTCCTAAACTCCCTGCTCCCCCATTCCCTAGTTTAAAAAATCCTCAACTAGCCTACACATACGCCTCCCCAATACATTGGTGCCCCTCCAGTTCAGAAGTAACCCGTCATGGTGGAACTGGTCCCATCTGCTCCAAAATGAGTCCCAATGCCCCGGAAACCTATACCCTTCTACCTTGCACCAAGATTTGAGCCATGTGTTAAGCCTTCTAATCTCCTCAATCTTACCTGGACTGGCGCGTGGCACAGGCAGAACTTCGGAGAGGACTACCTTGTCAGTTCCGCTCCTCAGCTTGGCACCTAACTCTTTAAATTTGGATCGCATAATTGACAGACTACCCTTATGTATGTCATTTGTTCCAACATGGACAATGACAACTGGATCCACCCCCGCTCTGGCCAAGAGCCTATCCACCTTTCCAGGGAGGTCTCCCACCTGTGCTCCCGGAAGGCAACACACCGTGGGAGACTCTCTCTCTCTGGAGCACACCTGCGCTTTAATCCCCCTAATGATCGAGTCCCCGACTATCACTACCTCTCTCTTTTTGGGAACTGGTTTTGAGGTGGCCCGTTGGGGCTCCTCAACCCTGCCTACCACCTCAGAATTATCAGAGTCACTGTCCAGCTCCGCCAGGACATGATAATGGTGAGACACTTCTAATTCTGGGGCACCCTTTACCGTACGCCTTTATGTATGTATGTTTAATTTTACAGATAAATCATTAATTTCATTTAAATAACGAATAATGTTAATAATTATACACATGGGGGTGTCACGTTGCTAGTGTTCCCTGCCTCAAGTTTACATGTTTTCCTACTGGGTTTCCACAGTATGCTCTGGGTTTTCTTCCAAAGATATGCAGATTTGGGGATTTGTTGGTGTTAAAATGATGCCAGTGTATGTGTGTGTATTCACCTTGCAATGAGCTGATGCCCTGTCCAGGGACTGTTTCTGTCCAGCTAGCATTGGGCACATCCCTGGATTGATGGATTTAATCATTAAACATCCTTTTCAGAGATATTGGAAAATCGGCTATCGGAATTCAATGGATGTGTCAGGCAATTCAAAACACAGTGTAGCCGATCCTGTTCTCACCGTGATGATATCTCGCACTGCCACCTGGTGAAATCTCACAGATTTACATAAAGTACATACGCAAGTATAAACAGTACAACACTTGCGTAGCAGTAGCGTCACATCGCGTGAAGCATAAACCTGGCCCAACACTGCTTTTACAAATCCCATACCAAATGGCAGGCAACAGAGACATAGCCCTTTCATGGAGCACTGCAAACATTAATACTGAAGTCTTCGTTAATTATTTAGATTTCAACCCATCTTAACAGGCATCACAGCTGGTTCACAACTAAAATGATAATAGTAAATTACTAAATGATACAACAATTACCTGAACAAGCACACAAATTAACATAAACATGCAGTAAAGCAAAACTGACAACACAACAACAATAACTGATAACATAGCAGCTGAGGTTGGAAGTGGAGGAGATATAAAAACAATTCCAGGTAATATATACAGTACCTGTGGAAAATGCATCTCTGGGGGTCCACAGTTGAAAATAACTGGTTAAAAACACTATCTTAATAACCAAGGCCAAATGGCCACCATCCCCTCCTAGGCATTCTACAACATTCCAGCGATAAAAAGTGAACTGTGATAAGAAGTTGGTTAAATCCCACATCTCTTATCCACATGATCTCAGTGCTACTTATCATTTTTTACAATAACCTATCAGTTTTTTAAATGGAAAAAGGCCTGGTGTAGAATTTAGAAGCTGAGGTCTATCCAGAGCAACTAGACTTTTGGCAGGAAAATGTATGTCTACTTATGGATGTTTGCATGTAAACAGGATAAACATTTTGTTTAGGCTGTTTGCCATTATAGTTTGCATGGTGCAGCATAGAAACTGCTTTTCAAATTGTTTTAAAATGTGTCAGGATACCTTGATTGAAGGAGGGAGCCATGAGATGGTATCAACACCCATAACATTATTTTAAGAAAACCCAATGATTTAGACTAATGATTAGCTATTTATGATAAACATAAACAGATGTTTTATTGCTTTCCCAAATATTAATATGGCATTATCCCTACAACAATGTACGCCACAGTGATTACAGTCTCTTCGGACTTAACACACTAATTTCACTTTTTCTAAAGGAACAGAACAAAAGGTGGATTTGAGGCTTTATGTGATAAGGAGTAAATGAAAGAAATTTTTATTTCTGGTGTAGTGAATGATGGAGTATCCAAGAATTCATAAAATTTGTGAAGACATGTGAAACTATCTCCACTTCACAAAACAGGCTGAATGGAGAAATAATTGGGTACAGGGAGCTGCTGCTGCAGACATTTAACATGCTGCTAGCAACTGTTAGCTAGGCAGGATCACACAGTTCCCAGATGACCGCTCTCTCAGAGAAGAGAAAACCAGAACAAGCTCAGTTTCTACACTCACTGGGGGTGCTAGTCACCAACATGATCTCAAAATGGCAATGGTTGGCACTGTGACTATCTGTGATCTGTCAAAACTCTGCTACATCTGGTACTTGCTGATGAAGACAGTTTTGCAAGTTTGCAGGTGGCTAAAAAACCAACTGAGCACAGTGCCACTCGCAAGTGAGCTGCAGTTCACAGACAGTTCACAGGCAAATTTGACATTTAGACAGATTTCCAATGCTTTTACAGTGGTAGTAGCTATCAAAAGGGGTTTCTGAGAACTTCAGCACAAGCTGGATTACATCTTATCCTAAGGATCTATTGTAGGCCATTTGAAATACAGTTCATAGGCCAGCTCAAGAAAATGTGTCTCAATTCTTGACTTGTCTCATGTTTTTCTTGTAAATAATTATTTTGTCATGTTCATATTGGTATCAGTTCAAGGCCATCTTAACTGCATCATAGGCCCCTGAGCAAAGCAGTGTGCTGGGGCCCGTTTTGATAGCAAAATAGAAACATACATAGGCATCAGAAACATTGTGGGCACCTACTGTATGCCCCTGAGGCCCACACTCATTGCCCATTCTGCCCATACATTAAGACAGCCCTGTTTATTTATTTTTTTCAATGATTCACTACTTGTTTCGTTTACTTCCAGACACTGCAATTTTGACACGCAGTAGCCATTTTGCATTACAATGGAGAGTGGTTTCAGAAGTTACATGTATCACGCCAGTTATGCAACAATTTAAAGATTAGTGCAACAGAACCATAATTTTTGGAGTTTTATTCTGATGAAAACTGCGTGCGTTTGCATTCCTTATTTCCTTACTCAACTTCAGGGCTCCTGACTTGTTGTTTCCATTATTTGATTATGGTTTTTGGTCACAAACTGGTTTTGACAGTCTCTCTCTTAGTTTTCTGGTGATGATTCCTTGCATGTTTAAATTACTCTCTGGTCATTCTGTTCAAATTTGGTTTCATTCTGGTGATACTTTTGAAAATCTTGGATCATGAAAATGAGTACCCCATTATGAGGCACACTGATAAAGAGTTCAGATACCTTCAATGCGAAGTTAAGCTGCTTAATGTCAGAAGTGATGGTATAACTGCAGCAGATAGTTACTGACTTAACCAATATATTGTAGCAGTTAAGTGTGGCAACACTGCAAATACACCCAGTTGTCGGCACCAGCGTTGATGATAGTAGTGATAGTGCTGCTAGTAGTAGTGGTGACACAGTAGCTCCAAGGATCCCTTGCATCCTTATCTTGTGCATTTTATGGGGGATCCAAAAAAATGTTGCAGTTACTAAAGTCCATGTTGCATTATATTTGAACTGCAGCTATAAGTATGCCACACTGACAGGGAAAGAATAGCGTATAAAATGAACTTATTAACTAATACACCCTTAGAATGGGCCTCCGCAATGTTCAACACAAATTGTTATTACATTGATGCTTTCATGAAGGCATTTTGCAAGATTTTTGATGTGCAGGGCGGACACACACACCTGGGACAATTTAGGATTGCCAATGCACCCAACCTGCATGTCTTTGGACTGTCAGAGGAAACGGGAGCACCCGGAGGAAACCCACGCAGACAAGGGGAGAATATGCAAGCTCCACACTTGCGAGGCAGCAGCGCTACCACTGCACCACCCTACAGTAAAAGTGTAAGTTTAAATAGTATTTGCATGTTATTTCAAAGCCAAACAGAGCAAAATAATATTATTAAACATAATTTACTTTCAAATTATTACGTTTTACTGTTTTTTTAATATGGTTAATTACTCGCTGTAATACTGGAGATCCACATCCCCATACGCGAGCGACAGAACCGCAAAGAGGCTAGCGCATGGTGCAGGCCCGGGGGTTGGCGAGCGAAGTGAGCAGGAGGCAAAGCCCCCTAATCTAATAAATATGTGAAGTGAGAAGAAAAAAGGATGTTGCTCATTCAAGTCTTTAAGCTGAAAATAGTTTGATTTTGCTTAGACTTGCACAGGGTATGTGTGTGGAGGGAAGGAAGAGCAAAATGGCAGCAGGATTTTAGTCTCAGTGCCTTGTGTAGGGGCCACTAAAATGCAAGATTTTTGTTTTAACTCCAATAAAAGTTTTAGAAATAATAGCAAGAAGTTTCTCATCTTGACCCTTGTCTTCTACAGGACCAATAGCACCTGTGAGGATATCTGTAAGTCTGGAGATATCAAATGCTTTTGACAAAGTGGGTTTCTTACTAGGAGTTTTCTCCTGAGCTTGTGCAGTGGTGCAGTTACAATACAGAAATGATGAAGTAGATTTTTGTGGTTTGCCAGGTAGTATCCTGGCCACCAAGAACTAGTGGAATGTAAAATGGTGCTTGCTTTGTGGATTTGAACAAAGCCTCTTTAATGAAGGTACAAATCAGCTAGAGAGTGAAAACAAAATAATTACTACTGTCTCTGGGAGGTGTAATTGAGATTACTAACCCATTGGTGAATGGACAAAGAGATGAAAATGAGGCTCATAAACAAAACAAAAGTCATGATTTGCAGGCATGGTGTGAGACATACAATCTAAAGTCATAAGGAATGAAAGGAGAATGCACTAGGTGCGGCAAATGTCACAATTCTCCATATAGTGAGCTGAAAGGCATAGGAGGTTCAAAGGAAAAAAAAAAGGATCCATCCTCATCACCAAAATGTTGTGATACAGTTCTATCATAATAAACTGTGGGGGTCTAGGAGTTTTGCTTCTTCCAGGAATGCTGTTTATTTTCCTCTCATCTCTAGTCAGCTAGCCACAGCTTAATTATGATGTTTTATTTACAGTATCTTAACCAAATCAAAATTGTTCTGTTTTAGTGCGTGTTTAACATAGTTTCAGCTTTCATGTTTCTTACTCTTATTGCACTATAGTTGTAAATTTGCCAAGCACTTTGAGCCTATAATCAGTGAAGAGCATATGCAAAAATGAATTGAACCGAACTAAAACTGAAGTGTGCAGAAGAAGCGATGATGTTGTACAATCTATCTCTACAATTTGTTAAGTTTTAACTTTAAACACCTGGTGAAATTTAAATCGCTAAAGAAAAATCCTTTACATTATCATTGGGGAATAATAACAAGGCTCTCTGTGATTGACTGGTGCCCTGTTTCCTGCTTTGTGCCCTGTGCAGACTTGGCCCTTCACAGCCTTGAATGTTATGTCATGTTACAATGCAGCACTCTTGTAGATTGCAAGACATTTCAGACGTTGTAGGCTTAGTTCTGTGACATATCAAGGAATTTAAAGCTATTTCTCATTCTTATAGCCATCTTAAAATAGGTGCAAGGATTGACTGGTATGCAAGGGGAGTAACCAATAGTTTAGATCTGAGTGATAGTTGTAGTCCATTTAGTTTTGTACAGTATAGATAGTGAGCAACCTGCTGCCCACTCAGGTCTCTCAAACACCTGTTAGATGTCACATTATTCTTCTTTGTCTTCCATTCTCAAATGCAGATATGTCAGCCCTAGTATTTTGATAAATATAAATGGTATGCCAAAAAAGAGCCCATGACCTGTACAATTAGCCATAGCCTTTCATCTTATTTATTCAGCCATGCAACCTTTCATTTACTAAATCTAGTTTTTACAGTTTAGGTTGGTGGAGAACCAAAGCCCATTCTGGCAGAACTGAGAGGAATACAGGAGCCAAAAGGTGCCAACAGATTTAACGGGCTCTGTTCTGGGCACTATCCAGAGGCAACAGCAGTGAGAAAGATTTTGGCTAAGCCGGTGGATGTCATTAATCACACCCTCTACAAGGCACCTTTAGCACAAGACTAATTCTAACATGGAGCTCCAGGGAGCACTATTAGAAATTTCCTCTCTGGCTGCCGTTAGATTTTACAATATATCTTGCTGTTAGATAACATTTTTTGACATTTTCATGTTAATTTAAATAGATTAAGGACACATTTTATTAATTTATTGTACTATATAGAGTTAGGTGCACTGAGCCTAGTTTGTACTTATACCTAACTGCTGTAACCCTAAAATGTCATCTTGGGATCAAAAAACATCTATCTATCTATCTATCTATCTATCTATCTATCTATCTATCTATCTATCTATCTATCTATCTATCTATCTATCTATCTATGGGATAAACTCAAAAAGAGAGAACATGCTGACTTCACAAAGAAGGTCTCTCAGACCAGCCAGGATCAAAGAGGGTGCAAGTGCTGTGTCACATTACTGTATGGGATGTGAGTTCACCATTGGAGACACCAGACACCTGTTGTTAGCCTATGGGTATGATGCCAGAAACATCTCTGAACACAGGGAGAGCATGCAAAGAAGGTGACCTAACCAAGATTAAGCCCTGTTTCTTCCTGTCAATCTTGTTCAACTCTTACAAAGACAAATTCCTAAAAAACATTTTGATCCACAGGAAAATATTTTGATCCATTGGTGTAACATAAGACACTTGTAGTTGTTGTATTTTAGAGACAGTGAGTGGTCGGTAAGTAAATTGTCAAAGCTGCACTTTCTTTTATGTTATAAAAACTAACCTAATGCTTAAAGCATTTAACCGCATCTTCTGATTTTTGTAGCCTCTTCAATGCATTTACCTAAGCCGTGATATGACATGTGGTATTCTTACTTGTAAGAAATGTGAAAACCACAGAAACGAAAAAAAAAAAAAGTGCTATGCATCTGTCATTTACTGAGGGTGGTGGCACAGACTCTGTAAGCAGACGAATGTGTTTGAGTGCTGTGGGTTATAGTAGGTGTGTACTAATCCTGGAGCAGTCAAAGACTTTGTGGAGATGACAGCATAGTTGTCATCACTCCCACGATGCAATATGGCCCCAGCCTATACATCTTTTTTTTTTTTTTTTTGCATTGAAGTGCTACACATTAAAAGGCTTAAAAGAGTTTTTTTTCCTGCAATTTTGTTCTTACAACTAAGTCTTAGCCATCATTTGCAAGTTCATGCAGTCATAGTGAGTCATCTGCCAATACCCACCCCTCCTCCCATCTGCTAAATTTCCCAGGACACAAGTAACACTATAGCTGCCTGAAAGTGGATGGAATTTACTTTTATCTCTGGAATGCAGCTTTACACAAGCTCTCCTTGACCACATCAATGGCAAAAGCCTTGCACTGTAACTTGACTACCACTAATTTAACCACACAAATCCAATTTCAGATAAGCATTTTGGCAACTTCACATCTCTGCTGATTAAGTTTCATCACTATCTCTAAAGATTTTATTTGAATGTGTACTTATGTGGTGCTCCTCTTGAAAGAGTTTTCTTTTTTTTGTCTTCCTAAATTTGCTTCAGAACTCATTGCAGTGAATAATATGGTTTTAAGGATTACTTATGTGCCCCCTTTTGTTTGACCTTTTCTGTCTGAACTGGTCATCTGCATGATACATTCAGGCATTCAGTCTTTTTAGCTAGACACTTCCATCAGTCATAAATGTGCCCTTTGTATCCCTGTTGCTTTGCAGATAAATTTCCCAACCTTTTTAAAAAGTCCTAGCTGAGGCCTCTTCATGCCTCTGCTTGCACTCACCTGTGTTATCCTGCCAGTTTACCCTAACTGACAATAGCTACATCTGTGATTCTTTCTTAGTGTACTCTACCTCGTTGCATTTGTTCTATTCTTTACAAATCCAGTTATACAGACTGGCCTGATCAAGGTTTTTCTTTGATTTGCCTGCCTTTGATACATGTCTAGGCTTTGTTTCAAAGCTTAATCTGAACTGCTCATCCTTTTTTCCTGTGCATACCTCTTGACAAATGAATTTCTATTATTTATGTATTTTCCACAGGTTGAATGCACTGACTCATGCTTATAAACAGCTTTAAACATCCTGTGAAGTTTATTGAGCAGTCAACACAGCTGTATGTCAATATCAATACTACTGGGTTTAGCCCTTTAGCACAGTGGTTTACCATCTCAATCTGCAAAGGTATGAATTAGAAAATCTTTTGAAGATCTTTCGTCAGCATCGCATGCCCCTACTGGCCATAGAGAACACAAGAGATGGCATATTAAGCAAAATAGTATTGTAACCAAGAATTCTCTATGTCTACACCATAGCACGAAAGGCTTCAGGTGTGAAGAGAGTCCACATACAAATTAGAGTTATTAAACTTCAATTAAATTATTGCACCTCCAGCCTACCTTTTTAGACATCAATCAATTTATGATTAAGCCCTTTTGGCATTCAATAAGGCGGAGAGTGTCCTTTCTGTCCCCTACCCAGAATAAAGGACTAATAATTGAGCATTTGTTCTCTGTACCCTGCTGTCCACTCTTTTATTTTTCCTTACATGCTTCTCAATCTTGGCTTGTCTCTGTCCCTCTGAGCCTGTTTAGATTTTTCAAGTCCTTCCATTTAAAGGTCAACTCACCTATGTGGATAGCCGACGATCTTAATTTGACATTATTTCCATACCTTACAATTATTCTGGAAGTTCAAGTCATAGTAGTACTAGTACTGATTTTGTGGGTGTTGGGTATTAAATGAATTACTGACACCCAATTCAAAACAGCTACTACTGACTGGGGTCAAAGGTTATGTTATCTGGTCTGACATGAAACATAACTACTGTTTCTATATTTGTTTTAGTTTCTTTGCCATCGTTCCCTTTCATTTTATAAAGTGGTGTTACGCATGCATGCCTGAGGATCACCTTCCAGGCGTATACAAGATATGCAGTACCCTGCCAGGGCAAAAGGGGGCACCAACATTAACAATGCTGTTTCTTTTCACCTCTGTCTGTAGCTCCAAGAAGCTGCCCAGTGATGGTGTCTCAGCCACACCCTGTTCAACTTAAACTATACTTATTCTGAACAGGATGACATAACTTCGATGGCTCAGGGAAGATGGCATCTCAGTCTGAGGAACTCAAGAGAAGCTTCAGAGGCTCAAGATGCATCTGTTATGCCTGATTTCTGTTGTGCTACCACACTCTCATTGTTGTTTATTGTTTCAGACCTTGGCATTAAATGGGGTGGCCTAGTTGGCACGCAAACTTTTCTTTGTTTGCATCTCATAGTGGTAAGGGATCTGATGAGAGCTGAGGTTTGAAGGCAGGATGTAGAAATGGTTTGGGTTACCAAAACACAGTGCCACCAAACACAGTTATGCTGGTAACCAATCATTGGTGCATGTAACTATTCATGAATTGACAAAACAGTTGGGACATTGGTCCAACCCAGTTGTGAGGCTTCTTCCACCAAAGGTTCTGTGACTTAAGCTGCTTACCAGGCCACAGCATTTATAGCAGCCACATTGTGACCACATGCTTGCCTGCTGCTTCATACAATAAATTTATTTTTGTTTTCATTTTTTCACCTAGTATATTTACTGGTTTTTATTTGTTCGTAATGTTCCTCATGACCATTTCCATCTAATTCTTCCATGTGAAACCTGAAAAGCATGAGGACTGATTTATATCATTTATGTTGGATGGAATGCCTAGTGGAGGCTGGGTGGTCTTATGGCCTTGGAACCCCTGCAGATTTTGTTTTTTTTCCATCCATCTGGAGTTTTTATTTGTTTGTTTTTTCTGTCGTCCCTGGTCATAGGACCTTACTTTATTCTTTGTTAATTAGCATTGCCAATTTTGTATATATATATTTTTTTCTTATAAAGCACTTTGAGCTATATCATTTGTATGAAGACGTGCTACATAAATAAATGTTGTTGTTGTTGTTATTACATCTGATCCACAGGTTGGCAATAATTATCTTCATAGTGCCAGCTTCTCGAGTGCGCCACTTTCTACAGGAACATAGTCTGTGGCATTGCTAAATAGTTTCCAGGTTCTGGTTCTTTGTGATGTATCTTTACAGGTGACTGGGCAAGTGACCAAAACTCTGCAAGTCTGCAAAGGATGTCAAGAGTCCTAATACTACTCAAGGATTTCTTACACCTTAAATGATGGAATGAATATGAAGGTGCATACAGAAAAAAAACATGAACAAAACAGAGTGTGCATTTGCCAAAGTTGAGCAGCACGTGTGCAGTAGTGCACCTCCAGAATTAGTAAAATCAAATGTACTCATAGCTTGGAAACAAGATTTGTGACATCATTCTAAAGACTGTTTGTCCTTGCTTTAAATGTCAATAACCTAATAGTGGTAACCTGCTTTAGCTAAATGCTTGGTGACAAAAAGTACCCAGTGTCACATCTCCAAGGTGTTTGTTGAGGTGATTGGTGTATTCGTGAGATAGACTGATGACCTAGCCCTGCCTTGTGATTAACACATTTCTAGGGTAGGGTCAAGCCACCACCTGCATGAATTGGGCTGCATGGATATTTACAATGGTCACCTGTAGTGTGATTTTTTATTTTTTTATTATTATGTTAGGAACAGAAAGTGTAAAGAAAAGTTGGGAAGTTATCAAAACAATCCAAAACTGGTACAAGATACTACAAGTGTAAGAACAAATCATAGTCAAGAATTTAAATAATTTGAAATGGTAATGCTGCACCATCAAACACAACCCCACCTTTATTCACACCCACAAACTGTAGACTCTCTCTAGACACCTTTTCACTAGCCACTGTACTTTGTAAGTGAACTGAAGCTATCCCTGTCCAGCCCAAATTGCCAGTGTTCTTAATACAAGACCCTGACCTTGGATCATACTCCACCCTTAGTTTTCAAACTCTTCTAAACCACATCTTGCTTAATAGTCCTGCCTGAGTTTACTTTTTCTTTACTGGTCCTTTTTTCCAGATGTTTGACCACATGGTCACCTGCTGCTTTATACAGTATTTATTTTTCAACTGATCATCTCATCCACATGTTGGCAGATTTCTACTAATGTTGACAGCTTCTCAAGTACTCCCTGCTTCTGGATAGCCAACTCTAAACAGGGGGTCACCCATAGAGGCCAAACAGGATGGTACGGCTTAGTGACTAGTTGGGTTGTGCAATGTAACTGAAGCACGAGAAAATAAATGGCAGACGTGAAGACTGTAAGAAGGGTCATTCTGCTGATAAACTTGGCTTACACAGTTTGTAGAAGCTTTTTGAAACTATGAGAATTACTTCCAGGGTACTAAAGACTTCACTTGCTATAAGGACAATGGTGTGGACTACATAAAACGTTTACACAAAGCAAGCAGTACTGTAATTGATAGGTAACATTATATCTAAGGACTGGGAGGTACGATAATCTGTTGCACCGTGTCTCTGTTTGAAATTGCCTTATTACTGTTAATCTTTTTTGATTGAAGATTTTATTCATATTGACTTTGACATGGAACTGCTAAGGTGCAAAACAGCAAAATGTAGGCCAGAAATTCTAATGTTAGATGGTATTCCATAAGCAGCAGCAAAACACATCCATCTACTGTTAAGCTGCAGTACAAGTGGGAAGATAAAGACGAGTATGTAAAAAGAGAGAATGGAAGTGGAGATACAGTCATAAAAATGCTTTTGCTGAGGGAGTCAGCATTTTATTCTCCTCTCTTAGTGTGTTTTTGCCAAAGCCCATGTTCACAACTATAAACTATACTATACTAGCTCCTCTTACCTGTCAAAGACATTTATAATAAGATCACTCTTGGCCTATGAATACACTCAGAATTTTTCCTATATCTTTGCTTAGTATCCTTGTGTTTCTCAATCTCTCTAGCACAGTTTCCCCTCTCAATCGCATTCCCATAAAGCCTGCTTCTCAGGCTGTCATTTGGACGAAACTTGCTCACCTCCTGTTAGCTCTTTCACAACCAGTAATGGTGGACAGGTCCCTATTTCCCTACAGTGAAAATATCATTCACATTCTTGCAAATACTTCCAACTCTAATGGTGTCTTGGGTAAAATCTCGTCAGGATTTAGTGATTCAGTACTGCTCAGTAAGGTTTTTGTTTTGCTGTCATTGAAATGCTTAATTTTAACCCCTTCTTTTGTAGAAATAAAAAAAAAACTTGTCCCAATTAGAAAATGCACCATTATCCCTACCACTGAGCCACCACATCCAAACTGACCAATCAGACCAAAACCAAGCTAACCAATCAGATTGCGCAGTAGAACTGGACACACTTGCACACACACAGACAGTGGCATTTTTATTATACTGTATAGCAGATAGTTATATGTTATACTATAAAGTATATTATTTCCTGTTTTTTCTCTTGTTGAGTCTGGAATGCCTTATCACAACAAGAAGAGGCCTACAGCATAAAATGCTCAAAAACCAGATAATCTAAGGCACCAAACCTCCCCAGGGCCACTCATGTACACACATTCAAACTCACACAGGGCCCATTGGTAACTGATGATTAAACTAACCAAGATGTATTTGGGATTGATGGCAGGAGTACCAGAAGGAGACCACATGCAAACATTTGAACGCCATTCAAACTCCATACTGACAGTGACCAGGCATGGAATCGAACCTAAAATATTGGACCTGTGGGCTGACAGCAACAGCAGATGTGCTTCCCAGTCTACCATTTTCTTGGATACTTGGTTCTTCCCATGCCAGGTGAGGAGCATAGGGCAACATGACTTCTGCACTGTGTACAGTCTCTTACCAGTTCAGCAACTTCCTTCCAGGTCACCCCCATTATTTCAAGATGAGTCTAAAATATTCAGGAAGTCAACTCTCAATTTTCTTAAACCATCATTTTCATTACAGGGTAAATAGGTTCAAGCCTAACAACATTTGTGACAAAGAAGATTTCCAGTTCTTCATGTACTCACCTACATGCCAACATCTGGTAATTCTGATCCAGTATAAAGATGCCAACTAATCTTACATGTTTGTATTTGGAATGCAATTGAAAACCGTAATACCAGGAGAAAACCAATGTTAATGCGAGAAGAACTCCATACAAACAGCTGTAAGGAAACCTTGCCACCATGCCATTCCAAAAGTAATAATATAGATATTTTACTTTATTTGTATTCAGCAAACTGATATCATTATCAGTTTAGAAGCTATTTTTATGTGGGAGGCCAATGTCACAACTGACAGCCAAAACTGATTATGTTACTTTGTTTTTGTATTTAATTAGCTTTTATTAATGGACTCACGTGGATATGCATGTGTGACTTTTTTGCTACATACTCTGAGTAGCACATGTACAGTAAATATTTTTCTTGCCAAGATTGTGATAATAAAACAAAAGACTGGGTTGAATAAGAAATAAAAAGAATTTAGATATCATCTTGAGATATATTGTTAGTATGAACACAAATGAGGTTCATGTTGATTCCAATAGTTAGCACTGCTGTCTCCCAGAGTTTCAAACAACTGGATTTGAGTTCCAGATCTTTCGTGGTAGAGGTGAAATGTCTCTGTTCTACTTGTATACGCATGGGGGGTTCTCAGGGTCCTCCAGTTTTACTTTTCAAAAATATTCACCAATGAATTCAAATTAGCTCAGTATGTGAGTGTTCATTTCAGGAAAGGTTTTGATTTTGCACCCAGTGTTGCTGGGTTAGGCTCAGGCTCCCCTTGACCATGAACAAGTAGATTTAAAAAATGGATAGCTTTATAAGTAGTAATTCAAATAGCTCAATGGCCTCTTAAGAAAGTATCCATCCATTCATCCATTATCCAACCCACTATATCCTAACTACGGGGTCACAGGGGTCTGCTGGAGCCAATCCCAGCCAACACAGAGCGCAAGGCAGGAAACAAACCCTGGGCAGGACGCCAGCCTACTGCAGTAAGAAAGTATTTACTTGCCTAAATTTTATGTTTAAATACATATTTTATTGTGCAATAGACTGGCACTCCTTTCAGTTCTGGCTCCTGCTGTGTGCCTAGTGCTGCTGGGATAGATTCCAGCCCACAGAAACCCTGAATTGGATTATTATGGGTTCCAAAATGGATAAATGCCCTATTGGTGGACAATAATTTCTGTGATTTTTAAATGTTTCATTTTCAAGTTTTAAAAATGAATGTTTTATTTTTTGAATACTGTATTTAGTTGTGTTTCATTTATATTCCAGGCCAAGAAACTACTGGGGTGGCAGAGGTTTGGGTATTTATTATGACCAACAGATCCAAAGAACAAACTCCAAAATCAAAGTAAATTTGTTTCAGACTTAAGTGTCATAAAAATATGTATATATATATATATATATATACAGTGGTGTATATAAAGCTGAATTACAACAATTCTGCAAAGATGAGTGGGCCAAAATTCCTCCAGAGTGCTGTAAAAGACTCATTGCAAGTTATCGCAAACGCTTGATTGCAGTTATTGCTGCTAAGGGTGGCCCAACCAGTTATTAGGTTCAGGGGCAATTACTTTTCACACAGGGCCATGTAGGTTTGGATTTTTTCTCCTTAAATAATAAAAACATCATTTAAAACTGCATTTTGTGTTTACTTGTGTTATATTTGACTAATGGTTAAATGTGTTTGATGATCAGAAACATTTTGTGTGACAAACATGCAAAAGAATAAGAAATCAGGAAGGGGCAAATAGTTTTCACACCACTGTATATATATATATATATATATATATATATATATATATATATATATATATATATATATATATATATAAATGGTAAAGTGAAGAAAATCCATATACACACAGTAAAGTGTTTCCATTAAAGATGTTACAATTCTGCACAGCGATATCTTCTATGCTTGTAATTAGGTAGTACTGAAGGATTCATGTTATTGTGCTGTTATCAGACAACTATATATCTTCTTACTTTGTCACTTGTACTGACTCACTGCTACTTACTAACAAGGCAATAGGTAAGGATATTTAATAATATGTTAGCTTATAGAGGAAGACCTGAAGCTTTCATTATATATCTAATAATGTAAAACTAACATTCTTTTCTAGAAAGCCAATCACTTTATCATAAATACGCAACTTGTTATATTAAATTACTATTAACATTGACTTTCTAGGATTTACTCCTATAATAAATTCAAGAATGGGACATATTTAAAAATGTTTCAGTGTGACTCAAACCTGTTTTATAATGTGATATTTTAAGAAAACATTGCTAGGTTATGATTATGAGACAATAGTATAATAACACGGCCTAGTTCATGCTAGTATAAAAAATAGGTAGTAATGATTTTACCACATTTATAAACTGTTTAAATTATCTTAGGCCTTGTTGTCAGTGTTAAAGTCCCCACTAGTTAAGTAAGTAGACTCATTATAACACCTCAGTATCTAAACAGAAACTACTGCTTTCATGTTCTTTTGGATCGCTTAAACATGCAGAAACATTTAAAATTGAAATGATTTAACATGGCCAATGTGCTCCAAACCACTCAGACCTCAGGATTCTGCTGCATAGCCGTTACTCCTGGAACACTGAAAATATTCAATCAAGACCAAAAGTGTTGCCACCCACTTAGTTATAAACTGAGCATGTGATTGTGATTTGTTTTTTGCATTTTTCTGTTAAGTCTTTAAAATTATTAAACAGGAGGACTTTGAAATTCATATGTTAGCACCACCACTTTTAACATTGTTCATAAACTATGATCTAAAATGTAAAGAAAATGTTAAACTTACTTGAGTTTTGACACTGTTGTGCAAAATACTCAGTAAATAAAAAAAGGTCTTGAGGCAAAATTATAAATGATATTTAGAATGATATTTATGTCACCCAGTGCAGTCCCACCTGCTTTTCGATGCAACATGGCAGACTGAAGAAATCTTTGATTAGTTAGGTTCATTTACATATAATGACATAGGACCATTTCAAGTATACCAATCAGCTTACAGATAAATGGTTAGGTCCAGAAACACACTTCTGCCATTAAGTGTTATGTAAAATCCGGAAACAGTTAATTATTAAGAGTCATAGGTAAATCCTGGCAAATACAAATATATTTTCTTATATGTCAAATGGTATCAGAGAACAAATCGTAAAGTTAATTGATATAAATTATTTATTTTGATGTAAATGTGCTGGTACAAATGCAGTCAGGATGTCATAGTTAAACAGGCAGGTGTTTCAAGCTTCTTTGCTAATTGGCTGGCTACCATTGTTTTGTCCTGCATCAAAATTCTCAATGTTTTATGAGGAAAATTTATCTGCCCAACAAAATCAGGTTATCAAGTGAATTCAAAAGTATTTAGACCCCTTCACTTTCTGTGCACTTTATTGTGTTGTAGATTTCATTTTAAATTATATTTGCCATTTGTGTTCATCAGTCTATGCTCAATAACCAATAATGACAAAGTGAAAACACTTTTCAGAAAAGACAAAATTTTTTTTTTAAATCAAAAACTGAATGTATTCAGACCCCCTTCCAGCTACACCGTCATCATGTACATCCTATCTGCTTTAATTGTCCTTTAGATGTGTCCAGAACTTGATTGGAGTTCATCTGTCTTGAATTTAATTCTCTGGACATTTTTTAGAAAGGTGCACCAAGTCATGAAGTCCAATGAACTCTCTATAGATTTCCACGATAAAATTGTAGTTAGTCACCAATAAGGTCAATGATATAAAGCCATTTCTGAAGGTTTGACTATTCCCAGTAGAACTTTGGCCTCAATAACTTTGAAATTGAAGAAGTTTGGAACCACCAGGATTCTTCCTAGTGGTGTCCATTTGTCATGGTGGTGACCAAGAACCCAAAGGTCCCTTGCACAGAGCTTCAGGAGTCCTCTGCTGAGAGGATAGAACCTATTGGAAGGATGACCATCTCGGCACCGCTAGATCAATCAGGTGTTTATGGTAGAGTGGATAGATGCACAACACTCTTGAGTAAAATGCTCATGACAGTATAAATGTCTCTGAGAGCAAGGGGGAAATTATTCTATCATCTGATGAGACAAAAACTGAACTATTTGGGCAGAACTGCTTATCACCTGCCTAATACCATTCCTGCAGTGAAGCCTGGTAGTGGCAGCATCATGCTTTAGGGGTGCTTTTCAGTGGCAGGGACATGATGACTGGTCCTTAAACAAAATCCCCCTCTAGTGTCCATGCTAATCTCTCACTGGGGCGACAATCCATCTTTAATGATAGAAATGATTTGAAGTGTACAGCCATGACAACATTGAAGTGGCTTGGGGACAAGTCCCTGAGTGTGCTCGAGTGGCCGAACGAAATCCCAACATTTAACCCCATACGACATGTGGAGGAGGAGATGCCTGTAGATGGCAGTATACAGACACTTGCCATCCAATCTAATGAAGCTTGATCTGCCAGAAAGAATGGGATAAACTGGCCAAACCCAGAAGAAACCCAAGAAGATTCAAAGCTGTAATTGATGCCAAAGGGATTTTTACAATTTCCCGAATTAAAGGTATGAATACCTACTGTACATGAATGAGAGATTCAGTTTTCATTTTTTGTTTAATTTGCAAACCTTTCCAAAAATATGCCTTCACTTGGCCATTATGGGCTATTGAGTGTAGATTAATAAGTTTAAATGGCAAATTTATTTTATTAGGGGAAAGAGCCTGAACTAGTGCATGAGGTCGAGAGGTTCCGGCTAGATATAGTCGGGCTCACCTCGACGTACAGCTTGGACTCTGGAACCTATTGAGAGGGGCTGGACTCTCTCCCACTCTGGAGTTGCCCCCGGTGAGAGGCGCCGAGTAGGTATGGGCATACTTATTGCCCCCCAACTTGGAGCCTGTTCATCGGGGTTTAACCTGGTGGACAAGAGGGTAGCCTCCCTCTGCCTTCGGGTGAGGGGGCGGGTCCTAGCTGTTGTTTGTGTGTATGCACCGAACAGCAGTTTGGAGTACCCATCCTTTTTGGAGTCCCTGGAGGGAGGGCTAGAGAGCATACCTTCTGGGGACTCCCTCGTAACTGCTGGGAGACTTCAATGCTCATGTGAGCAATGACAGTGAGACCTGGAAAAGCGTGATTGGGAGGAATGCCCCCCCCCCAATCTTAACCCGAGTGGCATTTTGTTATTGGACTTCTTTGCATGTTCAAGCATAGGGGTGTTCATATGTGCACTTGGCACCAGGACACCCTAGGCCTCAGTTCGATGATTGACTTTATGGTCGTTTCGTAGGACTTGCGGCCACATGTCTTGGACACTCGGGTGAAGAGAGGGGCAGAGCTGTCAACTGATCACCACCTGGTGGTGAGTTGGCTTTGATGGTGGGGGTGGATGCAGGTCAGGCCTGGTAGGCCCAAACGTGTTGTTAGGGTCTGCTTGGAATGTCTGTTAGAATCCCCTATCAGAAGTAGCTTCAACTCCCACCTCCGGCAGAACTTCGACCATGTCCTGAGGGAGGTAGGGGACATTGAGCCCGAATGGGTCATGTTCCGTGCCTCTATTGTTGAGGCGGCTGACTGGAGCTGTGGCCGTAAGGTGATTGGTGCCTGTCGTGGTGGCAATCCCTGTACCCGTTGGTGGACACCGGCGGTGAGGGATGCCGTCAAGCTGAAGAAGGAGTCCTACGGGACCCTTTTGTCCTGTGGGACTCTGGAGGCAGCTAATAGGTACCAGCAGGCCAAGCAGGATGCGGCTTCGGTGGTTGCTGAGGCAAAAACTTGGGAGTGGGAGGAGTTGGGGAGGCCATAGAGAACGACTTTCGGATGGCTTCAAGGAGATTCTGGTCCACCGTCCGGCGTCTCAGGAGGGGGAAGCAGTGCAGTGTCAACACTGTATATTGTGGGGATAGTGCGCTACTGACCTTGACTCAGGATGTTGTGGGTCATGGGGGGAGTACTTAGAAGACCTCCTCAATCCCACTAACATGCCTTCCAATGAGGAAGCAGAGCCTGGGGACTCGGAGGTGGGCTCCCCCATCTCTGGGACTGAGGTCACCAAGGTGGTCAAAAAACTTGATGATGGCAGGGCCCCGGGAGTGGATGAGATATGCCTGGAGTTCCTCAAGGCTCTGGATGTTGTAGGACTGTCTTGGTTGACATGTCTCTGCAACATCGCATGGACATCAGGGACTGTGACTCTGGATTGGCAGACTGAGGTAGTGGTCCCCCTCTTTAAGATGGGGGACCAGAGGGTGTGTTCCAACTACAGAGGGATCACACTCCTCAGCCTCCCTGGAAAAGCCTATTCAGGGGTCCTGGAGAGGATGGTCCGTCGTATAGTCGAACCTCGGATTCAGGAGGAACATTGTGGTTTTCGTCCTGGTCGCGGAACAGTGGGCCAATTCTACTCCCTTAGCAGGGTCCTGGAGGGTGCATGGGAGTTTGCCCAACCAGTCTACATGTGTTTTGTGGACTTGGAAAAGGAATTTGACCGTGTCCCTCGGGGAATCCTGTGGGGGGTGCTCCAGGAATATGGGGTACCGGACCCCCTGATTAGGGCTTTTCGGTCCCTGTACAACCGGTGTCAGAGTTTGGTCCACATTAAGTAAGTAAGTAAGTCGAACCCATTTCCAGTGAGAGTTGGACTCCGCCAGGGCTGCCCTTTGTCACTGATTCTGTTCATAACTTTTATGGACAGAATTTCTAGGCGCAGCCAGAGTGTTTGGTGGACTCAGGATTGGGTCACTGCTTTTTGCAGATGATGTTGTCCTGTTTGCTTCATCAGGCCGTGATCTTCATCTCTCTCTGTATCGGTTCGCAGCTTAGTGTGAAGCGGCTGGGACAGGACTCAGCACCTTCAAATTCGAGACCATGGTCCTCAGCCAGAAAAGGGTGGAGTGCTTTCTCAGGGTTGGGAGCGAGATCCTGCCCCAAGGAGTTCAAGTATCTCTGGTCTTTTTCATGAGTGAGGGAGGAATGGAGTGTGAGATCGACAGGCGGCTCAGTGTGGCATTCTCAGTGATGCGGGCTCTGCATCGGTCTGTTGTGGTGAAAAAGGAGCTGAGCCGTAAGGCAAATCTCTCAATTTACCAGTCGGTCTATGTTCCTACCCTAACCTATGGTCATGAGCTATGGGTAGTGACCGAAAGAACGAGATCACGAATACAAGCGGCTGAAATGAGTTTCCTCCGCAGGGTGTCTAGGCTTTCCCTTAAAGATAGGGTGAGTAGCTCATTCATCCGGGAGGGGCTCAGAGTAGAGCTGCTGCTCCTCCGCATCGAGAGGAGTCAGATGAGGTGGCTTGGGCATCTGATCAGGATGCCTCCTGGACACCTGGTGAAATGTTCCGGGGTACGTCCAACCGGGAAGAGGCCTCGGGGGAGACCCAGGACACGCTGGAGGGACTATGTCTCATGGATTGCCTGGGAACGCCTCGGGATTCCCCTGGAAGAGCTGGAAGAAGTGGCCGGGGAGAGGGAAAGTCTGGGCATCTCTGCTCAAGCTGCTGCCCCCGCGACACCGATCTCAGATAAGTGGAAGAGGATGAATGGATGGATGGATGGCAAATTTATCCTTGTAAAGTTAAATCTACAAAGAAATAGACTGTGTAGAAAGTGAGGGGTTCTGAATGCTTTCTAAATCCACTGTACATAATCAGCATTTGCGAAAATGTAGCTTCTTAGGGGTCTAATCTAGGCACTTCTCCTCTAGTACTGGTACACCACCGACTGGGCTCCTCTAACATTAGTCATTATCCACTAGGCTTCCCGAACATTTATACATTACTCACTGAAGATCTGAAACATCTGACCCTACTAGGTGCCTCTAAATTTTCTATATCGTTCACTGGGGCTTTTCAATATGTGTATAGCACCCTGTAAAAACCCAAATATTTTTATGTCATTGATTGCGCTTCTTACATTTGCTTGTCCTCAATTATGTCCAGTTACCATTTCAATAACCATAAAAATGACTCAACAGACCCACCAAACATTTGTGCATGTCAGAAGATGTTTTGTTTTTTTTCACTAGTTGATACTGGAGTAACTGTCAGATGTGATCGGCACAATTTTTAAATGCAATTTTGTTCCCCAATAAGAACTACTGCCTTTTAAAAGCAAAGGAATTGTTTTGAAAGTGTTGTTAATTGAACTGCTCAATTTAGTTATTATGAGCATGTCTTCAGAAGTACAGAATATCTCAGAAGTAAGATTCAAGATTTGTGGTTTTGCGTCTTGTATATAATTTAAGGCACACAAAGGAGCAGTGCAGCATCTTTTGAAGTGTATTGTATGCATTACTTTGAAATAACCTAGACTTAGAGCCTTTGAAGTGTTATGTATTTTGCTCTATTCTTCATGGTAAGTTAATAGTTCCATAATAGAGCTATTTGCTTATCCAGGTAAACACAGGTGAAGATATCCTATAAATTAAAAAGCTTTTCCTTTTTAGTGTACTGAAATGGTTTCCAAGACTCAACCTGCAGGGCTAGGACAGAACATAAGCTTCATCTGCTTTGATCATCATGGGAGAGTAAGTATCATGTAAAATAACTTTTTAAAATGATACCTTCACTTGCCATGTATAAGGTTTTACTTTTCTACTGGCAACAGGGTACAGTGGCTGGACTGAAAAGGTAATGAAATAAAGAAGTAATCTGAGTGACAGCAACTTACAGACTGCCGCCCTCAGGCAGTCCACAGAAATCTTCTGTGCTAAAGTAAAGCATCTCTTGGGTTACCAGAGCAGTTCTTCTGAATATAATTTTTTTTTGGCTGCAGTTGTTTAGTAATTTTTACCCCCTAGGCATGCTGGTGAACATAATTGTTCTCATTACAGCATACTCATGCTTACCTTTGCAAGGCTGTCCGCTAACACTATCTACCTTATTCTCTGTAGTAAAATGACCGCCATGACATATTTTGGTGTTGTGTTCGCAATTCCGGTGTGATATTTCCCAAGTCAAGGCTACATAGTAAAAGCCAACGTAAGCTACAGCACAAAATGTCCATCACATTTGAATTTAAACATTGTTACTAGAATCTGAAGAAAAGAAAACAGGTCTTGCACAAATAATGCATCGAGCACATGACATTAAATCATTTAGAGTGTGGCTGTGAAGCATCTTTTGATCTCCACCAACTGCTGTTACCTGAGGAGAGCTGCTGTCTCTGCCTGAAGGCTCTAAATTTTTGAAAAATCCACTAAAGAAGCTATATGTGTTTTCCTTCATTTCCACAGAAAGAGAGCTAACAGAGGACCAGTCCTACCTGGAAAAAGGGGCTTGGGTATGATGTGCTATAGAGAAATACCTCTTTTTAATGGTTTTCAGCCCTGTGCTGCCCAGCAAAAATATGTCTGCAAAGTGCTTTGCGTCACTGCTGCAGAGCTGTGGAGTCCTGTGTTCAAGTCATGTGGTGTGTGTAATTTGCATGTCCCTTCCATATTTTTGTGGATTGTCCTTTCTCACCTGAGGGCCATGCAATTTTAAATCTGATGTATTGCTGTTTAATTTGGTTCAGAAGACAGCAGCAAGAATCTTAACTAGAAGAAGAATTCCGCAAATCTGACCCATTTTAGAATTGTAACATTGGTTACCTGTGTCCTTTAGAATTACATATAAAGCTGTAAATAAATGTGCTTCTTCCTATAGTTTGGAGTTCCTGACCCCTTACCTTCCCAATCATAACCTTAGATCCTCTAATGATGGTCTGCGTATTATTCCAAGAGATAAGTGTAAAAGAAGTGGTCAGGCGGTCTTTTCCATTATGCACCAAAAATCTGAAATAGTTTACTGAAAGTGATATGCCAGAGTAATACAGTGGAACATTTTAAAAACTTTTTTGCTGCATTTTAATTATACTTCTATTAGATTATACATGCATATAAATATCATATTTTTCACGGATTTGCAACATTTATTAACCTCTGTTTTTTTCCAGTTTTTCTCCGGTGGCTTTTTTTTTTCTACCACCACCTGATCAAAATACTGTGCAGCCACCTTTGATGTTCAAATAAAAGTGTATACTCCAGCTATCGATAAGACCCAGTGCATCAAATTCCTTAGGACAAAGCATAAAAGCAGTAAGGAACTACTTAAGGATATTTACGAATGCCCAGAGGGGGCTGGGTGGTCTTTTGGCCTTGGAACCCCTGCAGATTTTGTTTTTTTTCTCTAGCATCTTGCTCCAGAATTAAAAAAAAATGTTTCTTGTCTGACCATCTGAACACGCCATCAGAATTATCATTAGAGCCTTAAAAATATATATTTTAATCTTGTAAATCCTCCCTATCCATGGATTCCATTCCTGCTGATTTGCTTATCTGCTATTATAAAAGTGTTACCCATCTCTCAATATGCAGCAAACTAATTGTACCTACTCACACCTACTCACAAATATGGATCTCACAGTGGGCCGTGGGATCAGGAGCAAACATAAGGGGTTTGTATTTGTGGCTATACATGTCAGAAGAAAATTAGTGAGAGGTCTTTTACACATGAGTGACAATTTAGATTAAGTAATAACAGTCGTTACAGTGATGCCGTTAGATGTCTGGGGCTGTGCGTACACTACACTGAATGGATCGATGCGTCTCTATTAACGCAAAGGGACATGGTAAGATGTTAAAACTAGAATCCCTGAAGCCTACGAAAAAACCCACGATTCCGGGCCACCATAAATTCCTTAGCACCTCTCCATTAGAGTCTTTTGTTTTACAAATGTTTCAATCAGCACAAGCAGCAAATAGTCTGCTATGCTTTCTCCATCCCCACACCAATGCAGCTCAAGAGGCACAGAAGATTTTCAGAGCTCAAGTCTGTTTATCTGGGTGTGAGGTGCCTGGAGTTGTAGAGGGTAAATAATATATCATCATTTGGAATGCATATATTTCATGTGTGTTCCGTGTCTACAACAATCTGGGTAAATGTAGGATGACAGGAAATGTAAGGCAGGAATTGTTGAAAAGATAACTAAAACAGAAATATTTTTCATATTTTAGTCCAAATATCAAATAAACATTTTCACAAAAGGTACAAGTACTGTATAACAAAACAAGAACGTTTTTATTCAAGAATATAACTAAAGAAAAAAATCGGGTTAGAGTACGATGCTGACACAACCGCTTGGCTGGTGCAGAGGTAAGAACTGCTGACTCATAATCAAGAGGTTGTTCAATTCCAGGCCTTTCATAGATTTACCATTTTGAATAGTGAGCTGCTCTTATTGTTACTATTATAAAATAAAAACATACATTTGATTTATCTGAGTCTGTAACAGCTGGTGTAAATTTATGGTACTTGTAAAAGTTAGCGTTTTTTTTTATTATTCAGTTTTATTCCCTCAATCACATTCACAATCCCCCTGATCTAACATTGCTAGTTTCCAAATAAAGACATTCTATAACAGAGGTGAAATCAGATGAGGGTTCTACAATAGAGAAAGAGTACAGAAGCTCTACCCGCAAGAAAATGGTGCCATCTTTCACCTTTATGCCTGGTGCAGCAGCGTTGTTCTTATGTGTGACTGGATGTTTCTTGCAGGGAAGGTGTGAAGGAATTTAAGGTGACCCGGGATTATAAGTTTTTTCGTAGACTTCAGGGATTCTAGTATTAAACTCCATTCATAATGGGGGCCAGGGTTTGCCATGTTTTGCATGAACAAGGAATTCCCACAGTATTGTACTGATTTATGCCCTGCCCTTTGTACACACCGCCTATTGCTACTACCTATTGGATGGTTTAATGAGGTCCTGGGTTTGGCCCTGCTGCGCTCATTCATGACACTTGGTGGAGTGCTTACAGGACAATCAGACTTGACTATAGAAGAAGTAGAAGCTATAACAAGGTTACTGTAGGTGACCTTGTGCAGGGTTCATTCCCAAGCCTCAAGGGACGAGAGCAAGGAGCTGTTGCGTTTGTCCCATAACCCTTTCACTAGTCCTCTCACCAAGCCAGTATCCTGTTGGAGGCGTGAATCATAACTGGTGTAGAATTTATACATTTTCGCTGCTTTAACACCTGTTTTGTGTGTTTTACTTATGTTAAATCTGATCTTTTTTTTCATTTTTCACATATTTTCCCCAAATAACATTTATTTATATTGTTTTGAATGAATTATATATTATTATATAGTGAATCCTTTACTGAAATATTTATTTTATGTGGCTTAAATGTATTGTCTCAAACCTAGAAGTTGGGTGGACAGCTATGGCAAAAATGTGACTTGCCTCAAGGCGCATTATTTAATGTACCGGCCCTGATTGACATAAGTCATCCTCCCAGTCTATCAGTCTGTGTTGTGAATCTGGGGGCCATTACTCCATCTGATCTTAATAAATAAGTGGAACTGTGTTCCACACTGGCTGTATCTTTACTGTTGTATTGTCTCAAGTTGGAAATCATAGAAGCTCTCCCTAGAATTGTTATAACTCATATTTAAAGTGACATACGCTAGCGTGATGGTTAGTGTTATTGCCTCCACCATCAATGAGGCTGGGTTTGAATCCCAGCTCTGCCACTATTTTAATTTTGATATTGTCCTCCATGTCTGTGTTGAGTTCACTCTGTGTTGGACTCTGTGTTGGTTCTCCTTGCACTTCCCAAAGATTTGTAAATTCAACAATGCATCTGTCCATCTTAATCTGCTTATCCTGGGCATGGCCATGGGGCAGCAGAAGCCTACCCCAGTAATCATCAGATGCAAGGCAGGAACAACACCTGGACAAGGCACCAGTCCATCACAGGGTAAACACACACCTACCCATAAACTCAAACTAGGGCCAGTTTAGAGACACCAGTTCCACTAACCTGTATATCTTTGGGCTGTGAAAGAAAATCAGAGTACCCAGAAACCAACGCAAGCATGGGGAGGACATGCAAAATCCACACTAAGGCAACTTGATTGTGAATCCTGGCTTCTTTATTGTGGGGCAGCAAGGCTACCACTGCCAGCACCAATAACAATAATATAGTTAATGATATTATAAACATATTTTATACAGTGACTAAAAACTGCCCCCATCCTACTCCATGTATGTATAAATTGCTTCAGCAGTAGGCTACCATTCCAGTGACCATGAACTAAGATGGGTTCAAAAATGGATAGGTGCAATAATCAAAACAGGGAGGAAATGATAATGTACTTTTTCATAAATATGCAAATAAAAAACTATTTGTCTAATTATGGTTTGCTTGGAACAATAATGGAATGGATGACACTAGGCCACCTCAAATGGTGTTCTGAAAAGTTCAAAATTCATAAAGTGTTTAATTAAGAAAAACACACAAAAAAAGCAAGTCAGGGATGATAATATGGGAAAATCCAAGGACTGCAAATAAAACAGCAAGGCTTCTCCCCACCATAGCCTCTGATTGTCTCATGTAGGTAACGGGTGGTTATCCACCTGCTAATATTCCACAAAGCTGTCTCCTGCGTCACCAGTCTCTCTATGTAAACCCAGGCCTCCTTTCATACTGCCAGTGACAACCCCACCCCCGCCCAGATAACCTCCTAAATGTACTTTCAGTGCCAGAGGGTACATTTTTAAAACTCCTTGTCCACTGGAGGGCCCTGTGTTGCGCAGCACTTTAAACAGTTTTATTTTTTCAATGTGCCATCTAGCACTTATTCACTCACACAATGGAATGTGAATCTGTTACCTCAGCATTTCTCCAGGCTTTCTGCAGACTGTGCCAAATGCAAGTGATTATCTGTTTTTACCAAAGTCACATTCCTTTAGCCTGGAGTCTGTCTGTGCCCTTGACTATGGGCTGTGTGATGTCACTGAATGGCTCACACGAGACCCGTCACAGCCTTTCTGCAAGTCACTTAATACTACAGTTCTTCAGTGGAAGAAAAAAAAATATGATGCTTACCTAACTGGATAAACACTTTTGTGTCTAATTTTATTTATTGTCAACTTAATAATGAAGTAGCAATTGATTTTGCTATTGAACCTATAAGGTGAATTTGTAAACATTAAGACTTCTGCAGTGGCAGGAGTAGATTGGGAGGCATCTGAACTCAGGCAACTGCATTGCCACACACATAAAGTTAAATTCTGCACTCTTTTCATTGAGTGATCACTTTAATTGCATAGTTAATGCATTCCAAAGGTTGCTTCTTGTCCAAATGATAATTCATTGTGTAAACTGGAGCTGTAAGTGGTGGTTAGCTTTATGGCCTGAATCAGTCCAAAAGATATACAGTTATAAATATTAGTGACAGAGTGGTAAGCACTGCTGCCTCACAAATCCTGGATTCAGATTCCATGCTTGGTCATTCTCTATGTGGAATTTACATGTTCTCCTGGTTTCTGTTCAGATTTCCTAAAACATGATGATTGGTCCAATTCAAGAGTAAGTAGCTGTGTTAATTGGCACTGTGATGGACTGGAACCCTTTATAAGTTTGGCTCCTGCCTTGCTCCTAATGCTGACGGACAGTGTTGTGCAAGTTCACGCCTCACAAGAACTAGCTCAAAGTTCTGTTCACACAGATTAAAATGAATAAGTTCACGTTCATAGTTCACCATTTTAATTTTGGTCAGTTCATTTTGTATTTTTTAAGGAGTGAAAATAATTGACCCATGGATTTACTTTTTTCAGTTTTACTAGGGGGCTTCACCCCCTGCTCGCTTCGCTCTCCAACCTCCCCATACTCCCCCCACCTGTGCTGTGCGCCGTCGTGAAGAGGGGGGGGGCTGAACGCACTCCAAGGAGACGCCAGAAACTCTTCCTAAACGGTGATACAATGGGAAACAAATACCGTTTTTTTAAACCTCCTCTTTGCTTAGTCAGCTGCTGGATTGCTGCTGCTGTCAATTCGTGTGACCTGCATCTTGTGCAGCACTTTGAACATTTAAAAGCCTGTAACAGCAGCTGTCCTTTTGTCTCACTGTCTTGTCTCTCTTCTCCCCCAGACATCCTCAAACACTATTCGATCTCTTTTTGCTGTTTCACCAAGTAATATTTTCCATTTGTTTGCGCTAATGCAATCTTTAATATCATTTTTTTGAGACTTTTGAATTTTCCTACTTCCATTATCTCTAACCTGCTCTGTATGTGTATCGCGCCAACGTTTTAAAATTCTTTACAATGTTATACTTTGTCATCTACTCTTTGTCTTTTTCCGGCCCCGGGCGTGGTTAAATCTCTTGGCACAAAGTCTAGTCTCATGGGATGTCAATCAATCAATCAATCAACATTTATTTATATAGCACATATTCATACAAAAAAAATGTAGCTCAAAGTGCTTTACAAAATGAATAGAGAAATAGAAGAGACAATAAAAGATAAACATAAGTCAACATTAATTAACATAGAATAAGAGTAAGGTCCGATGGCCAGGGTGGACAGAAAAAACAAAAAAAACTCCAAAGGCTGGAGAAAAAATAAAATCTGTAGGGGTTCCAGACCAAGAGACCGCCCAGTCCCCTCTGGGCAATCTACCTAACATAAATCAAACAGTCCTCTTTGTATTTAGCGTTTTCATGGAAGGACTTGATGATGATGGTCACGTAGACTTCTGGCTTTCAGTCCATCAATGTTGGAGCATCATGATGCTTTGAGTAGGTGGTGGTGGCGCAGGCCGCCACCACAAAGAAACCGGAAAAAGAAACAGAAGACAGAGTAGTGGTCAGTACGGATTTTAGAGCCACCATGAATAGTTATTATGAAGAATTGAACATACAGAGTATCAGGATTAAGTTAAAGTGAAGTTATAAAAAGGCCATGTTAAAGTAATGTGTTTTCAGCAGTGTTTTAAAGTGCTCTACTGTATTTGCCTGGCGAATTCCTATTGGCAGGCTATTTCAGATTTTAGGTGCATAACAGCAGAAGGCCGCCTCACCACTTCTTTTAAGTTTAGCTTTTGGATTTATAAGGAGACACTCATTTGAAGATCTAAGGTTACGATTTGGAATACAAGATGTCAGACACTCCGATATATAAGATGGAGCAAGATTATTTAAGGCTTTATAAACCATAAGCAGTATTTTAAAGTCAATCCTGAATGACACAGGCAACCAGTGTAGTGACATCAAAACTGGAGAAATGTGTTCAGATTTTCTTTTCCCAGTTAGGATTTTAGCAGCTGCATTCTGCACTCATTGCAAATGATTTATGTCTTTTTTGGGTAGTCCTGAGAGGAGTGCGTTACAGTAATCTAGTCTACTGAAAACAAAAGCGTGAATTAATTTCTCAGCATCTTTCAATGATATAAGAGGTCTAACTTTAGCTATGTTTCTTAAGTGAAAAAATGCTGTCCTAGTGGTCTGATGAATATGCGATTTAAAATTCAGATTACAGTCAACGGTTACCCCTAAATTTTTTACTTCCGTCTTAACTTTTAATCCTAGTGCATTAAGTTTATTTCTGATAACCTCGCTGAATCCATTATTGCCAATTACCAAAATTTCAGTTTTCTCTTTATTTAGTTTGAGAAAATTACTATTCATCCATTCAGAAATACCAGTAAGACATTGTGTTAGTGTATCGAAAGAGTCGGAGTCATCAGGTGCTATAGATAAGTACAGCTGTGTGTCATCAGCATAGCTGTGGTAGCTCACGTTGTAACCTGAGATAATCTGACCTAACGGAAGCATGTAGATTGAGAATAACAGAGGACCCAGGATAGAGCCTTGTGGAACACCATATCGGATGTGAAAGTGTCTTTCTGAGAAAATCACATCTCGTCTCCTTCCAAGATTTATTTTTATAATACAGAGACATGACATATCAGGCTATTACAGTGTTCTTGAATAAAATACAATAATTATGAAGACTTTTTTATTTAAATACACTTTATTGAATTATAACCTGCAAGAAACACATATAACCATATATGCTAATATCCTCCTGTTCAAAAAAGAAGTTAAATAGATGCAAGTATACATTTAAATTACCGCTCTATTTCCAACCTTGTGACACAAATGGTGACTGTGGAACCAGCGTGTAGATGAACTAACCTATTATTCTGCCAGTCATAATTCGCATCACATATTGCATGTCCAATGGGGAAAAATATAAAGTGGCGTCGCAAAGAACAACATTTTCCTAAAAGCAAAAGCTGAGCTTCACCGCATGCTCGTGTTAGCAGGGGTGCAGTTTAAGCACAAACAGGCAGACACAGACAGTGCCTATTTAATTTTACGTTATTTTTCATGAATACAAATAATTGGTAAAACATTCATACAAAATAAATATTCATAACAATCCATTATTTGTGCTTATTTGAAAACCGTATTCAGATTCGGCAAAACGTTTAATCTGAACGTAAACAAGATCCAGAATGTCACAAACTGAACTACCTCACGTTAAAGTTCTTCACTTGCAAATACGTTACGTTAAGTTCACTGTTCCTAGAAAAATGTGCTTCTTCAATGAACACGCTCCTTTGAACTAGTTCAAGCACAACACTGCTGACCGAATAGAATCCAGCCAATTAGAAAAATCTGGTCCAATCCAAAAGTAATTTTTTTAGTTTGCAATTTGAATTTGATATTGATGAATTTTGGGAGTGCAGTGTGGTGGCACAATGGATAGCACTGCTGCCTCAATGATCCTGCATCAAGGGTTCAGATCACACAAATGGAAATCTTCGATATTGAGTTTGAAACTTTTCTCCCACCTCCACAAAGGCATGCAGGTGACCTGATAATTACAAAATCTGCCCTTAGTGAGTGTGGGTATGCATGACTGGACTCTGCGATGGAGTTGTGGCCTTCAAGGGTTACTTCCTGACTTGCACTTTGTGATGCCGGAATAAGCCTCAGTGCCCGCACCATTAATTGAATGAAGAGAGCTTGAGAATGTTATGAGAGAATTTATATTTTCATTTGTCTTAACCATTTGAAACAAAGTGCTGGAATGATTGGTTCTTTACCTGTTACCTGTTAAATCAAATGCCTTCAGCCATTATTTGGGGTCATGTCAAAAAAGTGTATGTCTATTAGTTCTCAAGTGTGTTCAGTTTTTTCAATATTTTTACTTCCCCCTATTTGAATTGTTCCTGCCACATTCCTGTTCACCAGTTAAGTAAAAGGCTACTAAAATGCTGATAATAATATTTAAAAGTTTTCTGGTTCAGCTCCTTTAATTGCTAGAAGTTTCATTTGTCCAATGACATTAAAGTACTGTAGTTGTCAAGCAAAGATTCAAGAATTTCAACGGCATTCCAGTAAATAGTTCCTTTTACTGTACAGCTAGTGTGTCATCCCTGGTTCAAATATGTTTTTTCCCTTCTTGCCTGCTTATATTTTATTGATGTTTATGTTATTCTTCTATATTGTTTGTGCCTTTGGCACTATATGTTAAGCCTGGTTGGTCGGGATCACCAGACACTGTAGCAGGGGCACTATTTGAAGATAAGTAGTGCACTGATTGGCAGTTTTGGCATTATAGTTGCCACTTTTACCTTTTGGCACTCAAGTGGCCAGGGATAAACCATCTATTTCTTACCTTATGTTAGAGCTTTATTAATGAGCCGATTCAGCACAACAGAACCAAACTCAAAAACAAAAACAGGAAAGTTAAACAGTGATATCAGTTCGCATTAGGTATTTCTACTGCAATGTGCATATACTGGAGAAAAACTGTTAAATATATGCATTCTGGGCATGAGAAGAAGAAACCAAGTGTCATATCAACTATTGAGGATTTCAAGTAACAATTTATATGCATCCAACAAGTCCAGCATTACATCCTTCCAATTTAGTTGATAATCACACACTAATGTTCTTTCTACGAAAAAGCAAAAGAGTTATTGCGGTTATGATAGTGTTATTGTGGTTTTGGAAATTGTAACTTTAGAAAAACCCAATATGAGTAAGTCAGCTTGCAAACCAACCATGTGGTCTATTTAATGGAAATTTAAATTGATGATAACAGTACATTGGTCTTACATGACAACATTTAAATGTTTATGATGACCTTTTCAAAATTCTAGACATTTCTCTCTAATAACCTCAAGAGATTTGTTTATAGTGAACACTGTAACACTTCATGTTGCCATAACTCAACTGTTTAGGATTGATTTTATTTTTATCTCACTTTTTCAACATCCTTAGAAGGATATTCTGAATTCATGTGCTGTCAATATTTTGTTTTAGTTTTGATTATATTTTGTTGTCATCTTACTGTAACCTATTAAAGTATAATGGAAATACACACATTTTAGCAAGCTTTGAAAAGAGTGATAAGCCATAAGAATTCAGTTAATTAGAGTCACTGAGGTGAGAGCGAAGAGGATTAAGCAATAAGATTCAATCATCTCTGAGAATGTGGCACCCTGTTAATTAAATCAGGAGTGGCTGCACACCAAAACTTGCTGCACCTCTGTTTTCTTGCTCACAGATAGTTAAATGAAATGAGGAGCTACAGGCAAAATGTGTGAGTACTTTCCTGGAAGCCGTTCAACAAAGGTGTTAAGAAGCTATACAGAACCCTGCAGAGAAATGCCAAACTCTGTTATGTCAAAATCTCCAGAAATCTTGAACTGCTGATGCTTATTTGAGCTAAATTGCTGTTATTGTATGTTGTTTTAAAACTTCCCTTTTAAATTTTCCGCCAAAAACGTTTTGCTCTCTGTCTTATGAGAGACAGCAATCCATAACATGATTATTCAAACAGAATCTAATCTGTAAACAGGTTAAGATAGGCATTGTGCACATGAATGTGCAGAACATGTAAGTCATAGAAAATGTGTCTTTCAGAAGATTGAAAGCATAATTCTCCTATATATCATAAATACAAATATACACTTGTATATGTAATGCCTATGTAGATTAACAAGGGCTTGATTATCTGAATTAACCTATTGGGGCTGAAATTGCCAACCTGATAGAAAATCTGTGACCCTCATCTGACTTTGTTCACCTCTCCGTCCACTGTTGGCCCTACTACAGGCCCCCTTTAAAGGATCTCCACAGTCCACAGTCATCTCTGAAGAACAAATCCCCTGCTATATCTGTAAAATGTACACAGTGCACTGACAGCAAAGCGGTTCAGCAGGTTAAAGTAAGATGGAATCCAAAAATGGATAGTAATTGTAATAACAAACCAAAGTCAAATCAAATAAACAAAGGCCAGGCTGTAAGACAAAAGAAACATAGGAGGAGGGTCAATAACCAAGATAGCATAAGTAAAAAAGCAATACTAATTTAAAGTCAAAAGAACAGAAAACAATACATAACCAATGACATCTTAACAATGATAACACAGTGATTTTGCATAGTGAAGTCGGATAGTTAGGAAGTGTATGACACTGACCTTTACACGTTGCACACTCCAGATCACCCTGCCCAGCGACAGCCTGGCTGCCCTTCATCACAATGAACAAGCCATGGTGGTGCCCATAATAAATCAAAATGGTGTCACCAGATCACATTTTAAAAATAACCGCTGTCACAGATGGCCTGGATCCTTACCCGGCCAAGACAACTGTTTGCTGGAAGAATTGGGGGATCAAGCCTGGTCAGAGCGTTACCTCTACCGGGATGCTAGATGGCAGCCCCCATGGGTTGCAGCGATGACTTGGACTCCCACAGGGCTTTATGGGAGATGGAATTGTCTACAGCCCTGTTGGGATCTGGAGGTGCAGCCAGGAGGCGCTGCAGCTGTTCTTGACCCTGTGTGGGTGGTTTTGCTGGAAGTGCAGGTAAATCACAATATTCCTCTTTTCCTTTTCTCTTTTCTCCTCCACTCCTCCTCAGCAAGCTTTGTCCAACCTTCCACCCGACTCTGGCTCAATGAGTACTGTCCGCTGGCCCCTTATATAAGGCACCAAGGTGTGTTGGATGAGCTGCCCACATGGGCTCTGGAACAGCTGCAGCGCCCCCCTGGTGGTACCTCCAGATCCCAACAGGGCTGTAGACAATTCCATCTCCCATAAAGCCCAGCGGGAGTCCGAGGCACCACTGCAACCCATGGGAGCTGCCATCTAGAGTCCCGGGGGAGGTAACGCTTAGACCAGGCTTGCTCCCCCAATCCTTCGAGAGAAGAGGTATTCCGGCAGGGTAAGGATCCCAGCCATCTGTGACACCGCCTAGTTCCTCGACCTTCACTGTGATCCTCCAGGAACTGAATCTGAAACCAAAGGCCTACATCATCTACACAGACTGCTTTATATAAAAGATTTTTCTCTAAGGTTGTTAAGTTTGTGGTGCCTGTTTTGCCTGCAGCTGATATTACCCATTTGAACTGGCTCATTGAAAGGAGGATTCAAACAAGCAAAAGGTTGGTGCAAAAAGTGCTTAGTGCTTTTATTGCCATGGCAGTGTTCTAAACAAAATGCAATGCAGTCTTCAATAAATAAATAATCTAATAAAATCCAGTACTCTTATGGAGAGTAAAATCCATTAATAATAGATTAAAATTAAGAATAAAATTGCAGTCAGTATTTGTTTCTTAAAAGAATCCTGAGCCTCAGTACATTGTTCCATCTCTACATTTCCTCTGCTCACATTTAAGGTATGCTCAGCAGCAGGAGACACCCTTTGGCGTGTGCAGTCAAACTTCACTGGCTTGTGTCCCCACCACTATCTCTCAGTGTTCGTGCCTTGCTCCCTTCTCCCACCACCAACCCTCAGCATCCATAAGACCTCTCAGAGTGGTTGGCCAGTCTTGCCCCATCTCGTTGCTCATCCAGAAGAACCCTAACCCTGGAGTGACATTTCCTCCCCGGCTGCCATGACTCCTCTCAGCTGCACCAGCTCTGCCATGATGTTGACTCCTCCTGATATAACCTCTAGTCTTTCCTTTCTCTCTTCCCTCTGGCTTCTTTTCATATTCTCCACCAACCACGGAATGTCAATGGAGAACAGCCGGGGTGATCGCACCTGCACATAACAAGCAATCAGCTTGCCTCCCCATTGAACATTCCAGGGCCACATAACATCTCAATGAAATGCTACCCAAATCTTGGGCCAAGCCACACTCTTTTTAACTAAAAATGCACATCACCACGGGCCCCTTAATGTGCTTCATCACAATGTTGTGTTTTTTTTTCTATCCTTCTGTCATCATCTATTCATATCTTTTATTACCTTAAATACCTACATTTTGTTTCTTCTTTCCAAACGTTATCTTTTCTAACTTACAACATGGGCAAAAGACAGTAATGGTGAAGTGTGTCCCAGTGTTTCATCCACATAATTTTTAAAAGGATTCATTCTAGTACGTTTTGTTTTGCTAGATTCCCATGAAGACCCAGGACACACTGGAGGGACTATGTCTCCCAGCTGGCTTGGGAACACCTCAGGATTCACCCGGAAGAGCTAGAAGAAGTGGCCGGGGAGAGGGAAGTCTGGACATCCCTGCTCAATCTGCTGCCCCCGCGACCCGGCCTCGGATAAGCGGAAGAAGATGGATGGATGGATGGATGGATGGATAGATTCCCATGAACCATTATTTGAAAGGTGTTTGTAAGATTACATCCTGAATTCACATCACCTTTTCCTTCACTTGCCTCCCTATTAACCCATTATTGTAATTCATTATGTAATGTGAATGTTTGATATCACTCAATTAAAGGTTTATAGACATTTACTTTATTACTGTATAAAAATAGACATTTTCTATTTTTATGAATAAATGTAAGTTTTTCTTGTTTTTTAGAATGCTTTACAATTGTATGCCTGTGTGCAGATCCATTGTCTTTCTTCTGATTTAATTCAGTATTTGTCTTGCTGCAGCCCATGCTTTTTTTCCCTCTCCAATCCACTTGTTTTAGGATTATTCAAAACCATTATTCTAGCACCCTTTATTTAAAATGCTTTCACTCATCTCTAATAGATTCATTGCAGAAGAAGCCTTTCAGTCATTTCTCCAGTGCCAACTGGCCCAGACAGCCCCTCTTATTTGGCAGTTTCAAGTTGGCCTCCTCTTCAAGGTGCCCTCTTCTCTAATCATCCGAGCAGGCTGCTCACTATAAAAAGTTTCCTCAATTACCTTTTGGATGATTCAAACACTAGACCCTTGCACTCAGTTAAGTGCATGGAGTGAGGAATACGTAAGAAAGAGAAAAATTATATTTGCTATCTACTGTATTTGCCTTTCACATGTTTTACTTCTGCATTTATTTGTGGGAGAATAATCTGTAAGCAGGTTGATTCAATCTGTGATGTGCATCCTGTTTCTGTTTACAAAAAAGCTGTATTCATCGTGAATTTGCATGTATCTTTGTGTTTATTTTTCAATACATATGGAATGTGCTGCTGCTGCATCTTTGAAAATGTAATGAATATCTCATTTCATACGTCTGACAAAATCAACTACGGTACAATTCAGATGGAAAGATAAGTAACATATGTTACTAATGAGGCAATTCGGTCTCATTATTCAGATAAACTTGTTAGATTATGTTTTATTTTCATTTTGGTTAGTTAATGACATTAGCTTAATTAAATTATAATCTTTACTATGCTTTATAACATAAATATTTCAGTTTAAATTCCCAATTTAAGCTTTTTATTGTCTGCTGTCTGCATAGACGGCCATCAAATTAACCCTGAAAGGATGTTTTTATTGTGCCACCCATTTTAATTACTTTAGATTATGCACTACTAATTGTGAACAAAATATCAAAATGAAACTCAGATGACCAGTGTCTTTCATGTAGTACTATTGAATTAATATGAAAATGACTAGTTCTGTTTTTTTATGATTTTTGCAAAATGTAAGATGTAAAACGATCAGAAGAAACATCAACGCAGTATGTAATGTGTGTATTTTATAAAGGGTCTTGTTTACTTCATAAGGTTCATGAATGTTTATTTTCATGAAATCTGGACTTTGTAGGAAGCAGCTTTATTCAAGTTATTTCCCAGGAAGACCATAGGTCATGAAAATAAACATTCTACTTACTGCTCTTTAATAAAAATTGAAAGCAAAGAACGCACAGGAACTTGTTTTAAGTGTTTTTTTAAATCCCATTTACTTTTAAGAGAACTGTTCAACATTACACATTTAGTGCAGTTTTCAGATTAATGTAAGAGCTACCTGGTTAAATCAATAATAAAGTTAGGCTTTCATGTGTTACTGTCAGTAACATTTTGCTCATTATCTATAACATTCTAAAATGGCCTCTTTATGATTGACCACTACAGAATTTATAAGAAAACATCTTTTTGGATGTGGTGGGCTGGTGCCTTGCCCGAGATTTGTTCCTGCCTTACGCCCTGTGCTGGCTGGGATTGGCTCCAGCAGACCCCTGTGGCCCTGTGTTAGGATATAGCGGGTTGGATAATGACTGACTGACTGACTGACATCTTTTTTGAGATAATTTAGCATACTGGCACACCACATTTATTTTATTTCTTTTTTTCAACAAGGCAAGTTTTGTCCCAACCCTTTTTGTCTCAATTTAGCATCACGTCCACACAAAGAACATATCATTGGGAGCCATCTATGGGCCCTCTCTTTATGCAGTAGTGTTTGTCCCAGGCTTCCTTTCCTAGCTCTGATCATAAGCATGTCTTCAACTTCTTTTGCTTTTGCATTTTTCCTTCTCTTAAACTTTATCTCATGTTCACAGCATGCATAATCCCATTAGTGTTGATCAGTAAAATTCACCAATGCATTTTTGGCAGCAAATATGCTCTGTTTGCCATTGACATTGTTCACCGAATATTTTAATGGAAATTCACCATGCAGCCAACTGAATCAAACTTTTTTTTCCAAGCATCCCATGATTCTTTGTAAGGCCAGCATGACATCACACGGATGTAAAAACCTTTATTAGGTGGGACAGCCCCCCTCCATACCCCCCGCCACACCTCCTTCCCGAGTTTATACTGCTGATCGCAGTAGTAAAATAAAAATTAGCAGAATACATTTACACAAAATGTGCATGCAGAAAGAGACTGGAAATGTCTCAGTGTATTTGTGTCTTAAAGTTAATGCTTTTTTGTCTAGACTTATATAGGACCTGTATGTAATACTGAACCTACTCCTTTAATAGAATTACCCAGAGTGCTGTGTAGATGATGCAAATGGGAAGGAGAGAAGAATCATTGTGTGTGGTGTGCATTTGGTGTCAGCGGCAGTGGGTGAACAAAAGTGTAAGTGAAAAAATAAACAAACTATACTTTTCAGTTTGAGAGGGGTGAGTACCTGTTATCAAACCTGTTGGGGGCAAGCCTTAGTGAAATCACGTCTCCTGTCTGCAACTGTTCTTATACTTAAATCTATTTAATTTATTTCAGGGAGGCACAGTGGTGCAGTGGCTAGCACTGCTGTCTCACAGCTTAGGTCACATTTTTGTTCACACTAACCCATCCAGCATAGTTGGCAGGCACTTCTCTAGACCTTAGGGACACTTAAATCATTGCACTCTTATAATCCACTCAGAACTACTTTTTCTACAGTTTATCTTTCCCAATTGACTTCAACGCATTTTGCTGAGTTCGACGAAGTCTCTGAACATTTCTGTGATTTCGGCAAACTCGAGGTCAGGCAAATAGAGCTGGATTTTCTCATTACTATATACCATATACAGGCTAGGTAAAATAACAAACACATTGAACCACTTGGGTAATTGTATTTCAAATTCTACATGTATTAATCTTTACTTGGGTAACATTGTGTATTCCGTGTGATGCAATATGCTGTAATTGTGTGATTATAAGTCTTAATAGCATTGCGTTTACTGATGAATTTCATGTATAAATATAAAAGCAGACACATCTGCTTGATAGTGTATTGGTTCCCTAGAATAGCATGAATTTGTCAGGGCATGGACTCAACAAATTATTGAATGTAGGGCACAAGTTAGCTGGCTAAAGTCATCTCTGACATTTCCACAGTTGTTGCAGATTAGCTGATGATAGATTTTTCTTTGAATGACACATTTTGAGTTTGTCCCACAGATGCTGACTGATATTTGGTGACTGGGGAAGCCATTGTAATATGCTGTTACCACAAAGGGATACACTTGATTAGCAATTATTTTCAGATATGCATTGGCGTTGAAAAAAATTCTTTATTTGTAACAAGGAGACCCCATTGTGTGCTATGAAAACACACAATGCAGTAATACATGATCATTAACTGTGAATCTATGAACTCAGGAAATTTTAGTCATATTCTCATTGTCTTAATTGCATTAATAACCAGGAAACCAACTGTGTTCTTCCATTACTCTAGCATTCATTTATTGTCAGCACTTTCTTATTTGAAGAATGTTATGGTGTCATCTGTTAGGCTCCATCTATGGCAAGTTATGATTAACTGTAACTGTAATAGTTGATTGGCTGTTCCTGTGGTAAGCCATGCCAGTCTCCAATGGCTGATTTGTTCAATTGTCCTTTTTAAACAATAGACCATCACTGCTGAATATTTTCAATATAACTATTTATGCTGGCATGTTTGGAAACACCAGCAGCATTCACCTGACACCATATAACCTTGTCACACTCAGACTGTCCTAAAAGATTAGTCTTGTCCATCAAACACATGTACTGACCACACACACATGATCTGCCAATACTTGTCTATCTGCTATAAATTGCATTTTCCATACATTTTTGTTCAGCAGTTGGAAAGGTCAGATGTAACAACTAATAACAATGGATACAAATGATGAAAAGGCCTTAGGTGATAAAATTCTCTTCACACTGCAAGCTGAATCTTAAAAGATATAGTCTGAATTAGTTGAATTAATAATAGGCTCCACACTTTCTGTTCTTTCACAAAACCTACACTCCAACATTTGTCTCTATGCCGATTTACTCAACCATGCAAGAAACTAGTCTCCTGTACCAATAACAGCATTCCAGTTTTAGGTTTTCAACACACAAGTATCTTCCTTGGAGGTACTATAACCTTTGACCTGATCTGTATCTAAAGGCTGCCTAACCCATCCTAAATCATAAAGAGACAGTTTGTCAAAATTACAAAATGAATGGTTCCCAGGAACTAGCACCTTTCTTTACTTGGTGACATGCATTAAATGTTTGTCTGGTTGTGTGAGAAGACTGATAGTTAGAGTACCTGTCTTGCTATACTCTAAATTTCATTTTACAGATACTCATTCAATAACAGTCATTGAAGAGAACTGTGTATGAAAGAAAACATGGCATAAGGCAGACTGTTCCAACACACAGATAATAATCAATCAGTGAGCTACAAGGCAATAAAACTATAAAACAATAGCAAATTCAAAACATATAATCCTCGAATTCCCAGAGGAGTTTGGAAAAAAGTAGCTACTGTCAAGATCGATGAGGTCTTTTTGAAAACATTACATGAGACTCTTAATATTTTCCAATATTCATGGATTATTATGGAATGTGGCAAGAGATGTGAATTCAGACAATACTGTTTTCATCTATCTATCTATCTATCTATCTATCTATCTATCTATCTATCTATCTATCTATCTATCTATCTATCTATCTATCATCTTCTACAGAAAATCATGTAGTGGTGAAATGTGAGTAGAAAAGGATAAAAGTTGTAAATCTTTCCATATCTTTTAGCTTGATGCCTGTTATTATCACCAAAATCCATATAGATAAAATCATCATAACCTCTGTCTGTCTTTTGAATTTTTTTGACTTTGTTTGATGTTATTAATCTGTTTTGCACACTATGGACCTCAGTTCAACCCTCAGATAGCATCTTGTCTGTTTGATTGTTTTCTAATCACACAAACACGGTGAACGTGATTTTCATGAAATCTTGCTTTTAGGTTACGGTTGGTCCAATGGGGGCAGCATAAAACTTTACATAATTCCAAAATGGCTGAGATGATTTTAATGATACTTAGCACATATAGTAAAGCATGAAATTTTGCATGCATTTCACTGTTGAAACAACTTGTACTCTAGACTGTAAGGTCTTTCAAAAGCTCCCATGAGAAGCAAAGTTGTAAACCAAAAACACATTATCACGACAAAACGGTTCAGCTTATGAATGATGAGATATCCAGCAACCATATGTGTTGTGTTCTGGGGTCAGCATGCAGTAAGAATCTGACTGTCTTTAAGGAAGCCTTAGTGTGATCCCAAATATCCAAATATTAAGAATGACGTATTGTCCATACTACCATCATAACTCTCTCTCTTTATATTTAAAGAGCCTTGCAATGAGGAAGCATGATATAAGAATTGAAGGAAGTTGTTATACCAGAACACAATATTCTTTTGAAGAAAATGAACAAGAGACATCTTAAGATGATAGTATGATGATGATGGTTGGTACGTTAATAATTCCAAGAATGTTTACATGAGAGCAGAAAAATGAATAATAATCACAGAGGTAGTGTAGATGACACTTGCATTTCAGCTAAAAATGCTAATAAGATAAAAAATTTTAAAAACGTATAAGTATTTATTTCTTACCTTAACCCATTACAGAAATATACATGGGCAATGGCAGGTACTTCAGCTTATTGAACTATAATTGTAAATGCAGTTTTTTCTCTGTAAATAAATTCACCACACCTGAAGCAGTACCTACTATCTTTAAGGAAGTGGTCCTACAAAAAATGTAACCATTAATTAAATCAGTTATGATGCTCTGCATACAAAATGAATAATCAAAGGTAGAAGCAATTTCAATCTATGATTCTTGCAAAAGTACAGAGTAACACCACACTACTGGAGCAACCTCATCTAACTATTCTACCTCTACCTAACGCCACATTAGAAACCACACCAACATGGTAAAGGCACTGCATTAAATACATTCCAGATAATAAAAGAATAGAAGAGTACCACAGATATCATGATGTACAAGTAAAGAATCCTGTTGTGTTTTACAAAAACATGTGTCTATTTTATCTATATTTATAGAACTGATGTCAGCAAAACAGAAAATAAAGATTAACCTGTACAGAGGTGAGGTGTCAGAAGAATGGAACACAAGAGACTACTCAAAAATAAAGTTTAATGACAAGCTAGTATGCTTTAAAAGTAGAAAAAATAGATTGCATTGTAACCAGAACAAATATTATGGCATAAATAGACAAAACATTTTGCAAACAATGTATGTAATTATTACAAGGAGTTCTGATTCTTAGCTTAAGGTTTGCATTTCTGTTTTTAATAGGTTACTTTTCACTTTATTGAGGAATATGAAAAAGTATTTTTTATGATGCAGTAAACCACAATATGGTATTTATGAAATATGTTAACATTATCATCTGTGATCACTGAAAGTTTTGTGTGATCTTACGTGTTTGATCAGTTCTAATTTTAAGCCACAAATCTTGGGACAGTGTGATCAGCAGATGCTGTTTTGGGGTGGCATCTACATATCCAGATTCTCCTTCCACACCCTTCTGTGTCCTCTCTTTTCTTTGTTCCTCAAAGAGCACATTAGTCTTTAAGTGAACTACTACTTGACAAATCATGTTGCACCATGATAAAGGGTCTGTGGCCCAACTAACAATGTTAATTTTGCCTTTTGTAAGGTACCCCTTGAGGGCGTCCTTGAACTGCTTCCTCTGTTCAATTCAGATTCTCTGGCCTTGGTTTAGCTGACTCTTGACAAATCGTTTAATCTGATGCAGTGGTCAGTCTAGGGGAACTGGTTCTGCAGGAAACTGGTTGTCCTTTGGGCCATAAAGTAATGTCATCTTGAGTCTTGTACTATTGAAAGACTCACTTATTACAAACAGGATTATTAAAACTGATCCAATAAACAGATCAGGACATACATTGCCTCAAGGGCTGTGTTGACAGAAAAATACTGAAGTAGGGCAGTGATATCCAGTCATAGCAGCCACCAGTTCCAGGAGATGAAGGTCATTAGTCCATCAACATCTTGTAGATACCATCTACATCCTGGCTTCTCCAAGTTACCAGATTTCACATCCAGCACCTCTTCATGAGACCTATGAACAGTGCAGCAGCAATGTAATAAACAGAGCAATCTTACTCAATATCTACTCAACCTGAAAAGGGAGTGGGTAAAAAAGTTGGGCTCCTCCACCTGGCATCAAAAGCTACATCATCTTTCTGCAGTCAGAACTACAGCCACAAACTAAAGAAGTGTGGTCCTCCGAAAACAATATCTTACCATTCATAGCTGTGAAAAAGAAATCAGGAAATAATAGTATGTGCCTCAAAGAGCAAAGCCATTTACATTTACAAAACACATTCATTAAGAATAAAGTTTGACTTTAGAACTATTACTGCCACCAAAAACATGATGTACTGTATGTTATTTCCTGAATATAATAACAATTAAAAGGAGAATAATAATATTTGAGTATGTATATGTAATAAAATAGCTAGTAAAAGTTGATGCAAAGTGGGCCTTTCTTCCTCACTGGATTACCTCCCAGTACAAACTACTAAATTAATTGTCGCTCAGCATTCACGTCCCTATATGGCAGCCTAAAAGAACAAATTACATCATAGCCAAACAGAACATTTTAAAATCATAGCTGTCTTATATAATAAATTGCACGGTATTTACATTAAAATATGAATTATGGTGTGGTAATTAAAATTGTAACACATTTAAACAGTGACATAACAATTAGGCTTAAATTATGTATTTTATCCGTATACAGGTATATATATTTACCACATTAATGAGATGTATTATCTCCTAATTGTGCCATATGATGTTTTAAAATGGCATTTAGCCACAAATAAATTACCTAACAAATCAGTCACTACTCTAAAGTACTAAAAAAAAGACGCTGAGTAAATGATACCTGTTTTTGTCTGAGGTGATTTAAAATCTTTCCCATTCTCTAGTTCCTATTTATATACACCAGTCAAAGACATGGTTACTGAAAATTAATTTTTCTCTGCTAATCCTTAATGGGACCCTTTCATTAGGATACAAGAGGAAGTTCCCTGAACCATTTAATTTCTGCACTGTAGTACTTAGACAATAGTGTTTTTTAAATTAGCTGTAATCAGAAGATTTAGTAATCTGATGAATGTACATCCCTGAACCGCCATATCACTCAGGAACTATGCAGCCTTCAGACTGCTTGCAGCTTATCCCAGTAAAACTGCTTAAGCAGTGAAGGTTCTTATCACTCATTCAGGAAGGATATCACCAAAACACTTATTGTGATCCCCAGGAGGCTAAGCCATTCAACTCTTTGCAGCACTTCAAAATCACACTAAGGAAGAGCTTCCTGTGAGAGCAGCTCATTGTAAAGTGCATTGCACCCTACTTTCTCTCAGGAGCGAGTCATTCTGATATAATTTAAATTAGTGTCTTTGAATGTTACATTTCCAATTTCATTTCAACTGTCTCACACTGTAACTTCTCTCTCAGCTAATATGCAGGGAGCTATGAACAGATTTAAAATATGAGAACGATGTCTTGAATGTTAAATACTCTGATAAGCAGATATTGTATTTCATAGGAGTATGAACTATTTTAATAAGACACAGTTAATTGTAGTATCTATCAGTGGAAAGTGCTTGAAAAATAAAAAGAGGATACACATACAATGGAGAAATTCAGACACATCAATTAAATTCAATATGTTTGAACTGTGGGAAATGAAATTGGAGTCCAGGAAAATGCACAATAAGACCATAAAACTGTCATGTAGAAGACAGCACAGCTCAGGATGAAACATGACATTTCAGTGCTGTCTCTTTTACTTACTTCACATATCTTGAGATGCACTTGGTCACATCATCAATGATTGTACTTGGGGTCATACAGTGTTTTGGATCTTTCAAAAATCATTCACTCTTACCTAGGCATCCCTGCTGGGGGTGATCAGTATGTGTTGTCCACAGATTCTCGGCCATCTTGAGACTCTCTCCGCAGCCTGTGTAATTCTATCAGTGGCTTTTGTTGTTGTGCTGTCATGTAGTGTCAAGAGACTAAACTGGGAACTCGAGTTGCTTACCCAGGTCAAGCTTCAGCTGCCAGCCATGAGTGGTGATATGAAACCCAACTGGCACCCATGGCTACAGCTTCTGACCCGCCTTGACAATGGCAATGCGTTAGAAATGCCTGCTTTCTGTACCTGAAAAAATCTCAGAACACGTATTACAACACTCTTATCTTTCAGACTGCATAACATAAATATTTTGTTACTTGATTTCAAAATTTTTAAGCTTTCAAGCCTTCAAGAACTAGAAGATAGCTATATACTGTATTTATTCATTTAAAATAAAGACAAGTGCTTATGTTGAAAAACATTAGTTGGTCTAACTAGTGTGGTGAGTCTAGTTATTGTGTAGCTGCAGAAGGAATAACAAGAGATGAAAGTGAATTTCATGCTAAACTATTAAAGTCAGAAACCCTGTATATTTTCTGTGGTGCCTTTATCATATACCGTATTTCCCCAACGATAGGCCGCGGCTTATACATTAATTTTACAAACCTACATATTGGGTGTGGCTTGCTTAAATGGGGCGGCCTATCTATTGTCCTCACGCTGCGCGAGAATACATTCTTTAAGTTGCTTCTCCAAGTTTGGCCAATTTGCTTTACTTGTACGCCTTGCACGTCTATGTGGCAGAAGTCATCTTTCCGACAACTTCTCACTTGTTTTTTTATCTACTTCAAATTGTTCACGCTCAACTTTATTGTCATTATAGAATTGCAAAGGCCCACAGGGGCGTGCCAAATTAGATGCTTTTACTTCAGATTGGTAAATTCAGTAATGCTGTGGCTAATAATGTGGGGCGGCTTATCTTAGAGTTTTAAAACATAAATGAGCATTTTCTGCAGCTTATAGAATGGGTTGGCCTATAATGTGGGGAGGCTTATCATTGGGGAAATACGGGTACATATCCAACATGTAGTAAGTAGTGGTGACGTAATACCCTCGGTGTGTTTAATTTATAATATAACTATTATTAATTTTAGTTAACTTCTTTGCATACATTATTCTGTTTTTTTCACTACAAACAACCCCATAATGGAAAGAATGTCTGTGACAAGATGGTTTCACCAAAGGGTATTAGGGCCAGGACAAAAATGATGAAGGAAATGCTTGATTAATGAAAAAGTTAAATATAATCTGTGTGAATCAAATTTTACTTTCTTGATTGAAAAGCAAGTGTGCTAACCATCACAATCTGTGTGGAGTTTTTTCTAGTACTTCGTGCCACTAGCTTTTTGGAAACTGCATCTCTGATTCTTAGCTTTGCCTGAGTATTATTTCTAACCTTCGTAAATTGGTAAAATGTTTATACTAAGTATGATCAGTGATCCCAACTCATTATGAGATTTAAGTTTGCTGTGACCATCCAGTTCTCAGGCTGCCCCACTGCCACTTGATTTATGCATCTTCAAATATGGACATAGCAGTGAAATGATGAGAACATACCCTTGCAACCCCAATTTTCAATGAACAATTCTGAAAATAGTATGGCCTAACCAAACTAACAAAAATGAGAACACTAATAAAATTTTTTTGTAACTAATAAAAATGCATTTTTGTTATAAATAATTATAATTTAATATTAATAATAATAATTGAGAAGAAAAGTTAGGGAAATGATTGACTAAAGAATAATATTTCTTGGTTGAGCAGCAAACATGCTAACCATCACACCACCGTCAGACTTGTATGGTGCTATTTGACACTGAAGGATTTCTTGGTCTCAGTCCAATCCCAAGTCACTTTGTCCTGAAAGTTACATTTTAAATCTGAAGCTTGAAGAGCAAACCTGTGTAGAAAGAATAAGCAAACAAACAGAGATTATGCTCTACAGATGTAAAGATAGAGGGAAACAACACTTTGCACAAACACATAAAGAAGTCCAATTGTCACTAACATTATCAAAAGAAAATGGTATCTCTTCCTGTAGTTTGTGGTGGCTCACCTACTTGCCATAATTACAAATCTCCTTTCTGCTACCTAATCTTTGTTATCCTCAGGTTGTCTTATCCTTTTACCAGTAAGCCATTCATTTATCCCACAATATTTGTGTACATACCAAATTTAAATGCACTTACTCTACCAGTCAGAAGTTTAAGAACACCTCAGTTTTTCTTCTGATTTAACCAGGGTTTCTGAGGGTCACTTACTTGCATGATAGTTGCCTCTCAACACAACATCTTCAAGTACAGCTTAACAGTGGTCAGAAAAGCAAGTCTCCAATTTTACTGGAAATTTCTACGGCGATTTTGTCATGGCATGTTTGCATTTCCATTTAGACTGTAATGTGAAATTTATTTTGTCATTTTTTTGGGTGTGCATTCAGAAGGTGAATCCTGTGCAGACTCATCTGTGCATCTATTGGTGTTAGGCATATTTGTTGATTCAGACGTTCTTGATTAGTGAAATCTGCATCTCCCTTGGCACATCATCATATCATATCATATTTCTTCAAATGCACATTTTTCAGTCCTTATTTGTATGAATATAGCTGACAATTCTTTCAAGCTTACATCAAATCCTACACTATTATCAGAACACTAAACAACAGAGAGCGCACACAGCACCTACAGCAACATATAGTCTGTGTTTACCATTCATCCATTGAGGCTGTCAAATCTAATGTATAATCTGATCCTACGGAAAGGTTTTTCCCTTGCGTCAGGTTATGTTAATTTCATAACATGCTCTCTGCATAAGTGGCACACATTGATTTCTCTAATAGGGTTTTTTTTAGGAGATTTTTCAACTGTAGATGGTTCACCATAAACAGAAGCTTGCTCTCTATCGGACCAGGTTAGCGAGACCTCCTCTGATCTGTGCAGTTCAAAATCACCAACCCTACTTTAGGTGCCATCCCCATAAGGGGATGGATTGGTTTAAACATGTAACACTCAGTGAGCTGTCCAATTGTTTCCACCCAGTGTTAAGCAAAATTCACTAATGGTTGTCTCCAGATGTATATATATCATTTCTGACTTCAGTAAGACTAGATGCACTCTCACTCATTTCAAGTGTCCAAATAAACTGTTCTTGTAACATGGGGGGAAATGCAGAGTACCTGGAGCAAAAACTGAAAAATACAGAAAAACACATGTAAGAACCACACAGGCATCGACCGGGCTGGGAGTCAAACCACAGACCCCAGAGCTATAGGGAAATAACCTTAGCCAAGGCATCACCAAGCTGCCCTGCTATCAAAGTACTTGTTCCTTTTAAAGCTGATGTAGGTCTGGCAGCATATTAACATAATGACTATAGTACAGTACTATAAAAACCCAGTGGGGTCACTGTTGGAAAGCTTAGTGATTGGGTCATTTTCACTTGGTTTTATAATATAATTTACTGTAAATGTTTCTATGTCCAGTATTTTTGTACACTGTATTGTCTCTCTGTTTCAGACCTTATACATTGCACAACCTACAAAGCCATTCTTTAATTGCACAATGTCTAAAGCTTTTTTTAGTTTTAAACATTTCAAAAGAGCTACCCTGTTTCTGTTAGGTCTCTTCCTTTTGCCTTGCAAGCACACAGCTGACCACAAAAGTATCCTTTCTTTAAAAGACAAAGTCATGTGAGCTTACAGTATATTCTTGCACTGTCTAAATACATTTCCGGTGATTTTGTTTTGAAGAACTAGCTGCCTTGTTGGGGAAAACTAAAGAAAAGGAAACCCCTCAAATCATAGCGAACAGTTTGCCGGTTTACAGATGATCCAATATTCTCACTAAAGTGAGATTTTGTCAAATTCTCTTAAACATTCTCGTCTCCTTGGCTGGCGTCCTGACAGACATATGTTTTCATACACAGTATAAAAAAATTCTTTTAGTTTTGGTAAAACCTGTTATTAAACAATTACATTTGGAATGTGACTGCCATACCTTGTGTACAACTTGTATTCATCAAGTGCTTATCCAATTCTTTGTAATTTCATTTTAGATGCAGCTAGCTAACAAAACTGCTCTAATCTTAATTGGAACGAGGTGTTAGGTGTTTATTAAAAAAAAACGAAAATGGCCTATTAATGAAAACAAAAAGCAATTGAACTCAGAACTAAGCAGTTAAGTCTTTGAAAACAGTTGTGCTCCAAAGCTGTTTCTCTGAGATGATGCGAAAGGTTAGCTGGACTCTATGACCTGACAAGCTAACACTTTACTTCCTTCCAATTAGAGAGCTCCGCACATCAAAAGACCAGATCTTCCTCTCAGCTTGAAAGATTTATGTAAAAAAAAATCCTCCAAGTTTCTGAGGATTTTTCTTTAGTATGAAAGGTCCTGCTAGTTTTTAATAAGTGGGCAGAGGTCATGGGGCTTCAGGCCCTTGCTGAGAGCATTAGGAAGCTGTTGTAGTCCGTCAGTATGTGTGGCATTTGCAATTCACTAAACCTGAGCTGAAGCTGACAAGAATGTCGTTAGCTGACTTCCGTCTGCCAGGATTTTCTGTTTAGTTAAGATGCTGGCCTGTTTTTTTAGTGCAGCAGTAAAGCTCAGTTGGTTTTTGAGACACGTGTTTCAGCAACATTCTTACTATGTCATTATTAAATGCATATAAATCTACTAAACAACTACTAAATTCTTACTTGCAGCAAAAAAAAATAATTAAAAACTACACAAAACAGTGCTATGACAGTTTATATCACAATAAATTTTAGGGGGTCAGCACAGTAGCTATTACTGATGCTTCATGGCTACAGAGACTAGAATTACATTTTTAGCCTTGTAAGTGCTGGCGTGAAACTCACATGTTCTTTCCATGTGGATGTGGATTTTCTCTGTTACTCTGTTTTTTCCCTCATATCCCAAAGTGTGTGTGAAACTGAATCAGTGTGAGTGTGCTATGTAATGTATTAATATCTTGCCCAGTGTTGGTCCCCAATGTTGTGGCTATCAGAAACCAGTTTTGTAGAACCATTTTATTAGTCCAGATGTGCATTAATTCAACATGAAATAATCAGGTCTAGACAGCATCCCAATCCATGGATGTGCTATCAATAGGACAACTTATTTGTCCATCTATGTTTGTGTAATTGGATTTAATTAATATGGCCAGAGCCTCTACTACAACGAACCACATTACCTATTTGAACCAGGAAGGCTACTCACTTAACTCATATGACTACTTGGGTTTTTGCTTTGAGTGGTCATCTTGCAACAGTTGACTTGAGCTCCGTTACATGTGCAGTTTCTGAATGTTTACAAATTAACATTCAGGTAAGACAGACTCACCTAGAAGTGGTTAGAAAATGGACTGGCCACTTCATCTGATGGAGAAGGGTGACACACCTTGTTAAGGAAGAACCAGGGAGGCACCAAGATTACTTCTTGCTGTTCTTTTGATATATCCCCCCTTGTATTCATTTTTGCATATTGTATCGTATATATAAATGCCTAAGTATGAAAGTGTGTGTGTCTGTTTGTCCGGCCCGGAAGTGAGAGCCAGCTCAGAAGTGCGGGGAAGCCTGAAAGTGCGAGGCTACAGTGTGAAGCTCAAAAGAAGCGACTCTGTCACTAAAGTGAAACCGCTGCCGCTAATGCACAAGCGAGGCGAGCACATCGGCAAAACAAAACTTCCGAAGAGAGAAAAACTCGCTCAGCCACTGACAGACAATGTAGGTGAGCATGTTGGCAAAATGAAACCGATGAGGAGCCGCTAATACACAACCGATGCGATTGAGTAATTGAAGTACCAGAATCCATGGTTTCTAGGAGCCTGGGCTTTTTACAGCACAGGCTTACACAGCTAGTATTGTTATATTTGTTTATATTATTATATTAGCTACCTTACTTTATAAAGTGTTAAGAGTGTTAATTAATGAAATGCAGTAAGGAGACCAGGGTTAATGTCCCGAGTCCTCCCTGTGTGGAGTTTTCTATGTTCTCCCAGTGTCTGCGTGGGTTTCCTCCAGGTGGTTTGGTTTCCTCCCACAGTCCAAAGATATACAGAATAGGTGAATTACTAAATGGGGCCTAGTTTGTGGTTGGTGTGGCTGTTTGTGCTTCTACTCATCTTGTGATAGACTGGCACCCTGTCCAGTGTTTATTTCTGCCTTGCACCCTATGCTAGCTGGGATAGTTTCTGGCACCCCACCCCCAATTAATCTTTTCAGGGCTAAGAGGGTTAGAAAATGACTGACTGACTGACTTCAATTACTTTCATTAGTGATCCATTGATTGTTGTTAATCTGTGGTTAAAAGGGATTGTTGGTTAAAAGAGAGATTGCGGTGACATCTTGGATGCTGGGTGTCAACTGTGGTCAATGGGCCTCACTACAATGGCATATTGCCCACCCAAAAATTGAAGAATACAGTGGTAAGAGTGGTAAAAGTATGTAAACCCTTTGGAAAAAAATATGTATAAATTTAAATTAATATATGGTCTGATCTACAATAATGAACAAGCACAATCTGTGTTATAGCCAGTTACATGAAAGCAGCATAAAATGGACATTAATGAGGCCAAGTTTAAAGGGTTAAGGAAAAGGCTCCTCTGTGGGTTCAATGTTTTTGGAATAGATTCTAGTTCTCTATGATCCTGAATTAGAACAAGCAAGTTTGTACAAAGGGAATATATGAACAAATTAAAAGCTAAAAACAAAACTACATACATTTACATAGATTGTCAAACTGTTTGGGGAAAAGCCCTCAGGACTGATGCTGACTGTAGCTCTTCTGTGGCATTACACTGTTACATTTAGAAAATACTCACAACTGTTTATTCATTTTTTAATTAAAAATAAAGAGTAAGATACAGTGTCAGTACACAAGACAAACAATGAAATAATTTCCAAAATAAAATTCTTTGCAATGAACCCTCAACAGCTTGCAAATTGTAATCTATTTAGTTAGCCAATAAAGGGTATCATTTTGCTTGATTCTCGCTACATCGATAATGGCTAACACAGTACAACATCCTAGTGTTGCAATGAACCAAAACTCAAAGATGAGCTGTTAAGATCAACACATGTGGAGACTCCTTAGTCTGAGTAACGAAGAAGAAAAGCCTAAGCATTAGCATAGTTTTCAGGCTAACTTTATAAAAATATAAGCAGGTAGAGTGTGCTTTACGTGGAGCATGTGTTGCTTTGATCATTTTGCTTCTTATTGTATGTGACTCCATAATTACTAATGTCAGTTCCTTTTCTGCTAACATTGTTATCTTCTTGTTTACATTTCAAAGACACCATATTTTATATCACACCACTGCAAAGTGATTTATAATGCATATAATTCTTTACATATATTATTTATAATAAAAAAATGAGTGAGTTGAATTGGTCATTGTGTGGTTTACTGTACACTTCTTTAGCTTCTTGACCACACTGCAACTTTCTTTACAGGAAAGTTAAATAAGATTTGCTACCTTTCAATAGACTATGCTCATATCTGAAATTTGTTTATATCCCTGACACCACAGTTATATGAGCACTCTAGAAGCGGATGTATAAAGAACAGACAAATGTGTGATTTCGTCAGAAAAAAGCCTGCTATGCACCGCACATGAGTCATCCGCACAACTGCCGGTCTAATAGGGAAGTGAGTGAGAGTCGATTAAAGACTTTCTACTGAAGTTGAGGTGAACCTGTCAGCTGTTTATAAAATGTCTATGTCATGTAAGTTTGATCATTCTTGCACGATCAAAGCAAAATCATTTTGAATGAATACACTCACAAAGCAGCCTAGTTTATTCTGTAGAACAGGTATAATGTTGCCAGCTCCAAAGGGCCTGTCATAACATACGACACCTTGTAGCACAAGCTCCTTTTCTGAAATGGTGCACATCCTATAAAATACTCAACTATTTCCTTTGAATCAATTAATTGAAAGGAAAAAAAACAAAAGAAAAGAAAACCCAGTATAAACCTAACACATAAGAATTTGTTTTCTGTCTTGTGAATAATGTTGCCAGAATTTTCTCCAGCTGCATCCCTAGAACTGGATTATGCAGGTATGAAAATTAATGAATGGTGATTTGGTTAGTGTACCTCACCCCTCGATGAGACTAAGTTCGAATCCTGGCTCACACCAATTACATGGAATATTCATGGCTTCCCTGTATGTGTATGCATCCTTCCCTGGGAACTCCAGTATTCCTTCCCCATCCCACAGATGTACAAATGTGGCTAGCACTGTAGATTACTCTAAATTGTCTCCATTTGACTAAGTGCGGGTATGCATAAGTGTGGCCTTGGATCTACTATATGCCTGAACAAGTGGGTATTAAAAATGTATATTTGGAAGGAATGCCACATTAATAAGACACAAGCAAGATCGTGATCCCATGTAACAGTTAAAACTCAGGCTGAAAACGGATCACTGTGGCATGGTGGAAACACTGATTGCTGTGTTGCAAACAGAGGTCGTTTGAAATTTTGCTCACATTGAGATTGTTAGCGTGGCTCTATTTCAACAGTTTGTTCAGAATTGAGTAATTTATGTGATTGACCAACTTCATCTTTAATATACTTTTTTAGAAACTAACACTCACTAAACTTTCCTTCCTTAACTTTAACTTCCCTTTTGCTGAGTCTCTTTCTCTTAAACACTACATAATTTCTAACAAATTTCTTGTTTGATCTCCAGACCCACCCACTCCTTATGGACATAATTTTGCATTTAAAGTATATACAGTATATATTTGAATAGTTTTAGTCTTATTTATATTCTTCTCTGTTTAAGTACTTTAGAAAGCTTTATGCATTAACTCATACTCATATACTGAACCATCAAGCATGCTGAGATTTTCAAAAAAATAAGGTCAAGACTTTTAAAAACTTAAAAATTGGAAAGACAGTGCTCAAAACGAATGTTGCCTGGTGCTTTACCAGTGCCAGTTTTAAGGGAGAGCAGCAAAGAGAAAGCTACTGTTTAAAAAAAACACGACATATTTGCTAGAGTTTGCCAGAAGACACATAGGAGAAGGTTCTACGTTCTGATGAGAACAAAATCCAGTTTGTTCTTCTATCAGACTGAACACCATGCTTGGCATAAGCTAAACGCTGCACATTATCAATGCACCCCATCCCTACCAAGAGGCATCATGCCATGGAGGTGTTCCTTTGCAACACGTTCTGGAAGACTTGTGAGGGTAGATTGAAAAATGAATGCAGCTAAATACAGGGACATCCTGGAGGAAAACTTTATTCTTGGAGGAAGATTTGTTGTCCAGCAAGACAACAACCCCAAGCACAAAGCCAAAGCCACACAGGAATGGCTTAAAAACAGCAATGTCCTGGAGTGGCCGAGTCAGAGTGAAGATCCCTATCCAACTGAGAATCTATGGCTGGACTTTCAAAAGGGCTGTTCACTCACAATTCTCAAGCAACATGACAGAGCTTGAACAGTACAGCAAAGAAGAATGGAGAAAAATTGGAGAAGAATTGAGATGTGCAAATCTGAAAGAGACCTGACTGCACTGACACAAGGCCATCACAACTGTCAAAGGTGCATTTACTAAATACAGACTTGAAGTGGGTAAATAATTAAATGACCAAGTATTTTGTGTTTTACATTTGTAATTACTCTAGGCCACTTTGCATAAATCTGTTTTTGATTTGACATTAAATAGCCTTTTTCTGGCAATCAGTGTCAAGAAAGCCAAAATTAAACCCACTGTGATTCACTGTTGTATTACAATAAATATGTGAAACTTTCCAAGGGGTTCTCCCCGTGTCTGCGTGAATTTCCTCCCACAGTCCAAAGACATGCAGGTTAGGTGCAGTAGCGATTCTAAATTGTCCCTAGTGTGTGCATAGTGTGTGGGTATGTGTGTGTGTGTGTGCGTGCCCGCAAGTGGGCTGGCACCCTGCCCGGGGTTTATTTCCTGCCTTGCGCTCTGTGTTGGCTGGGATTGGCTCCAGCAGACCTCTGTGACCCTGTAGTTTGGATATAGTGGGTTGGATAATGGATGGATGGATACATTTCCAAGGGAGTGAATACATTTTATAGAAACTGTAAATAGAAGGAAATCGTAATCATAACTGCAGTGGTGTCAAAATTTAGGAGCAAATACTTCTTAATTGATCCATCCATCCTCCAACCCACTATAGGGTCACGGAGGTCTGCTGGAGCCAATCCCAGCCAACACAGGGTGCAAGGCAACAAACCCTGGGACGGGCACAAGCCCACCACAGGGCACACACATTCACCAAGCACAATTGACAATCACCAATACACCTAACCTGCATGTCTTTGGACGTGGGAGGAAACCAGAGCACCCGGAGGAAACCCACGCAGACACGGGGAACACATGCAAACTCCACACAGGCAGGACATGGGAAGCGAACCTGGGTCTCCTAACTGCAAGGCAGCAGCCCTACCACTGCACCACTGTGCCACCCCTTCTTAATTGATAATTGATTGAAACAAATCATACATATTAGGGTACATTTAACCGTTTAAAAATAAAAAGGTAGATTTTCAACCTTTTTTTATTTAGATCTGCAAACTGCATTGTGCTCTAATGTTAATAAATGATTCATATGTTGTTGAGCTGCAGTGCCCCAGCTTATTGCTATTGCTATGTCATTAATATACCATTCAGTATTAGCTGATATGGTACTGATACTTACACTGTTACTATGTCTCACCATGCCATTATAGAGTGGAAGAAGCAACCCCACAAAACAGTGTTCTGGACGGATGTATACCAAAGACTCTGTAGAAACAGTAGAGGGATTTAAGCTTAGAACCTGAAACACTTTTCAAATTAAAAGGCGGGACTTATTTAAATGGGATTTATTTGTCTTATTATTACACTTCATTATAATTAGTGCACATCCACATCGCCCATGACACATTATGTTAACAGTGTGTATTGAATATTAATGTTTTCCACCCATTTACTTGCTTTTGATTTAAATCAGTTTCTTCACTGAAAGACATCTAAATGTTGCATTTTTTAATTACAATTATTATTCTCTTCGCAGACATCATTGTCTCTGAAAACTACTCTCTTGAAATTACAAGCATATGTTCTTTGTGAATGTGCATAAATTTAAAGGAATTATTTCCATGGCAATTGAATTTGAAGACAAATACCATTTTTTTCATATACATTACAGACAAACTCTACCTATAATTACCTGCCATTTGTGTTAAGATCCAGAGTTTCAGTCACAGCAATAGAAAAAAAGGCATGATTAATTGCAGCAATAGTAAACAGAACATTGAAAGCAGAATTTCAATTATCACACTCAAACAAAAAGATGCTAGTGTTTAGTTTTAAATGTCCTCTTTGAATACAGTAGTTCCAGTAACACCAGCTTCCTACATTAGGTGTTGTTTTTTACCTCAATATAGAAACATAAAAGATTATATTGCAAATTAAATTTATTGTATCATTTTGTGGTATATTGTGAACATTTAAGCAAAACGTAATTGTTTTTAAGATTTTGAATATTCTGTTATGATAAATAATGGGTGGGTGTTCATTATGAGATTTCTTCTAAATTAAAATTTCTAGCAGGTGTTAAGGCCATGTTCTATACTGTCCATCTTTGTAAAGGTGGATGGAGATTCATGGTGGTGCAGTGGTTACCTCACATTCCTGACAACTCCCAATGAACCAGTCACTCTCAGTGTGAAGGCTGTCCATTCTCTACATGCCAGTAGGCCTTTTCTTTGGATACTCAAGTTTTTTTTTTAATTTGCCCATCTAAATTTGGTGTGCATGTGAGTGCACTCTGCAATGGAGTGGTGGGCTCCTGTAGGGATTCATTCCAGAATTCCCCAACCCTATAACTGGAATTAATGCATTAGATGGTAAGATCTGCCACTCGATCCTTCATAACAGCAGCTTGCCATTTCCTATTTGTTTAACATTTCAAAAATTTTATTGAGTAGTTGGACTGAGATGGACTATCTTCTATCACTAGAATTACCAAAGCCTATGAAAAAACCCGGCCTACCTTAAATCCCCTCACACCTCTATGTCAGCATCTTTTCTCTTGTAAATGTGTCAATAAGCCCAAGCAGCAAGCAGCCTGCTATATCGCCCCCCCCCCCACCCCCCACCCCTGCAACAGGAAGAGCAAGAAGTTCTTCCAGTTCAAGCTTTGATTATCTGGGAGTGAGCTAACCTAGAATTGTATAGAGTAAATAATTTCATGTGTGTTCCGTGTCTACAACAATCTATGTAAACATATTGTTAAAACCAAAACTTTTTCATGTTTTAGTAATAAATGACAAAATGTAGACATGAACTGTATAATGGCCAAATATCAAATAAACACTTTCACAAAAGGTATAAGTGCAATATGACAGCTTCCTTGGTGCAGAGGTAAGATCTGTTGAGTTATAAACCAGAGGTTGTGAGTTTAAAACCAGCTCCCCCACAAATGTACCGTTTTGAGGAGTGAGCTGCTCTTTTTGTTAATAAAATACAATAAAAACATACATTTGATTTGCGTCTGTAACAGCCGGTGTAAATTTATAGTACTTGTAACAGTTAGCGTTTTTTTTTCAACTTTTATTCCCTCTGTCACAATCACGATACAAGAACCACCTCCACCACCCCAGATCTGATGCTGTTACTGAAACTGGGAATAACTGTAGATGTGAGTGGTGTTTTGAGACAATGGAACTGGAAATTCTCTGATCTGGAGGGATAAAAGTTGACACACAAACGCTGGTGAATCTGCCTTCTTCGTATCTCATTGTCACTTGAATTTTTTTTATTCAGTTTAATTGAGTGTTCCTGCTCACGCTGAATTAGTATGCACCTTATAGTCCATGATGTCAAAGCCGCAATGACAAAAAACAGAGACATACTGTAGGTATATACTGTATGATATTTGGAATAATTCATTTTATGACCTGTATAGTATATTTCGGAAAACATTGAGGCACTGATGCAACATTATCCATGTTATTCATATTTATTCGCCTGCCTTCTTATGATTGTAATCAGTGACTGTGTTTTTTTTTCCGATCTCCTCATTTTGGTGTACGGTGGTGTTTCTTTTGTACTCCAGGACATGCAGAGGAAAGAATAGTACAGAAAGGTCAGTCCCGTGCTATATCCAATCATCAGATTCAAATGTTAACAGTTCCCACACACCCAAGGACCGTCCTTCCTACATAGTACAGGTACGTAATGTGTACCTGTTGCAATGTACACACTTCTCTCTATGCTGTGGTTACTATTACATTGAAGGGAGCATCTGACACTCACTGAGTTTGCTTTCCTGGGGGAAGCGGCAGTCTTGGTACAGAAGCTTGTCGATGTTGCATCCTCTTTTGCTTTATCCATCACCTTTTCTTGTAAGAAGCGAAGATGAAGTTCCCCTACAAGGTGAGCCAAGAATGCTCTTCTTTTATCAGTGGACCCATGTAGTAGTGAGATTTTCATAATAATTCATAAAAAAAAAGCCTGCAGTTTATTTGGGAGATGAAGGAGGTGAAGATCTAGGTCCCTCACTGCACTTCAGACTGTCTCATTATGGTTCAATAGTATTTAAACTCATGAATGAGACCTCTTTTGTAACTGGAACATACTGCTAATTGGTAACCAGCCATTTAGGTTAATTTGTAACTGAGATTTAGTTACTTCAAAGTTAAATTCCTCTCTCATGTGCTACTTCCATGATTTTGTCCACCCTCAGTATTCCAAGTGGTAGACCTCTGCTGCTGCTGCTAAGATTTGGCGGGTATCCAGCATATTTAATTATTCTTATAGGTACAGGTTAACTGAATTATATCTCTAGGATTGAGCCAGTGTTCTGTTGTGTAAGGGCCATTGACCAGACCTGATACAGAGATCCTGCTAAGAAACCCACAGGCTGTTAGAGCCATCTGGAGTATCTGGCCATAAAAGAATGTTGAAGGGAGAGGGAAAATTCTTCCCTGTTTGGAAGCACTACTTTATTAAAATCCATCAGTCTTGGCAGGTGGTTCTCAGAAAGCACTGAGAAGGATCCTGGCATGGATTGGCTCTAAAAGTTGTGGAGCAAAAAACTCCAAGTGAGCAGAGGAAGACTCTGAATTACTGCAGTATATACTGTAGATGTAGAGGAGAAGAGTGAGGCTACAAAAAGAAGATGAGTGAGACCGAGTTAGAGAGACAGGAGCAGAGTCTCATGGGAGGAGTAGCAATTGTCTTAGAGCATGGCCAAGGATGGAGGCATGCATTTTGAAGGTATATGAACAATATTCCTTTTAAGGGCCACCAGCCGACTGTGTTATTTGAGTTCTAGTCCATTCCCATTACTCCCATAATTGGTCACTGCAATTCCATTACTATCATTAATACTGTTTGTATATGCATCTATACTCATCTCCATTTTTATGTTTTATTTGTAATACTTTCAACAAAGGGAACACAATTTCAAATATATTAATTGTCACAATGTTAGTTTATTCCCTGCTTTGTTATTTATAGATATTCACTACCCAATTTGAACAGTAAAACCAGATCTGTCCTCAGTTCAAAACGAGTCTGTTCCCTACTTTAAACAGTCCAACAAATACAGCAGTTATATACAGCAGCAGTACAAGTCTCAACTGTTCTAAGAGTTTCCCTACTGCCTAACAAAACAGCATCTTTCTGCCAAGATTTGAGCTAAATGTTAAACCTTCATATCTCCTTAATATAACAAGGACTGACATGAGGCACAGAAAGAACTTCCAAATAGCTCATTTATCAATGAAACCACTAAGATTTTCACTCAGATTTGTCAGCAACAAATATGCTCAATAATCAAACTGTCACTCTGATTAACTGTTTTATTTTTAAATGGTTATGCAGAGATATATCTGATTTTTTACAGTTCTTACATATATACTTAGAAATATAGACTGTATAAATAAAAATGTATCTTAGTTTCAACCAACACATTAAGACTACACTTTTTAGAGCATAACACAAGCTGCTTGTTATGTCCAGAGACGGCTACAAACAAGACACCTCTGAACACCAAGCGCAAGATTTGTTCTGTAGCCAAAACTCAGTCCACATGTTCTCTTTATTGGGAGAACAAGGGGAGTTCAGAGAAAATAAATGGTTTATTGTTGCAAATAAAATTTAAATAAGACAATCAAAAGAGGAGCCACCACACCCTAAAGCTCACTTTCTATCTGACGTCAGTTTGTAACATCAGACAACTATTTATAAATTTCATCAAACATTTGGTTTATTTGAGTTAAAGCATTTAGACACAGCTGAAGATCAAAGAATTCAGCAATAGACAAGAAGGTCATCTACATTCCTTTTTGTTCTGAGCTAGGGACTCTTGCTCTGATTGTGATGATGATGACAATGGTACTGCACTTGTCTCTAAAGCTTCTTGTACTATATGGATGATGTTAAACCAGCTTTAAAAGTCACACTAAGTGAGGTTTGTTGTATTTTTGAGAGTTTTGTCCTTTAATGCGTATATATGCTTTTGTGTGCTTAAAGTTGAATATAAAATAAAATCATTTATCACTTTTTGCCCTCACCCACCATAATCTATCAATTATTCAAAGCTTTATGTTCGTCAAAAATTTTGATCCCCTGTTTCTGATGGATCTCAACATTTTAGGGTCCCCTGACACTGAAAACATTGATATCTTGGTGATGGATGTATGTCTGCCTTTGTGTGTGTGTGTCTGTGTGTCACAGTTCCATGTGGAAGGTCTAGAGCTAAAATGGCTGAACGGAAAAATACCAAACTTGAAACTTAAGCCTGTTATGAGAGGACAATGTACTGATTAGTTTTTGAGCCAAATTGTGCAAGAAAATCAGGCAATCTAGAGGAACCCTCAAATATCATAATTCTACAATTAATTATGAATTCTTCTTGTCAATCACTTTTGTAATGACCTATTTTATGATCAGAAAGATCATAAAAGGTCAGAAAGGTAAATAATTACTGAAATGTAATAGTTAGAATAGTAGAATAGAATAGTTTGGGTAACTTGGTTCCTAGGGTATAAAGCCTACTGACGCTCCTGTCCGAATTTTTTTTTTTGGGTTATCATGTGCCCCTGCAAAACACAGATACATTTTTAAATTGGTCTTGAGATTTTCCCTTACTTTAGTCCTGCGTTCCATTGTTGACAGCTTGAGCTCTGGCCAGGGGTTTATTCGCAAGCCCTGAGAAGGAGCGGTTTACTAGAGAAGGGAACAATCATCGTATGTGGCCACATTTCTTTGGTACAAACTCCTAATAAATCTGAGGTCCACATTATCACAAACATTATCTTTCTGGGGTGGATTCTGTTTCTACCTCAAAGTTTCTAGAATCACTGTACAGCACCAAAAGGTGTTGAGAATATTTGGAGCAATGCAAGCTACCTATGTCTACTAAAATTTCAGCAATTCTGGTCTCAGACTTCAATATTAGCAGCCATTATTTGCAGACATAACCTTATATTTTAGTCAAAACTGTTATATGTTCCAATTTGTCAGTTTAAATATAAATTGTAAATAATCAAGCCATTATCTTATACCCATTTCTTCTGCCTGTGGACACATACCTTCAAATAATTACACTTTCAAGAACTATAATTGCAAGGTTACCCAAATACCATTGTTGTTTGGTATGTGCCATTATCTAGAGTAGATTAAATTATAAGACAAACAAATTGCCTTCCACTTGACCAACAGAAGGTTTCCCACACCTTTCGTACCCTAAATTTGGATATTAACTTATAACCAAATTATGTCTCACTATAGTCCTTTCCCTAGTTTTGCTCTATTAGCATTTACCAACACGACTTTCCTAGCTTCTAGTATTTTCCTCATAGAGGTGAGACTATAACTGCATTTCAGAAAATATCAAAAATAAAACATTTACCACCCACCTGAAAGAGGGCTAGATCTCCTTCTAGTGACATTTTTGTGTGTACGCACCATTTATACAGGCCCAAGGTCTCTGGTAGCCAATTTAAACCTGTTTTGCTCTCGTGAAAAGAACATTGCTTTGCTACAACCAAGAGATAAACAAAGACACCATAAAGAAGAATTGAGGTGAAAAATGAAGATAAGGCTCAGAAGTGTTTATAAAATGATGGAAATAAACTTTGAAGAAAGCTGTGAACAATACAAAGGGTAATAGGATAATTTGTCTGAGTCTGCAATTCTTTGAGAAAAAGTCAAGCTCGAGTTTTACCTTGACTTCTTTCTTTGTGGTGTGCCGAGAACATGAATGTAATGCAATTTTTGGATTATTAGAATTCATTTTGTAAAGCTTTACATGGAAAAGAAAACAAATATCAATCTTCAAATCTAAGCCTAACAACAAAATGGTTTCCCTAATGCATTCTTGTTAGTGAAAGTAATTACAGAAGTAATATGCATTTTGTGCAAAGACTGACTCTAATTTAAAGAAATCTGTTTTAAAATTTGTCTTGCATAATCACTGTACTTTTTAAGTGGAAATATACTTTGATAGTCATATTAACTGAAAAACATACTCTGTGATTGGCGAACTTTAAGGAAAATGGGCTACATATAAATAAGGAAAAAGTAATGTCTTGAATTCATTAGATTTTCAAGTTAGTAAATGTTCTCTCTTGACATCAAATATTTTACAAGCAATAATACAAGTTTTAAAGATAATGTACACTAAATGACACCTTGTAACAACTTTCATTAATTGTATTAATACATGTTGACAAACTTTTACAATGGATATAGTTGGAATTTCAGATTATGTACTGCAAAAACATCTTTCCAAAGACATAAAGAAGTATTATGTAAACTTTATTAACAATTCACTCATGAAACTTATTACAGAAGTGCTACCAACTTTTTTTTAAATATATATTTGGTAATTTACATGTTCTAGAAAAGTTTAAGGGTTTATCTGCACGGTAGGTACAATGTTCTCCTTCTTTTACTTTCATTCTGATTTAGGAAGTTTAATGAGACAATGTGTTATTCAAAAGTAGAAATCCTTCAGTTTCGTGAATAATTTAATTAGTTTGTGTTTCACTCTTTGTATTGATTCTGTTGTTTTTTTAACCCATTCCTTGTTTAATTTGTTAGTAAAGAATAACAATTTTAATTAAGGCATTTTAGCTCTAAATTATGGTCACAGTATTTTGTTAATTAAGGCAAGCCTAAGATCTCAGGGTTTAGGCTGTGCATTAATTAGCAAAATTAGCACAAATTTTAATTATGTCCTGCTCACATTTATTTTTTTCTCTAGAATATAAATTCTTTAGGATTATGAGTTATTAGATTTAATTGGAAAGAATTTTATTTATGATTTAAATGGATGGAGAGAAAAATACACTTTTTTGGTGGTTTTGAGAATATAGAGAAGAAAGATTAAAAAGGTAGGTTTGTTTCTGAGATGCCGAGAAATGTTTCAGTAGCAGTAGTGGTTTGAATTTGAATTTACGTAATTGAATCTATTTTGCAATTATTTAAAATTTAAATAAGATGGCTGTTCAGTGGAGTTCCAAAATAAGTAAGTCCTGTGTCCTGGATATATGAATTTTATGAAATAGTATTGTATATATTGTCACAAAAAGTATGATGAGACATGAAAAGGTTTGGGTCAGCGACCTGTATATTGTATCCTGGCTGCAATGAGGTAAATTGATAAGAGTTCTTTACTGATACAAGTCTAACACGGAACTCAATTGCTGCCTTAAAATGGCGGCTTTTAAAGAAAATCAGAGGAAGTGATGTCATCAGGGCTGGAACCAGAAGTAACGTCATCAGCAGCGTTGGGACCGGAAGTGATGTCATCGGCAGCGCTGGAACTGGAAGTGACGTTATCAGTGGTGCCAGAACCGGGCGGGATTTCCCGAGAATGCTCTGTATGGGATTGAGAGAGACAATTAGTGCACCTCGCCGCCCCCTGGTTAGTCATGGAATTACTATTATTCGAGCCCTTGTCTCCTAATCACATGTGTGTCACTATATATATATATATTTATATATACACTCACCTAAAGGATTATTAGGAACACCATACTAATACGGTGTTTGACCCCCTTTCGCCTTCAGAACTGCCTTAATTCTACGTGGAATTGATTCAACAAGGTGCTGAAAGCATTCTTTAGAAATGTTGGCCCATATTGATAGGATAGCATCTTGCAGTTGATGGAGATTTGTGGGATGCACATCCCAAAGATGCTCTATTGGGTTGAGATCTGGTGACTGTGGGGGCCATTTTAGTACAGTGAACTCTTTGTCATGTTCAAGAAACCAATTTGAAATGATTCGAGCTTTGTGACATGGTGCATTATCCTGCTGGAAGTAGCCATCAGAGGATGGGTACATGGTGGTCATGAAGGGATGGACATGGTCAGAAACAATGCTCAGGTAGCCCGTGGCATTTAAACGATGCCCAGTTGGCACTAAGGGGCCTAAAGTGTGCCAAGAAAACATCCCCCACACCATTACACGACCACCACCAGCCTGCACAGTGGTAACAAGGCATGATGGATCCATGTTCTCATTCTGTTTACGCCAAATTCTGACTCTACCATTTGAACGTCTCAACAGAAATCGAGACTCATCAGACCAGGCAACATTTTTCCAGTCTTCAACTGTCCAGTTTTGGTGAGCTTGTGCAAATTGTAGCCTCTTTTTCCTATTTGTAGTGGAGATGAGTGGTACCCGGTGGCGTCTTCTGCTGTTCTAGCCCATCCGCCTCAAGGTTGTGCGTGTTGTGGCTTCACAAATGCTTTGCTGCATACCTCGGTTGTAACGAGTGGTTATTTCAGTCAAAGTTGCTCTTCTATCAGCTTGAATCAGTCGGCCCATTCTCCTCTGACCTCTAGCATCAACAAGGCATTTTCGCCACAGGACTGCCGCATACTGGATGTTTTTCCCTTTTCACACCATTCTTTGTAAACCCTAGAAATGGTTGTGTGTGAAAATCCCAGTAACTGAGCAGATTGTGAAATACTCAGACCGGCCCGTCTGGCACCAACAACCATGCCACGCTGAAAATTGCTTAAATCACCTTTCTTTCCCATTCTGACATTCAGTTTGGAGTTCAGGAGATTGTCTTGACCAGGACCATATCCCTAAATGCATTGAAGCAACTGCCATGTGATTGGTTGATTAGATAATTGCATTAATGAGAAATTGAACAGGTGTTCCTAATAATCCTTTAGGTGAGTGTATATATATATATATATATATATATATATATATATATATATATATATATATATATATATATATATATATATATATATATATATCAATCTGTCCAGTTAAGAAGCATAAGTGATTGTGAATCAACGTCACCTGGTTTGGTGCAAATGAAAGCGACAACAGGGGCATTGGAGAGGCAACACCAAGATAACCCCAAAAGGGAATGGTTTTGCAGGTGGTGACCACAGACAATTGCTCTCTCCTTATTTTTCCTGAATTATTCTTCCCTAGTTTTGCATTTTGCCAGTGTCCTTGTCACTACTTCTTGGGACGGCACATATAGATGTGCCATCTTGTAGGAGCTGGACTACCTGAGTAACCTGAATCGGCTGCAGGTACCGCCTCATGCTACCAGTGGTGTCAAGAGCAGTAGCAAAATGCTAAACTGGAGAAGATTCAGTCACAAAGAATAAGGAGAGAGCAATTGTCTGTGGCCACCACTTGCAAAACCATTCCCTTTTTGGGTTTATCTTGCTGTTGCCTCTCCAGTGCACCTGTTATATATATTGTGGTACATGGCCGGCCGTTCATCCTGGCCAGTACCCCCAGGCCGCCAGATGGAGCCCTCCTTGCAGCATAGAGGTGCCCCGAATGCCAGCAGGGAATTATGGACAATGGACTTGTAATGCACAGCCCTGCTGGATACCATGGGGGCCGACAGGAGTCGCTGCAGGGAGGCCCAGAGACTATTTGCCTTATGCCCAGGAAGTACGTCTTAGTCACATGGACAATGGGAACGATGTGCTTCCTGGGTAAAGAAAAGAAGGATTTTTATCTGACCCGAAAGTGTTCCAAGTCACATGGACAGAGAGGGTGAAACGCTTCTGGGTCAAGGACTATAAAGGACTGTGGGAAATCCCAGACGGACGTTTTGGGGGTTCTTGTCTTCTTAGGGAGTCAAGGTTGAGGGGCTGTCAAAACAGGGTCCATTAAAGCCGATTGAGGCACTGCTTGTGTGATTTTGGGCTATACAATAAATAAACTGTTTTTGTCTATATACTGTCTATACAATTCTGTACATACATATACAGTATGCTATTATTATACTCATTGTTCCTTTAATCAGTTTTGAAACACATTGTTCTTCATATTATCACTGAGTTGGCATGAACAAAGGATCCAGGCTGAATACAGATGATTACAGCAAGTAGGCTTTAAATAGAAGATCCTTGGACATACAATACACAAATCTGTTGTATTTCTTTCCTCTCCCTTTTTATGTTTTGTGGAGAACTCAGTGAATACGTTTTCATATATGCAGAATTCCTCTTTTTGGACACAATCAGGGATTTCTGCCTTTGTATCTGCTTTTAATAATGTGTCCTTAATGTTACTGATCAATTCATATGCATTGTTACATCTAGATTTATAGAATAGATTATACAAATACATCTGCATATTAGGGAAATATGGCAGGTCATTGTTTGTCTTTGTTTGACATGATAAAAGCGTAACTACTGAAAATCTTTTTTATTAGCATTGTACCTTTCTTATCACATTTTGTAGTTTTGTTCCATTTAAAAGTTCATATAAACATATATAAACAAATTTTTATAAACATTTTGATAATATGAATGTATATTAAGTAAATGACACTGAACTCCTTTTTGTAGGTTTATTATGGTGATGTAATCAGCAGGCAGTTTTTTTGTACATATTTACAATTGTGCACATTAGGTTGACTCCATGTATTTAAGAATGTTTTAGAAACTTAAGGGGAGGATATCAGAAAATTAGTCTAGTGTCATCATTTTAGTTTTTTATATTTATTGTAATTTTCCTTTTGGTTACTAAATTCCAGTTTTCACTATAAAAAGACAAATTATTCATTTGTTTTGTGTGAGGAAAGCAATGATAAGTGGGCTCAGCTTGCCCTTTTATTTTATGTTAAAACGTGTCTGCGATCTCAAACACAGGGGGGTGTACATGTAGTTACAACTGCCACAACCTAGCAAGCACTAAAACAAAGTAAATGAGAAAAATAAAACACCAAAAATAAAGAGAAAATTGACAAAATACAGCAGAAAGTTGTTAAATTAATGAAAGAAAATAAATAAGGTCTACCTTTTAAACTCAGTTCTTCAAGAGCACACATCCAAGAACGTAAACTAATATTAAGTTTGCAGTGTGAGGCAGTGTTTAATTCCGAAAGTTATTCGTATGTATATAAAATCTGTGTGCAGCAATATCGAGGGGACCCTGACTACCTCACAGTAAGGAGATCATGGGCTTGCATGCAAGGTCTTCCCTATGTGGTAGGGCTTTGAGTAGTGAGAACAGCACTATATAAATGTAATGAGTTATATTATTATTATTACCTAATAACATTTTGTAAATTTTAATTGAACAAGAATTAATGAGCTAGCGAGTGTTGGGTTGACTGGCTTGTTTCCTTTTTTTATACTGTATTTTGCAACTCACGTAAGCATCTGATACAACAAAGGCAAAAATATTCAAATATAACCTTCACTTATGTACTTTGAATTAGCAGAAGATAAAAGTAAATAATGAGCTAAGTATTCATTGCTCATGTGCTTCCATTGCCAAAATGCTTCACATAAAATTCCTAGTTTCTTTCTAAAATTTCCATCTGCTTTTAAAAGCCATTCAAAAGGAATATGCATCAACAAGTTCACTGTCTTATCCAAATCAAGACTTGCCTCCATACCGCCAAATTTGAAAACAATACTCACAACCTTGTAGTTGCCCTGTGACGGACTGGCGCCCTGTCCAGAGTTTATTCCTGCCTTCACCCTATGCTAACTGGGATTGGCTCCAGCATCCCCCGTGACCCTGTTCAGGATTAAACGGTTTTGAAAATTAATGAATGACAACCTTGTAGTTATATCAAAAAATGGAGAAGAGATCATATACGCATAGCTTTTAAAGGATTTTAAATAAAAGACAGCTTGATGGCATTTATTAACTGAACATCATTTTGTATGTTTTGCTTTAATGAAAAAGAAAGCAACCATGACTATACAGAGGAGTGTATTGCTGACTGTCCAGTAAATCAACTAATAAACGTAATATAAAAATGTTTATTTAGAAGTTGATATTGAAGTAATTTCAATTATTCAGGCAGATCTCTATTAATAGCGGAACACGAGAACATTTCTACATGTAACTTTTTCAGGGCAGAGCTAACAGAGTGATAATGCTGTTTTTAAATGTCTATCATGCATGCTGACCCTAAGTTGGTTAAGCACTGTCTCTTCCTGCTAAGCAGCACAGTGTAAAAGCTAATGAAAATTTTATTTAAATAAACTATGCCTTCCAGAGGGCATGGTTTTAGTTACAAGAGGTCTTTGGTGTTCGTCTTGCTCCCTTATCTCTTTATGATTCGGATTACGCTTTATTTTTTTATCATGTCCATGCATGTAACAAAATTGTGCTGATTTTCATCATATCGTGTCTTATCCTTGTGTTGCTGAATCCATTAAAAAAGTGCACACCACAGTAAGTTACGAATGGCTACAAGTAAAGACAAGTCCTGATATGCAAGCAAAGATCTGCATTGAGTATTTTTTTAAAGTTATTTATCCATTAGGATTCTGTAAAGACAGTTAGTTTAGTATTTTTTTAATACTTAGAATAATTAAATCATAAAAGTAATCTCACAAAGGTAAATTTTGAGCAAATGAGGAAGACCCTCCATGAACAGTAGGTCCAGAGGAAATCATTTTTAAAAATCGATAATGGATATGTAGAGTGATAATAATATTTTTTATTGAAGAAAAGGATGTACTCTAGGGTAACATTCATTATAATTAATAAAAATATTGGTTTGGAAGGCCTTATCTGATACCTATCATGCACTTGATTACTGCAAAGAAAACAGCACACATATCTTATTGAAGTTTAAAAAGGTTGTTGGCTTGACACTTTCTCAGTATGGCACGAATTTATTTGTGACTCCCAGTTATCTCATGCATTAGTCTGCCTTCCATCAAGTCACAAGTAAAGCTGGTTTAGCTGAATCAGAAAACATAAAAGAAAAACAAAAGCCAAATAATAAACACCTTCTTGTGTAGTACGACAGCCATGAGCAATTAGTTTCATTCCAATTAAACACTGTCTATACACGTCCAATGACAATGACAAATCTAATTGGATTTCTCAGCAATCCTTGGTTAGACATTTTGGCCCATTCGTTTGGTTTCATTCTCACTCATTCTTGCCTTTCTAAAAGTAAAGTCTGCCTTAATCTGTTCTAGGGCTAGATTCTTAACTAACCTTATCAGCTGCAGTGCGCAGGTAATAATGAGACTTTCGGTGTTTGCTTGGTTTTTTGTATATTTTGGAGTACATTGTGATTGTTTTTTAATTGATAATCTATATATATAATTCACTAAGGCAACACACCCATGGAAAACATGCCGGCAGGGGCGTGGATTCACTAAGCTGCCGACAAGTAAGACACCTATGGCGCACGCAGGGAGGAGCCACACCCACCAACTCCAAGACCATTGGATACGACGACAACTCACAGAGCCAAGCCCACGAATTCGGACGCGATGACACAGAAAGAACAGCGTCGTTTATATTCGTCTGTCGTGGAGGCCTCATGTACTTCCGAGCCACCTTGACTGTTCATAGAGGCATGTTTCTTGCGGAGGTGAGTCGCCATATGCAGCATGTGAAACGTTTTGCGAGGGTATCCCATGGAATCCTTAAAACAATTGTTTACAACTGAGGTTAAAACACAATGAAGTAAGCAGTCTTTAAAAACCGACTTTTCGGTTACGACGCATGACCTCGTGCACCATAGCAAACTGTTTTACACGCTACAAACAGCAATTCGCATCCGCAACAAACATGCATCTTCTTCACTCACGGACAATTATATGTTGCTCTCTCCAGAGTTCCATCTTTTCATTCACTTTCTGTTGTATCCTCAAACCCTCCCTTTTTAGACAACTGTGTCTGTCCAGAAGTGTTCAACCATCAATAAATAATTATGCTGTGTTTGTTATGCCGCGGGTTCACTATTGTGTTGTATTTTCCTCTCTCCAGAGTTCCATCTTTTCATTCACTTACTGTTGTATTCTCACACCAACCCGTTTTAGACAACCGTGTCTTTCCAGAAGTGTTTAGCATTCAATAAATAATTATGCATGAAATTGAGCGTGTGTCTAGGCGTGGGTAAGCCGTTGAACCCCATTCGAGCTGCAAACCGGGGAATTAACACTAAGTGTGACTCATACGCTCCCACTGTTTTCGTCCCTACCCTTTGTACACACCCTCCTCCCACCTCGCTACTACCGTGGTCGGGTGTCTTGGTGGATTATATATAGAAAAGCAGCCAAAACCGCACAGAGCAATGAAACGTTTACGTGAGTCACAGGTGCTTCTGGACTGTGCAAAGACGAGTTGGAGGTGTGCATATGAGTGGGCAGTGCATACTGAATGAGAAATCAGCAGACTAGCACGACGGAGGGAGCTGAATGGACATCCTTCTCTCCTCCCATTCCACACTCCGCGACTGAGTGCCGTGCACCCCCATCCCTCCGTCTGGCAGCAGAAGGTGTGAAGGTTGTCCGTCAGTTTTCAGTCACGGACGATTGTGCGTTGGTTCGTTCCGTGCATTGTTACAATGTTGCTTTTTTTGCTGATTTATTACATTACCGATTTTTCAAATGTTTATGTTATACCTGTGCTTAAAAATCATTAAAAAACTGGCCTGATTATGTGGCGTATGGTACACAGCGGGTTGGCTAGTCTATTCTATTGGATTTATCAAATGATGAATCGATTCCTAATACTTAAGTGACTTGTCCGTAAGCAAGCGCAGGTTGGTACAATTTCTTATTATATTGCACAGCTTGAGAGTAAGAACTGAAAAACAACCTACATTTCAAGGTCATCTGTTGGAAGGTCTAACAGTTAACAAGTAGGCCAAAGTAAACCAAAATCTAGTAGAAACAGTTGAGTAGTATGGATTTTTTGTGAAGATGGAGAGTTAATATTTTCTGGAAAAAAAAACTGCCAGCAGGGAACTGTGGTAGATGAACCTTGAAGGAGCAAGAGCCTGAATAAGTAGCTGACTGGCTTACTTATTGAGTAAGGGTCTGATCTTATGAAACCACATGAACAGATTAATGAAGAAGTGTGTTGATTAAATGAGAGAAAGTCAATCAATGCCAATTATGCCAAGGTTCTTAATGGCACTTATTCATCAGTGCTAAAATACAAGTACATGATCTGTGGAAGAAGAAACAGAAGTTAGTTACAAAATATCAGACCTATATAATATAATATTCATTTGTCCATTTGTCCAACCAGAAGACAATACCAGAGACACGTTAAAACATATTTATGTCAATTTACCTCAATATAAAAGTGAGGTCAGCGTGCTCAAAAATGTTGGAGGCACTTGCTTTTGTGCTTGTACTGCACATTCATCTCTCTTTGCAAGAACCAACAGTAGTCACCCATCATGCTCCGAGTGAATTTAACCCAATATTAGTTTTCCATCACCTTTGTATCTTGATGAAATCTTTCCCCATTCTCATCTCTGACATCACTTAAATTTGGTGGAAAAAAAAAGTCGAGATGAGAATGTAAAAAATGTGTCTTCAGTGACATTCTGGCTCCTGTAAGCTAATATACTTTCAGCATATTCTCCACAAGCTTAGCATAATTCTCTGCTCTGTGACTGTCAAGAAAATTCTGGACAACCTGCATGCATGAGGGTGCTGATTCAGTTGGCTTCAGTTTCCTTTAGAACCCATCGTCAAGCATCAGTTCACGGACTTCAGGGCCAACAAAAACACATTTAATTTTGGCTTCACTTTTCTCGAGTCCAAACTTATTTCTTAAATGCTGAAACGCATCGCCTTTACTGTCCAGTCACCCTAGTTGTCTAAGACCTGGAACATCATAACTAAAAAATAGGGACGTGCTGGATGAAAACGGGATTCATATTTGGAGTCAGCAAATGAAATTTGTTAAAGTACAGGTGAAAGAATCCCAGTAGCAAAATGCTTGTTGACCCGAGTTATCCATCTAAAAAAATTCAAGAAGGATAAGGACAGTGGAGTGTGAAGCAGCTCAAAGAATGACTTTAAATTCAACTGAAAACTACCGTAATAAATGAATCAATTGTTCAACATAGTTGTAAATTTAAAACTTTACACAAGGTTAAGATTAGATTAGTTTTAAGGGAAATAAACAAATAATGAACAGTGTTCTTGGCTTAAGCCTTCAAAATGACTTTCCTTATTGTTTCAAAATTGCATTTTTGCAATTGCATTATTGTCAAGAAATGTCTGTGCTTCTCTAGAATTTTGCTAAGCAATTCATGTCAGACACAAAGTCAAAATGAGATTTGATTAAATCAAGTTTATTACAGGGAATATATATATAACTTGAGCAATCCAAAAACCTCAACTTTGGGCAATATCAGTTGGTGAATCAAAGCTGTTTCATATTATTTTAACCTAGTAATGACCTTAAAGCATTGTGTTGCCTCATCAATTTTCAATACATCATTTCTTTTTCAAGAGCAAGATAAAGGTATAAAGGTGATGCTTGGGAAGATTCATGTGTGACCTCTTGGTTGTGCAATGCAACCTGAGTGACATTGATACATCACAGGCAAGGCTTTTAGACATTTGTGCTGCATTTTCAAGTGGAGGCTACAGTATATGATGTCTTTCTGTTAATATGAACCATTTAACCTTAGGAAAATATATGTGCTAAAATGTAATTTCATGCATGAACGGTCATCCAGTTAGAGTAAAAATATACAATAAAATCAGCAACCACAAATCATTGATAGCAAAAGGTGTTTGTTGTCTTGGAAAAATGAAAGTTTTTGATAGCAAAAGTCTTGAACATTAAAGCTTACAAAATTCACATAAAGTGTGTCGTATGCAGCCCAAGGATTGTAACCTGATTTGTATGTTAGAGTTAAGCACCGAGCGTCTTAATGAAAATTTTTAAAAGGAAACATTATTGGCTTTCATGGTGGAGAGTTGTGTGCATTAATGCAAGGAAAGTGAATCAATCTTCAAGTAATACACAATAAATTACACAAGACGACAACTTTATTTGAGGTTTATCTCATGCTTGACTAGATCCTAGACAATCTAACAGGTGTCTTTTAATCGCATCATCACAAGCTGCTTTATTTTCACTAAGTAGACTTTAACAACAGACGTTGATGAGCTAGCTGCCTTTGCAGCAGACAAATCATCAAACAGAGGTCTCACATTTGCATTGTTTTATAAAAAGGTGAGAAGGAAGTGTGACTACAGTATATGTCATAATTTTAAAATGACAGCTGAAAATAACATTGCTCTCAACTATTTACAAATTTGAGTAGCTGCTTATTTCTACATTAAATAGTACTACCTGTTTCAGTATAGGGGCATTCCTTATTTATTCAAATGTTGTCAATGGAGTTAGCTCACCACACTATTTGTCAATAACAACAACAACATTTATTTATATAGCACATTTTCATACAAATAATGTAGCTCAAAGTGCTTTACATGATGAAGAAAAAGAGAAATAAAAGACAAAGTAAGAATTAGAATAAGACAGCACTAATTAACATAGAATAAGAGTAAGGTCCGATGGCCAGGGAGGACAGAAAAACCAAAAAAAAAACTACAGATGGCTGGAGAGAAAAAATAAAATCTGTAGAGGTTCCAGGCCACGGGACCGCCCAGTCCCCTCTGGGTATTCTACCTAACATAAATGTTCATAAATAACATAAATAAACAGTCCTCTTTGTATTTAGGGTTCTTTTGGAAGGACTTGATGATGATAGTTATGTAGACTTCTGGCTTTTAATCAATCCATTACATTACAAAATCTAATTCAATAGTGAGACCATCTATTTTATTCCAAAAGATTATCTAGTTAGGCACTTTGGCGATAAGGTGCTGTAAAAAAAAAACAACACCCAGGAACCATTTCATATGCAATGATTATATAAATTAAGTCTGTCAGTCATTATCCAACCCGCTATATCCTAACACAGGGTCATGGGGTCTGCTGGAGCCAATCCCAGCCAACACAGGGCGCAAGGCAGCAACAAATCCCAGGCAGAGCGCCAGCCTACCGGAGGGCAGACACACACCCACACACCAAGATCGCCAATACACCTAACCTGCATGTCTTTGGACGTGGGAGGAAACCAGAGCACCCAGAAGAAACCCACACAGACACAGGGAGAACATGCAAACTCCACACAGGGAGGACCTGGGAAGCGAACCCGGGTCTCCTAACTGCGAGGCAGCAGCGCCACCGTGCCTCCCTTATAAACTAAGCGTACAGTGCATCCGGAAAGTATTCACAGTGCATCACTTTTTCCACATTTTGTTATATTACAGCCTTATTCCAAAATGGATTAAATACATTTTTTTCCTCAGAATTCTACACACAACACCCCATAATGACAATGTGAAAAAAGTTTTTGAGGTTTTTGCAAATTTATTAAAAATAAAAACACTGAGAAATCACATGTACACAAGTATTCACAGCCTTTGCTCAATACTTTGTCGATGCACCTTTGACAGCAATTACAGCCTCAAGACTTTTTGAATATGATGCCACAAGCTTGGCACACCTATCCTTGGCCAGTTTCGCCCATTCCTCTTTGCAGCACTTCTCAAGCTCCATCAGGTTGGATGGGAAGCTTCAGTGCACAGCCATTTTAAGATCTCTCCAGAGATGTTCAATCGGATTCAAGTCTGGGCTCTGGCTGGGCCACTCAAGGACATTCACAGAATTGTCCTGAAGCCACTCCTTTGATATCTTGGCTGTGTGCTTAGGGTCGTTGTCCTGCTGAAAGATGAACCGTCGCCCCAGTCTGAGTTCAAGACCGCTCTGGAGAAGGTTTTCATCCAGGATGTCTCTGTACATTGCTGCAGTCATCTTTCCCTTTATCCTGACTAGTCTCCCAGTTCCTGCCGCTGAAACACATTCCCACAGCATGATGCTGCCACCACTATGCTTCACTGTAGGGATGGTATTGGCCTGGTGATGAGCGGTGCCTGGTTTCCTCCAAACGTGATGCCTGGCATTCACACCAAAGAATTCAATTTTTTTGTTTCTCATGGTCTGAGAGTCCTTCAGGCCACCTGGCAAACTCCAGGTGGGCTTCCATGTGCCTTTTACTAAGGAGCGGCTTCCGTCTGGCCACTCTACCATACAGGCCTGATTGGTGGATTGCTGCAGAGATGGTTGTCTTTCTGGAAGGTTCTCCTCTTTCCACAGAGGACCTCTGGAGCTCTGACAGAGTGATCATCGGGTTCTTGGTCACCTCCCTGACTAAGGCCCTTCTCCCCTGATCGCTCAGTTTAGATGACTGGCCAGCTCTAGGAAGAGTCCTGGTGGTTTTGAACTTCTTCCACTTACGGATGATGGAGGTCACTGTGCTAATTGGGACCTTCAAAACAGCAGAAATTTTTCTGTAACCTTCCCCAGATTTGTGCCTCGAGACAATCCTGTCTCGGAGGTCTACAGACAATTCCTTTGACTTCATGCTTGTTTTGTGCTCTGACATGAACTGTCAACTGTGGGACCTTATATAGAAAGGTGTGTGGCTTTCCAAATCATGTCCAATCAACTGAATTTACCACAGGTGGACTCCAATTAAGCTGCAGAAACATCTCAAGGATGATCGGGGAAACAGGATGCACCTGAGCTCAATTTTGAGCTTCATGGCAAAGGCTGTGAATACTTATGTACATGTGCTTTCTCAATTTTTTTATTTTTAATAAATTTGCAAAAATCTCAAGTAAACTTTTTTCACATTGTCATTATTGGGCGTTGTGTGTAGAATTCTGAGGAAAAAAAATAATTTAATCCATTTTGGAATAAGGTTGTAACTTTAAACTTTCCTGTATTGTCAAAGTAGTCATTCTCGGAGACAAGATGAAAATGCAGAATTGTTCTTTATTTGTGCATAGATGTGCACAAATGTCTCAGTCCATGGAGAAAGCTATCATTAATACAATTCATTCCCTTTTGTACTTTTATATTACCATTACCTTATCTAATAGATCATGTCATCTGACTCTTAATATGCAGAATTCTATCATCTTAGCCAATCAATTACAGCCATCAGTAACTTTGAATACATATCAACTATTTCATTATTCTAAACATTGCTTCGTTAATAGGGGTCTCCTACGGGTTTTACCATTGACCTTATCACCACTTCATGCTGCTGAAGTAATTTATATCTATCTATCTATCTATCTATCTATCTATCTATCTATCTATCTATCTATCTATCTATCTATCTATCTATTTATTGAAAGAGACTGTGACAAACTCTCTTTGTCTTGGATTCTAGGAGAGCCTAGTCTTATTTAATCCGAATATCAGAACAGCAATGGGACTGTTTCCATAATCTCTGTTGAACTATTATGATCAAAATAAAACATTTAATCAACTGGGATGGGAGTGCACTAAGTGTGGCTAACACGGAAGTTCCTAACACAAGTGCAAGCATCATTAAACAGTCCCTTAAAACCACTTGAAGACCTGACCTTTTAGTACACTTGGGTTATCTCCAACAGGAACTTGGGCCGATAGTGAAACCAACAGGATAGTTTCAATAAAAGATTTGAGAGACTTGCCTTTACTCATAGTCATACATCTACAGAATGTTGTACAAAAATAAAACATCACCATTAGCTGAGAACATTAAAGGACTATACACCCTGGAGGAAGAAGATCGGTGTTCCTGAAGGAATACTGCCATCCTGGAGGGCACATAATAAACCACCATTGGCCTGTAGGGTTGACAAATGGGGGATCAACAGTGGAGGATATGGAATGGTATAGTAGAAGTGAACTACTTATCATGGGGGTTTTGGATACCTGTCCTTGCTATGGTCTGAGGAAATCTGTGTTTCACTGTTTTATGTATTGTCAAAGACCAGGATCTCTTTTTAGTATGATATAGAGGCTGATTGAGGGTCACTTATAATGAGATGGTGTTTGTGTTTGGAGTGAAGAGCATTGAAAGAACTAATATTAATGTGAACCTGGTTAACTTTATTTTAGGATAGGCAAAACTAGGTATTTGGAAAACCCAAAAATATAAAGTTAAGGGAACAGGCCTGCAGATCCCATTGCATTATTTAAAATGTTATGTGAGAGTAAGATAGGAGTGGATTTGAATTTTTCCAGGCAAAGTGGTGTCTAAATAATGTAAATAATGTAAATATGAAAATGATGAACTGCACTTTGTATTCTAATTTAATCGTTGATAGGCATATATATATATATATATAAAACATGATATATATCTGTCCAGCTAATTTTGTTCTGAGATACAGTATGGAGTATAATGACAAGGTACAGTCCACTTGATGGGGAAAGGAGCAAAACCAACATTCCATGCAATGTTGTCACTTCTATGTTTAATACTCTGAGTCTGATTCTACATGATGATGACATTTGCATTTTAATGCTTCTGCATTAGCCGGAATAGCAATGTGTTATATAATTCAGTTCAATTCAATTAAGCTTATTTTTGTACAGAGTGAAAACTCAGAGTGATGTAATAATTTCACAGGTAAAATATAACAACAAATTTAACAAATTACTTATTACATAAAGCATAAACATAAAGATATAGACTAATTTAATCAAACTGTAACACAAACCAATTTTCAAATTGATTAACATTAGAAGGTATAATGGCAGTAAATGGAATTGAACTAAATTAAATTAAATGGAAGATATTTTGTTATGTGAATTGTACTTGGAAGAAACACACCTCATACCACCAATTTCCATGCAGTTCCAATACTGTAATCCTTTGCAGCATCTTCAGTGGCAAGGTGACTCAGTGGTTAGTGCTTTAGACTCAAAACTACGAAATTAAAATTTCTCTTGGGATTCCCATTTTCTCCCATATCGCAAAGTTTGGTATTTTAGGTTTATTGGTGCCTCCTAATTAGGCCTTTATGATAAGGGAAGCTGTGTGTGAATTAGTACACACTGTGATGGACTGGCTCCGTAATAAGGGTCCACTTATATCTTGTTCTAAATATTTCTGGCCCTATGACCCTAATCCCAAATAGGATGGTTCACTTATAGATGAACTGAGTGTCAGTCCCTTTTAAAAATATTCACTGCCTCTGTAACCAGCTAAAAATTTTGTTTTGTTACAAAGATTTTGGTAGCTGAGACATTGGTTTATCATCTGATGTTCTCCCTTGTGTTCACATGAATTTCATTTAATTTAGAAACTCTTTTTTCCTCCCAGATTTCACAGAGAACACTAAATTGATGGATAGATTTATTTTATGTTAGTACTAATATTAAATGTAGTATAATATTTTCTTATATGATTCACTTCATGTACTTAACATTTACAGTAGAGTGAAGCATATTATATTATTTAACAACTAGAATATCGTGCTTACAATAATGTTCATCCCCATTTACTTAAAATATCTCAGATGTGTGCAAATTAATGATTATACTTCAGACTTTTCTTTGCTTAATGAGGTTCAGGATTGTCAGATTATTCTTCCTGCTGGGTTTGGTAAAGCTCTAAATGACAAGCTGTAAAAAACTACAATTTTTTCCTTGCATTTTCTTCAGTTTTTCAATGAGCATGAGGAGGCTGAACCACTCATGAACATTCACACCAGCGATTCCAGTGTCCTCTGGTTTTGATCTTGGTATGGTGCCTTTACCAGCATGGTTTATTGTAGGGATGTTGCTATATGGGAAATAAGCCTGTTCTGTTGGGTTTGTGCCAACTTTAGCACTTTGAACTCAGCCCAAAGATTTACACTTTAATTTCTAGCTTTTCATCACATCAGACATTGTTTCTGGTTGTGTTATACTTAAGCCATCCATTCAGCCAGTCTTGGTTAGAAACTAGATAGATAGATAGATAGATAGATAGATAGATAGATAGATAGATAGATAGATAGATAGATAGATAGATAGATAGATACTTTATTAACTCTTTGAGGGCTGAATATTTTTTCCAAAAGACAATTTCTGAAAAGCAATGGTTTCACACAGAAATCAACATAAAACGTCTATTGCTGCATGCTATGGCTGCCAGTTTTTCAAGAATGTGCAGAAGGTTTGCTGCCAGACTGTCTTCACGTGGCTGGGGCAGCAGCAGCAGCAATCACGGTTGCATTGCATTGCAATGTGGTTTCTATCTCTTTTCATTGTTAAGTGGCAGTCCTACCTGGTGAACATTGTCAGTACCACGATTACCTGGGGACTAACCAGCTGAACCTGGAACCTCAAATTCGTTTTCAAACACTTGTATGAAAATCAGAGTCTGACAAATCATAGTCCAGTTCAGAGATAATCGGTAAAATGTCGTCTGCGGAGAATTTTGCTTTATGCATTCGCTTTGATCTCTCACCAGATGTCAGTCCCATTTTTGCCATTATTTGCGCCTTGCTACTCACGTGAGCGCAAGAAATCTCGGTCAAACCAATGGATCTAATATTCCTTCAGACAACGAGAGTCCAACTAAAACATAACAGTTGGTTTTGTCACAGTTTACAGTCGATTACCATCGTCAACGCCACCTTTTGACAAAAGTCAACATCAGCCCTGAAAGAGTTAATCCCCAAGGGGAAATTCACATACTCCAGCAGCAGTATACTGATAAAAAAAACTGATTAAATTAAAGAGTTATAAAAATGCAGGTATAACGGACAGTAGCTTTGCATTCCCCAGGTGGAATTGAAGAGTCTCATAGTGTGGGGGAGGAACGATCTCCTCAGTCTGTCAGTGGAGCAGGATAGTGACACCAGTCTGTCGCTGAAGCTGCTCCTCTGTCTGGAGATGATACTGTTTAGTGGAATCTCCATGATTAACAGGAGCCTGCTCAGCACCCGTCACTCTGCCACGGATGTCAAACTGTCCAGCTCCATGCCTACAATACAGCCTGCCTTCCTCACCAGTTTTTCCAGGCGTGAGGCATCCCTCTTCTTTATGCTGCATTTTATTGCAGATATTGAAGGACGCCAGTCTTCTGAGGAAGTATAGTCGGCTCTGTCCTCTCTTGCACAGAGCATCAGTATTGACAGTCCATTCCAATTTATCATCCAGCTGCACTCCCAGGTATTTGTAGGTCTGCACCCTCTGCACAGTCTCCTCTGATGATCACAAGGTATGCAGTCTTTTCTTCTTCTTCTTCTTCTTGTTCTTCTTCATTTCCCACTTGTATGTGGGATTGATATGTTTGATCAGCCTTCTCCCAGCGGCTAGGATATGAATTAAAGTATTATAATCCAAAAGATTAGATTTTTTGACTGTGCCCCATGTACAGGTAGATTTTGTCGTTAGGAAAAGCACTAAAAGCAAAAAGTCAAGTTAATTTTGCTTCACGTAAACTATTAATAAAATGCCCTGTTTTAATTCATCTGAATCAATACTGAGCTATGTTCATTTTGCTTAATATAGTATTGTTTAAAAATTATATTACAAATAAAAATGTATACAATATTTAAATGAAAAAGGCACAGCTTTTTTTTTATTATTACTTATGTGAATCATGACTGTCTTTTCAGTAACAGCTTTGGTGAAAGTATTTAACTGAGATCTACGGAAGAACATCTTTAAAGGCAAGTGAACTGTAAATATTCACGTTTTGTCTAGCTGCTGACTTACTTCTACTGAACTTTTTGTCACACTGCCTGCACACTAAAATCATGACATGAAGGTATAAGCTCTGCTGGAGGTACAGTGTACTGTATGATCATCCACAAGGTGGTTCCTTTGTACGGCACATGAGACACACCATTCTGAGCTTAGACACATCTTCCACCCACTTGTAATCATCATAGGGCATTTCATTGAGTTCTTTATGAAGACAAGGTCACAGTTAAATTTGGGAAATGAGCTTATGGAAGTGAATTGAATTTACAGCAAAATGTCTAAGGAAAGGTAATAGCTCATTTGGGGAATGCTTCAGTCCCAGCAGTGAAGAGAAGATGCAGGAAATGATGCAATCCACGAAAGGAAATTGTAAATACAGATAAAAGCATTATGCCCTTAAAATATGCAATATTTTGCAGTTATAGATATTCTAATGATGCGTGAGCTCATCCAATTTTCAAATAAAATATAATAAAATCCTTAACATTGCAGTTCAAAAATCTTTTAAGATTGAGATATATAAACATTTTAGAGAGGACAATAAACAGCACACATCTGTGACAATCACTGTTATCCCAGGGCTGTTTACTGTCCCCGAGTGTGCCTGATGACGCCAAAGTGTGTCTCAAACTGATGCACTTTTATTCCTGCTAATACCTTCAGGGGCCTAATGATTTCCAATGGAGTGAGGTTTAGATGCCACAATTCTGGTTTGGGACCCAGCCCCTCTCAAATGATGGCAGATTTTCCACTTATTTTGTTAGACACAACTCAGTGGGTTTATGTAAAAACAGTATGGGTACAAACTTATTTTGTAAACTAACCCGATACATAATGTGACAGAAAGTCATGATGAAACAGCATATTACTTCAACTGAACAGATTTGTATATGTCTGCAAAAAAAAATGATGACTAAGAATGCAATTGCTGCACGCTTACTAGAAAATAAATATTTCAAGCATAAACTGTACATGCTGTTTTTGACTAAGTTGTGTAACTAGGTATTAATAACGTTAGAGAACACACAGTTGCATTGTCTTTATATAAAAGAACACTGGTTTTCTAAGTTCTGATTTATTGTGTGGCACATCCCAGAAGTGTTTATCCCTACAATTTAAAAGCTGCCTAACTTTGTTATTCAAGCATTATTAATCAGCAGGGGAAATTGCTCTTTACAAAGTGGCACTAATGTGTTAGTTGTTGTAAGATTCTATTCAAATCAATTTATTCTAATAGAATGCATTTCTGCAAATAAGGCCACCATTCTGTACACTGTTAAAATATATAATGTAAGAGAAACAGACCACAGCGATACAGATTGTGGTACCGCCTGGTCACCCCATATAATTGGTTTGCAAAAAAATAAACAAAATACATGCAATGATTGCAGAGACATTTTTGCAGATGTGAGTTCAGAACAGAGCTGTCAAAGATGCAGGAGCTTCTGGTTTTGGGTCCTTCTGGCAGGAAGAGGTGAGTCCAGATGGACAGACGCTGAAAGTGACATCAGAGGTGTTATAGCCGTCAATTATCTGGTCTGCAGAGGGAGGAACAGGAAAATCCAGCACATTTGCCATGGCTTATGAGTAGTCCGAACATGCACAGCACAGCGCTCTGCCTTAAGTCTAGTTGAAGCCACAGTCCAATGAACATGGACGCTTTGCTGCAGGATTATACTGTTCTTGAACAGTGTACCACAAGTGAGATTTCTTTGGGCAGAGGGAGCGGAACTTGCTGAAATTCCCAGAGAGGTGTAGGCTCAGTACGGAAGTGAAAACAGCCTGGCTCAATGAAATGTTTATGAATGGGTAGAAATGTTTAAAGTAGGAAGAACAAGTGTAACTGACAAAGCTCGATCTGGCCGACCATCAACATCTCTGACACAGGCCCACATCAGCCTGGTGAATGCATTCATCAGTGAAGACCGACAGATTATGTTCTCCACTGCTGCTACACATTTGGATATCGATCTGCACATACCATAGTGCATGATGATCTGGGGTACCATAAAGTTTGCACAAGATGGGTAACCAAACAGCTTTTTGATCTGCACAAGCCAACATCCTCCAGTGAATTTCAGCAGGTTCCACTCCCTCTGCCCAAAGAAATCTCAATACGGTACGGTGTTCAACAAAAGTGCAATCTCACAGCGAAGCACCCATGTTCATTTCACCTTGGCTTCAACTAGGCTAATGGTAGAGAGCTGTGCTGTGCATGTCTGAACTACCCACAACCCATTGTGAATGTGCTGTATTGTGTCAGCTTCTATCTGTTGCAGTCACAGCATAATTTCCAAATTGCCTTTACTTTTTGATTAACCCTTGTATTAATCTGCAATAAAGCTAGTTTGCTTTGCTTATAGGTAAATTAAATTAATTGAACTCAGTTGAACAGAAGACTTCTTTGAGCTTTTGAGAGGAAAAGAATACTTTATGGTATGTGATTAATGGTAAATGTACAAGTCATTCTCCCGGTACTCATGACCAACACAAGTAGAAGAAGGCCAAAAAGCTACTGTGTTTGTTGTTCTGTCTTTTTTAATGTTCTCGCTTTTTTGTATCTCATGCCTGTGCTTTTCTTCAATAAATGTTTTTTTTAACTTTTGACTTCCTTTGTATTATTCATGAATGAGGATGGCTGCTATGACCCAGTCTCAGACTCTGACTGCTCCGGGCTAGCTGGCTGCCCAGCCACTATACAGGGATTCTGTGGAATAAATCCTAATGTCTGTGATTACTAATGAGGCATCCAAACCAGAGTCCCATTTCAAATCAGGCGAAATAGCTTGATGACAGGGGCATCAATTGCTGCAACACCAAGAAGAGGAAAAAGGGAAGGGAAGGGAAGGCTAAGTAATTGTCAATCGCAACAAGTGATACAATCATTATGAAGCAGCATGAACAACCACTGAAGCTCTTATAACATGAAGACAATGAGTTTTTAGCCTTTATTAATAATGAAATTAATTTGGTTTCTAAAATAGTAGCAGATGAATCGTTCCAAAAAGATTTTGGAAAACCTAGGGCTGAAGGCTCAGTCTTCTGCCATAAATGAACTTATGCTAGAAATTTTAGGAAGGGTTACATGTTGTGGTAAAAATTCACAATCAAATTACTGTAACTAATAAGATATCATCATATGGTGCTCAAAGATTAGAAGCAAATAATTGAAAGAAATATTTTTTTAAATCATATAGTGACTATAACCACATAGCCAACGACCTGCTTTTGTGCCACTGTGAAACAACGGGGAGCAGGAGTAATATAAGCAGGTGGAGTTGAGGACTTAGGAAGTGCTGCAGTGGACTGATCCCATTTAATGGGCCTGGGCCAATGAACTATATGATAGGCCAACCCTGATAGTTTCCAGGATGGGCTGTGATATTAACCATCTTAAGGAGCCAACCAGTTCTATAGGCCAGGGAAGCATACTATGGGAAACTTGTAGAGCCGTGATGGGATAAGAATCTAAAGGGAAAAGCATTCTGCTTGATTTGGTCACACTGTGCAGGGTTGTATGGACATCTGCAGCTTCTAGACGAGTGAACCAGAGTGGAGTATTTTTAGTCTTAAGTACATCCCTCACTGACCTTCACTCAAAATTAACAAAAACTAAGGCCATAAAAAAATCAGTAAGTGTGAATACATGGACTGTGCAATAATTTATTGGTAGACACGTGTGGAGATAAGAAAGGAATGGTTTCAGTAGGCATTATGCATAAGGTTAAATAGAAAACTAATCGATAAAACACAATTTGGCAATTACTCACTGACATTGTTCCGTTTTCATAGTATTTCCCTTCTTTGTGTGTATGTAAAAGCAATGCACACTGAACAGAAATTTTTAAATCTAAATTTTTTGCTTATGTTTACTAAATCTCCATGGAGAACTTTTCTAGGCTTGTTGTGACCCTCTAGTGTCTGCATATTTGTTGTTCATTTTTGCAAAGGTTTCTGCATTGACATTTTTGTGTCAGTATTATTAAATCTTGTTCATCTTTAGTCTAAGTTTACATAACATTACTTTCTCACAGATAATCGTTTAATGAAAAGGAAATGCCTTGTCTTTGTAGTCATGCATGCTGACTGATGAGTATTTGGGCACCTGTTTTACCTGTTATTCAAATAAAATGAAACAGCCTGTGGCAAAATAATGAACTGTAATTGGGGGAAAAGCACTACAAGGAAAAATGCTTTAAAAATTAGAGGTTTGGACAAAGAATCAGAATGATTTCTGTTAAAGGCTTGGGCAATAGCACAACAAGGAAACTACTACTTAAGTAATTAATTAAAGAAATTGAATGAGAGAAAATAGGGAATGGGAATGTTTACACACGTTCTGTTGTCTATGAGCAGCTCTACAGTTAATCTATTAACTGAATATTTTTAGAAATGTATTAACAAAAACATGTAATCACACAAGTTTGTTTTCTATTTCATATTAACATTCATGGTTCAAAGCTTTTTGTCAGAATGAAACAGCCATAGACAACAGTCGCATTTTCCATATTGTAAAAAGTACGCTATGTCTCACACCAGTCTTACCACTGTAAGTCAAGACTGACCCCTAACTTTTCTCCACATCTGAATTTATAGAAAGAGAAATCATTCTCATAATCCAGTTCAAGGGCTGCAGGGGTGAAAACCTATCACAGTACTAGCGCTAGACAGAAGACAGGGACCAACCTTGCCTAGGGCACTAGTCCATAGCATGACCAATTTAAAATTGACAAGTAAATTGTTTTTAGAGGGAGGAAAAATGGGGTACTCTAAATAAGTCCCATGCAAACACAGGGAAAGAGTGGAAACTCTCCACGTACAGCAAGTAGGTGATTGACTGAAATGTACGCTGGATTCATAATGCAGTAGATTTATAATCACTGTAAAACTGTGCTGCTCATAACATTTTACAGTATATAGTTGTGCAATGGAATATACAAAGTGACACAGAGTTTAAAGTTTAAAGAAAGAAGCAAAATTCTGCTCACCCTCTAATCCACTAGACCAGGGGTGTCCAACTCCAGTCCTAGTGGGCCGCAGTGCTGCAGGTTTTCATTCTAACCCTTTTCTTAATCAGCAAGCAGTTTTCATTGCTAATTAACTCCTTTTCCCTTCATTTTAATAGCCTTGTTTTTAAGGATCCAGTCTTCTGAATTGATGTGTTTCTTCATTAAATGGCAGCCAAACAGAAATGAGATGTGAAATGAGCCAACAGATGACCAGCTAAATGGAAATGTCAAACTCCAGCCAATTTCACTCCAACCAGTTTCTTAATGAGAAGCCAATTCTTGCTGTTAATTAAAGCAGTTATTGAATATCATGACTTGCTGATGTTCTCGTTCTGCCACAGCAGACTATTGATTTTCTGTTTTTTCTAAGAACACCATCAAGATGTTTTGGTGACCTGAGCAGACCAACAAGACCAAGACCTTCACCTTTCTTTCTTTTCAGGTTAGCTGGTCATGTGGCGGCTTGTTTTGTGTCTCATTATTGTTTAGTTGCACATTAAGGCAAACAGAAACAACTAAGGGGTCTGAGTCATGTCAATTAAAACTAAGGCAAAATAATTTAATCAACAGCAAAAACAGCTCACTAATTAAGAAGACAGTTAGAATGAAAACCTGGAGCCACAGCAGCCCACCAGGACCGGAGTTGGAGACCCCTTCTCTAGACCAATGAAAGATTCTCTTCCTTACATCCTCTCTTTCTCTCACTCAGTTCTGGACTCTCATCTTCCCACTGAGTGAACCATCACCCAGTTCATCTCCCAACTGCAGAATCATTGGACTTCTGATCAGGGGCAGACCTTCACTGCTGTTGTCAGTTTCAGGAACTGCCTTCTAAAGTTATAGGGTCACTTGTTCGGACTAACATCTGCTGAATCTTGGTCATAACAGCCCTAAATATTGCCTTGATCTTAGGATCCAGACTTCCAAGGTAGATTATGGATTGGTTTACTTTTTAGGGTTAGCATACCATGACTTCTCATTACGAACCTGTTGGTTCAGAATGTGTATTCTAATCTCCTACCTGACCTCTAGGGCCACATGCTTGTAGAGTGAAGCAAGTATTGGAGAGGGCACTTGCTTTCCAGCATAGTCAACAAAGCAACTTCTGCCAAATGTTGGTTTGTAGGACCGTAAATATTTACCAGTAGTCCTGCATGATCCATCTTTAAGTCAAATGACTCTACATACCCAGTACCCCTTCCAGAAGTAAAGGAGAAAATTACAGATAAACTAATATTTAATGTTAAATATTAAGAGTGACATAGGCCTGAATTACCAATGCGCAAGACCAACAAGTAGTCCCTGAGTTGACACAAAGAGATATGATCAATATAAACAGAGAGACACAGGGTATGTAAAGTCAATTTCTAAAATGATTTTTGAGAACTGTCATAGCACAACACAAGTACATCAATGGATCCCTCAGCAGAAAAAGTCTGCCGTTCACATGTTAAAAAACAGTGTCTAAGTGTTCAGCTCTCTGTAATGAGAGAGTTAGTGCAAGAAAGGAAAAGAGAGAGGGAAATGTTTAAAAACATTCTGTCACAAAATTATTTTTAGAATATCAGATAATTTCAGTTGTAAAGTGGAATAAATACAAAATAAGATAAATCAGTGTATGGGTTCTTTTGTCGACCTACCAATAAACTTTTACCGTGCAGAAAAGATACAGCCAACTCATAAATTGTTTGAATTGTGTCATGGCCAAATGACATGTCCAGAGCAGAAATGATTTATTAACAACAACATGCTGTTCAGGTGTGGAAACTGTAGCGAATTTCTCTATCAATGTGTCAAAGAATTTATTTGCTTTCAAAAAGAATTTCTCAACTCCATGTCACATTATGTGACAGTTTCCAGCGATTTACAGTCATAGCCTTTATGTACATAATCTTAGTGTGTCAGAGGCAGCTGGCAGTGTGCTCCCATGAGGACAGTCGTATAATAGGACATGCCCAGTGACTCACTCCAACAAAACCAAAGAATCAATCTGATAAAATCAAACAGGTTTGATTTTGTCTTTAGTTTAGTGGGAGCAACTACAGCTGGCAAATCTGATATATCCCACATCTAGAAGTCACATACTGTACAGTGACATGGGTTTAAGCTGTCAAGAAGATGAAAACACCTGTAAAGTACAGTAAGCTGAATCGTTTTTAGAATGTAATATTTTGTCATAGAAGCATACTTACATATGCATGCATCCTTTACCAATTTAGAAATGTAGCTGTTGCAGAGATCTTTGAAATGTTGGGAGGCAAGCCAGCACAAACATGGGGAGAAAGTGCAAACTCCAGAAACACATTGGGCAGGCTGAAATTTAGACTTCGGACTCTAGAACTGGGAAGTTGGAGTGTAATTCACTTGTGCAAACAAGAAAAAACATCTTGTCCTTTAATTTAAACTGTTTATATTGTTGTAAAATTTTCACTTTGAGCAAATTCAATAAATCTGGCATTATAAATTGTGCCCTTGTAATTAAAAAGTAAAGCTTCTCTGACTACCTCAAGGCTCCCATATATTTGAATACATATGAAAGGGCCACATAAGTCAGCCATATAATGGGATCTTTTAAATAACAGGTTCATCCATACTAAAGATTTTTTTTTTTTAATCAGAATGTCTTCAAGTACAGTCAACTCAAAGAAACTTAACTCTGTAATAGGAAAACTATTACCAAATAACACAGAGAGAAATGGGTGTAGTTAAGATGCTTGAGGAAAACAAGATTGAACATGTGAATGGGTGGAAAATTCCAAACTGCTGTCAATGTGGTTAAATAAAACCAAGAAGAGGTTTGAGATAATCTCAGATTTCCTGCACAAAGATCCCAACAGGTTGTACAGACTTGAAAGCTAAGAGTTATTTATTCATTAGTATTCATATCTAATTTTGATTTGCTTTTCTTTGTAACAATTTCTTTGACATCTTCTAAAGCACTTTGGGCTACATCCTGTGTATGAAAATGTGCCATAGAAATAAATGTTACTGTTGTTGTTATTGTTGAGAGTGAACTGGAAAAGGAGGAACAAGTGAGTTGGGTCAATGTACGCATCCTCAAAGAATTGGCTTAAATTAGCATTTTGTAATTTAACCTTTTCATTTTTTTTAATGGATAATTATATGCATCTGTTCAGAGTTTTGCTTTTCTGTTAAAGAGTACAAGGAACAGACTAGGATCCCAGGTCATTTGTAATGGTTGACAGGTGAGGCTTTGGCTCTACCTAAAAGAAATTCAAGCAGTCCTTTAAAAGAATAAATATGCTTGATAACACAAAGATACAGTTTTAAAAGTGCTCAGTTGTAACATAAAGTCACAGTTATCCCTATTTATGGGTGAAATATTACTTTGAATTGTGTCCTTTAAGCGTCAAAATGCAACATTATATAATTTACAATGTGGTTTCCGACCTTTAAAACTGGTAGAAGCTGATAATGGACACAAAGGCAAAGTAAGTCTTCGCAGATTGGTGGGAAACTATTAAGCTATTTGATTCTGCGATAAGCTTAGAGGTTGATAATGATATCTGCTTCCTGCAATCTTTACTCATGTTCTGTCATCTCCATCACTCACCTGGGCTAATCAGCAGGAAATCTCAAAGGAAACATTCCTCTCCTCGGGGCTGGAGGGGCTGGATGGACATTTGATGGACAAAGAGGGCACAGTTACCAAATCAAAGGCAGTTTCAAAACTTTGCAATTAGGCCTAATAAGTACACAAGCCCAAATAGATACGCTTTGTCTCTTTGGCAAAATTAAGCAGTCATATTGAAAGTAAATCTTCCAGATAATTAAATACTTTATGGAAGAAAAATGCCTTTTGTGACTTTGGTGGTTGTAACCTGACTATATTTTTCAGCCCTGCTACATGAGATCAGCTTTAATATTAGGCAGTAATGGGAAGACAGGAAAAGAATTATTGATTGGTATGTGGGAGGCTTGAATATTTTCTCAAGGAATTCTAACATAGAACAATTTAAGCACTTGTCATCCCATTGCTAGGGTGTAATCTGAGAAATTTGTCATCAAGTGACCATTAAAGCACATACAGGAAAATTATAGAAATATAAATGTCAGAAAACATTTACTGTATAAAGCACATAAAATCAATTGTTTGGAAATAAACGGTTGCTATCAGATATTTTTTAAACTTGAGACTGAGACAATATACTGTATGACTCATTTACAGAAAATGAAAAAAATTTGGGTGGCTTGTTTGCACAAAGTAGAACATAACATTTGCAAACTCAGAGGCCCCAGAGCCTATCCTACAGGACAAAAGCCAAGCTTGGTTTGGGCACCAGCTTATTGCAGGGCCAACTTATATGTACACATGCTTGGGAACAATTTAGAAAAGCCTACTAACTTAAACTGAATTTCTTTGGGGATGTAGGAAGAGACTGGGGCACGTGAAGAAAAAATGGTGAAGGAAGAACATACAGTATCTACATACTGAAGGCAAAAGTCTGGTGTTGAATAAAAACATTCATGGACAAATGTCATAATCTACATACTTGATAAACATATTTTCAACATCACATACTTATAGTACCTAAATTACATTCTCATATCTGTTTAATTTGATTCACAAGTGCTATATCTTGACAGTATATCTGGGCTGAGTGGTACTTGTGCTTATGTCAGTTAAAAATTTAAGTACTCTGAGGAAGTTGCCTGCCAACATAAAAAGGATGTGCAAGTCCACACTGACCTGAATCAGATGCAGGAATGACACCGGGGAAGGTTCATTTTTGAGGGAGAGCAACTACTGTGTCACCATAGCACATTGCAACATTATCTGGTATATAAACGTCTACGCGTGGATGTGTGTGTGTCTGTCTGGCCTGGAAGTGAGAGGTGGAGTCAGACTAAGGGCTCCGCCTCCGAGGAAACAGAAAACTCGCTTAGCCACTAATAACACAAGCGAGGCAAGCATCTCAGCAAAACGAAACCTCAGAAGTAAGACAAAGTCGCTTGGCCGCTAACATCAGCAAAATGGTATAACTTTTACAAGTGAGGCGAGCATGTCGGCAAAACGAATCCTCCAAGGAAAGAAATGCCCAGAGTAGTTCCTTTCAATTACTTCACAACTCTATATTTCAATTTTTTTTCTGACGATTTCAATAGTTTCTATGACCCCGGCCTTTTTACAGCATGGGCTTACACAGCTAGTGGATTTATATTTTCCAAAAATTAAGTAATAATAATTTTTAATTATACCATTTTTAATGTTACACTTTTGAATATATGTTAAGCAATAAGAATAAATTCTAAATGTAAACAAAGAATTTTGTATGTTACTTTGACATTTGCCTTCTTGAGTAGGTTTTTTTGTGTTTAATTAGTTTTCTTTGTGTTATCAATATTTGCTTCTCCTTGTCCATCCAGAGTGCCATGAATTTGATGGTTTAGGGTAGCCATCCTCATGGTAATCCTGATGCCTCTGGTGATATTTTTTTAAGCAATGCACTATTAATCAACATCTGCAGAGCGTATATGAAGACATAAGGAGATTACGGACAGAGAAACGTTGACTCAACAATTAAAAACTCCCCAGAGAAGGAGGATTATCTTGCCTGAAGAAGGGGCCTGATTTGCCTCGAAAGCTTGCATATTGTAATCTTTTTAGTTAGTCAATAAAAGGTGTCATTTTGCTTTGCTTTTCTCTAAAACAACCCAAAAAATTCTATGAAATATTATTAAAGAGTTTTTGTTTCCATTAAAACATAGCCAGCAATGCTTCACTGAAGGCGTATATTTGCAGTCCAACAATGTCAATTGCAGGAGTGCAAAATTTAGTTATAGGGTGTAAGGACATTTTGGTGGGGAAACTCATTAACAATTGACAGCTTTTTTGAAATTATATTAAACTTTGCCATGCAGCTGGAACAGGAATTCTTCTTATAGTTAAATCTTATTACCATGTATAACAGTGCAGATTCTGTCCTTTCTTTGAAATGCTACATGAACTCTTTGTCAATTTCACCAACCATTTAAGGTCTCATGGGAGTTTGCAACCCAGTCTTCCTGTGCTTTAGGTGGTTTACTGAACTAGAGAAAGATTTTGACCATATGTCATGTGGTGCCCTGGAGAAGGTGTTGAGATGATCCATAGTGGTTCTGAGCCACAGTTGTGTGAAATGTGGCTCTTATATTTGAGGACTAAGTGCAGTGCTTTCATAGTTGCTGTTACCACAAGTCTGTTTAAGGTAGGCATTAGACTCCATCAAAGGTGTGTCTTGTGTCTTCTCCTTTTTCTCATTTTAATTGACATGATTTCAAGGCATAGGCGACAGGGCCTTCAGCTTCATAGCACGCAGACTTTGGAATGATATCCCAAAAGTAATTAGATCAGCTGACTCCATTCATTCTTTTAAAAAAGAACTTAAAACTCATCTATTTAGGGAGGCTTTTAACTTAACTTAACATTCTGCCCTTTCTTTCAGTTTACCTCTCTGCCCAGGTGCTCAGGATAATTTGTTATATCACAAATTAGGTTATTTATTTACGTTTTTCTTTTAGTATTGAATTTAGTGTTTTACTCTGGTTTATTGTTCTTTATTTTATTTAATGCTTTGTTATCTGTTTCATTGTTCTATTCAGGAAAACATTTGTATCCAATGTTACATATGACCTGCTGCTTTTTCTAAGACTCTGTGAAGCGCCTTGTACATGGGAAAGGCGCTATATAAATAAAATGTATTATTATTATTATTATTACTGATGAGCCACCTGGAACACTCCCGGGACCAGAATAAGTGGAGCCGCTTCACTCCATTGAATGGCCAGATTTGGGAGGAAGAAGACAAAGCCTGAGGAGGAGTGGAGGCGGATGGACTGGTGGCAAGAAGGGACTGTATATTGGTGTTTTGTACATACTTTAGTGTAAATAAACTGGGTGTTGTGTTAAACCTATGTCCCGCCTTTCACTATGGCTCCATGCTCCAACAATGATGGATGGATTAAAAGGCAGAACTCTACGTGACCACCTTCATCAAGCCCTTCCGTGAGAACCCTAAATCCAAAGAGGACTGTTTCATTTATGTTAGGTAGAATGCCCAGAGGGGAATGGGCGGTCTCATGGTCTGGAATCCCTACAGATTTTATTTTTTCTCCAGCCGTCTGGAGTTTTTTTGTTTTTTCTGTCGCCCCTGGCCGTTGAACCTTACTCTTATTCGATGTTAATTAATGTTGATTTATTTTGTTTTCTTATTGTGTCTTTTATGTTTCTATTCTTTATTATGTAAAGCACTTTGAGCTACTGTTTGTATGAAAATGTGCTATATTAATAAATGTTGCTAATGTTAATATTACTATGGCCAGGAATCCTGCCAACTACACCAATGTGACAGAACCACAAGGGGGCGTGCCAGCCACCGAACCCAACACAGACAGATACAGGAGTCACACTTATAAAAACACAAAAGATTTTTTATTTACTTTCTTCATCTGTGGGCAACGCGTTCCCCATTTCCCATAGGCACACACAGCCCACTAAGCACAACACTGCAAAATCCTTTTCTTCTCTATTCCTTTTCTTCTTCTCTCTTCATCAGCAAGCTTCATCTCCCTCCTTCTGACTGGCTCACCAAAGAGTCTCTGTTGGCCCCTTATATAAGTCACCTGGAAGTGTTCCCGGTGCTTGTTGCTCCACTTTGGGCTGCAATTCCAGACGAGCTCAGGAACAGCTGCAGCTCTCCTGGTGGCACCTCCAGGTCCCAACAAGGCTGTATCCAACTCTATCTCCCATGAAGCACTGCAGGAGTCCAAGGCAGCACTGCCACCCAGGGTGTCTGCCACCTAGTGTTCCGGGGGAGGTAATGCCCTGTCCATGCTTGTTCCCCCGGACCTTACAAGGAAAAGGCATCCTGAATGGGCAAGGGCCTCTTCCTTCCACCACACAGTACAAGTGTTTAAAAATGTTATAAAACAAAAAATATTAACATGCAGTGAAAAGGCTAGTTGGGAAGTTTACTTTAGCTTGGATTGTTATGCAGTTAGTGAGTGGACTCTCTGGTTTTTGCCGTGTGCCTGATGATACTGGCATAGGCTCCCTAAGACTCTGGTCTTGATTAGGTAGTTTTATTCAATAGTTGGTCAGGGAGAATACTTCCATTTTCTTTAAATGATACAGAAAATAGATCTCTATATATTAATACATTAAAAAATTAAGATATAAGTAAATTAAGCTGAAATCAACATTAACACAAGTCAACACGTTGAGTGCCAGTTATAAGCTGGGAGATTTTTCTGTGTCATATGGCAACTATGGGTTAACTTGAATTTTAGAGAAAATAAATTTTTACTAGCCAACCTGCGGCGTACCATACGCAGCATAATCAGGCCGGTTTTTTAATGATTTTTAAGCACAGGGAGAAAATGAACATTTGAAAAATCATTAATGTAATAAATCAGCAAGAAAAGCAACATTGTAACAATGCACGGAACGAACCACCACACAATCGTCCGTGACTGAAAACTGGTGGACCGGCATTGTGCCCTGCCTGCTCATGTGCCCACCTCCAAGTCGTCACTTGAGTCGTTGTCCACATGCACCTGTGACTCACGTAGACTTTTCATTGCTCTGTGCGGTTTTGGCTGCTTTTCTATATATAATCCACCAAGACACCCAACCACAGTAGTAGCGCGAATTGCTGTATGTAGCGTGTAAAACAGTTTGCTATGGTGCACGCGGTCGTCCGTCGTAACCAAAAACTCGGTTTTTAAAGACTGCTTACTTCATTGTGTTTTAACCTCAGTTGTAAAAGATTGATTTAAGGATCCCATGGGATACCCCTTGCAAACCGTTTTACACGCTGCATATGGCGATTCACCTTTGCGAGAAACATGCCTCTATGAACAGTCAACATCGCTCGGAGGTGCATGTTGCCCCTACGACTGACGAATATAAATGACAGCGTTTTTTCTGTGTCGTCGCGTTCGAGTTGGTGGGCGTGGCTCTGCGAGTTGTCGTCATATCCAATGGTCTTGGAATTGGTGGCCGTGGCTCCTTCCTGCACGCGCCATAGGTGTCTTACTTGTCGCCGACTTAGTGAATCCACACCCCTTCCGGCGTGCTTTCCATGGGTGTCTTGCCTTAGTGAATTATATATATAGATTATGAGTTTCTATCAATAACAAAATTAATTGAATTAGTTTATTGAAAGAGCACTATAGTTTTAAGCAAACAAGAGATAGTAGCACAGTACTGTTTTAATTCCTGTGTTTGTATACAGTTCTCAGCTCAGTTATTGTGTGTGGAATTTTCATGCTACCCAGTTTCCACATTTTCTTAGGATGCTTTGGTTTCCTCAAAGATATTCTAAAGTCAATTTTCATGAGCAGGTGAGGTATGTGTAAATATGTATTCCCTCAGATGAAGTACTGTAGCAGCTCCTCCAGTGTGTCTTTCTACTTACACATGACACAGAGGTAAGTAAGTTTTATGACATATACAACATACTCTATCTTGAAAAAATATGCCATAGAATAAAGTATCTTCAGTCAGTATCCAATTCTCATTTCATGTAAAACAAAAAGTAATATCAGAATATACATGAAAAACAGTTCTACATTTTTAGCCAGTATAGTACAATTTTCTAAATGTATACCCGAGTTACAACTCAACAGAAAAACATAATGTAACCAAATCTTTGTTGAAACAGTAGGAAATGCTGTCTGATCTCCACCTGAGGTAGAAGTTCAGGTATTTGAAGTGTCAAGCAGTTGAGCATGGATTTAAGAATTTCTTATTGTTGAGGCAGGCAAGCTTACTTGGCATAGGGGCTTTTTGCAATATTTACAGTTTGTTTAAACATACTCATTTGTTTCTAAGCAATGACTAATTAGCACAAAGGCTGCTGAGGTTCCATTTTATTGAAACTGTCAACAGTTCCTTTGTAATTCTAAGCTTGTATTTTGATAGCCGAAAAGAAAATGAAAGGCGATTATAAACATTACTACTGGAACAATTACATAATTACTAGCTTTATTAACTGGTATCCTAGGGTTGATTGAAGCATGCTGACCTTTTAGGAAAACCAATGAAGCAACACATACATCATACAATGGGCAAGTGGAATCATTTTACTTCAGTGTGTCATTTTTCTTAGCATTGAACTTTATACTATTTCTATATATACTTGATTCCTTACCCCCTCCAAAAAAAGCTTTTAGTAGTTTGAAACATTAGTCCAAATAAATAAATAGTTTCTAGGTAACCTTTTGTTGCATCCCAGACAGCAGTGAATATGGAGATCTGTGATCAACTTTCTTCTTTCTGTATATGGTCTGGTCTTGTCAACTTCTTTAGTGTGGCTTTGTCCTTTTGTATGATATGGAGTCCTGAAAAAAATACGCCATTACAGATGTGGCCTCACAAATGTATTATACATAGTAAGCATAGTCCCAATAAAAGGACCTCATCGCACAGTAATAAATCAGTGAGTCAGTCATCGTCCAACCCGCTATATCCTAACACAGGGTCATGGGGGTCTGCTGGAGAAAATACCAGTCAACACAGGGCACAAAGCAGGAACAAATCCCAGGCAGGGCACCAGCCCACACACACACACAAAGGACAAACTAGAGACAATTTAGGATCGCCAATGCACCTAACCTGCATGTCTTTGGATTGTGGGAAGAAATCGGAGCACCTGGAGGAAACCCACGTAGAGAACATGCAAACTCCACACAGGGAGGACCCAGGAAGCGAACTCGGTTCTTCTAACTGTGAGGCAGCAGCGCTACCACTGCGCCACCCACAGTAATTAACTGTTTACAAATTTCTGTACAGTGATTTGGTGAAATCACTAAACCTCTCAAGTTCCTTCCATAAGCTCCAAATTAGCTGTGTCGTGTATCCATTCCTAATAATTTTTCTTCCACTGTGGAAAGTGTTACTTTGACTTACATTGAATCTCATCTAAGACGTATCTTTTAAAGTTGAAATTCTTTCCGAGGTAATCTGGATGCATTTTGCTGGTTCTAGGTCATTAAATATTCCACCTAATTTAGTGTCACCTGCAAATTTATCCAGTTTGTTATTTTTTTATCAGACTAATATTGATAAACTGGAATGAACGGAAAACCCAGGTATGACCTTTGCAGGAGCCTCTGCTAACGTTTAAAATTTTCAATAATGGTTCTCAGGCCATAAGTTCTTGTTTAAAACAATTCTGTGTCAGTTTGCACATCACAACCTAATTCTCTGACAATTATAGTTTAATGATTACATCCATCCCACTATATCCTAACTGCAGGGTCACAGAAGTCTGTTGGAGCCAATCCCAGCCAACCCAGGGTGCAAGGCAGGAAACAAACCCCAGGCAGGGCACACACACTAGGGACAATTTAGGATCGCCAATACACCTAACCTGCATGTCTTTGGACTGTGAGAGGAAACCAGAGTACCTGGAGGAAACCCACGCAGACACAGGGAGTACATGCAAGCTCCACGCAGGGAGAAACCGGGAAGTGAACCTGGGTCTCCTAACTGTGAGGCAGTTGCGCTACCCACCACGCCACCATGCCGCCCACTTAATGATTACGTTTTCATGATAAACTTTATTGAAAGTATTTTGAAAATGAAGGTGGATAACAATCTATTCTTATCAAACAACTCTATTGCCTTCTCCTGAAGCCCCAGCACAAGACACAACTTACCCCACAAAATTTTGGGCATCAGCGCATCAGCATAGACAGGTAGCACAACGAGTTGATATATACTTTTCACATGTGAAACACCTTTAGAGTGGTTCCTTTGGTTGTGAAAGAGAAACAATATATTGAAACCTAAAACATAATGATGATTTTGAGTATTGTTTTTATTTGGTGCTATCGCAGCCAGGGCCTAGAGCATCTGTATCATCTTTGCAGTGGATGGTTACCTCAGAGATTTTTGAAGGAAAGAAGTACCGAAATCAGGATATATGCCTCAATACCATGTACTGCTCACTTCAAACTTTAATTAGTATTTAATATTACAATAATAAAATCCATGATTTTAATTCTGTAGCTATTCACATTGTAACAAAATGCAGGGAGTTTTGTTTGGCTTTGTAGGGTTTTTTCTAGACTTAGTCAGGCTTGTATTCCAGTGCTCTATTTGCACTGTAGTTTAGCTTGGCCAGCTAAACCATAAGCTGACTACCTCTAGATAAAAGCTTTTTTTTTTTCTAAACCTGTTTGTCTTTCCTCTCTTGCAAAAACTGTAACCAATTTGAAGCCCACATCCTCCCCTCTTGACGTAATTGCAACTCATCCCTTTAAAGAGACTTTTGATGTTATTGGCTCTACTCTCTTGCTTATTATTACTACTTGTCTTGCCACTGGTATTATCCTTGCATCTTGTAGAATGCAGTGGTCCAACTTTTGCTTAAAAGACATAGACGTCACCCTAGTTCCCATTTTCATTCCTATTTTTAAATTGTCTTATATTTTCAGCTGCTGTCTTTCCTTGGTAATAATGATATTCTGGAATCATTCCAGTCAGTGTTCAGAGCTTTTCACAGTCTGCTCTTTTAAAGGTTAGAAATGGCTTGTTACTTGTTGTTGATACTGGCAGTGGTGCCATTTTGATTTTACTGGACTTAACTGCTGCTTTTGATATGGCCTCGCAGTTAGGAGACCCGGGTTCACTTCCTGGGTTCTCCCCGTGTCTGCATGTGTTCCCTCCGGGTGCTCCGGTTTCCTCCCACAGTCCAGACATGCAGGTTAGGTGCATTGGCGATTCTAAATTGTCCCTGGTGTGTGTGTGGGCTGGTGCCCTGCCCGGGGTTTGTTTCCTGCCTTGTGCCCTGGGATTGGCTCCAGCAGACCCCCATGACCCAGTAGTTAGGATATAGCAGGATACTGTACTCCTTGACCACCTAGAAAATTGGGTTGTCATCTGGGGTACAGCGCTGGATTGGTTTGTCTCCTAACTTAATCACAGAGCCTTTTCTGACAATAGTGGAAATCCTCAACTCCTCAACTGCTGTTGTTTCATGTGGAGACCCACAGGTCTCTATTTTAGGGCCTGTTCTATATCTGCCTTTGGAACAGATTATTAGGAAACACAATACTTCATTTCACTTTTATTCTGATGATATTCAGCTTTATTTGTTTGTGAAACCTAATAATGCATGCTCTTTGAAGACCTTTCTTGAATACTTTGGGGAGATTAATGGTTGGCAATTAATTTCCTTCAGCTGAATGAAAATAAATCTGAGGTGATCTTCCTTGATCCACATAAAAGCTTTGAGGGGCTCTCTGAAAGCCTAGAGCACCTATCAAAAGAAGTAAAATCACAGGTCACAAATCTGGGGGAGATCGTTTGATATACACCTCATATTTGACAAACATGTCAACTTGGTCGTCAAGGGTAGGTTTTTTCAGCATAGAATGATCTGTAAAATTATGCCAACAGTATCATTTGCCGATTTACGGAGAGTGATCTGAGTTTATATCTTCCAATTTAGATTATTGAAGTTCTTTGTATATGGGTATCAGTCTTTGCTACATTTGCAATTGGTACAGAACTCTGCTGTGAGATTATTTACTGGCACTAAGAAAAGAAATCACATCACTCCAGTTTTAACATTCCTGCACTGGCTCCCAGTTCATTTTAGGATTCGTTTTAAAGTATTACTTTTTGTTTTAACAGTTTTAAATGGCTTTGCCAAACCTTCCATTGCTGACTGCCTCCATCATTAAGATCTTCATGTCAGCTGTTATTAGATGTACCTCGATCCTGATTAAAACATAAGGAATATTGTGCCATTGCAGTAGCTGCCTCATGATCTTGGAACAGCTTGCCACAAAATATTAGAGCTGTTCCTTCTATTGCTGTTTTTAAATGTAAACTTAAAACACACCATTTCTCAGTAGCTTTCAAGTCTATCTAGATTCTTGTTCTTGAACATAATTTCTGCCTTTTGTCTCAATGTGTCTGTGCTAATGAATGTGTGGATGTTATCATTTTTCTTCTCTTTTTATCTTTTATATGGGCAGCACTTTGGTTAACACAACTTTCTTTTTAAATGTGCTTTATAAATAAAATGTGTTTGCTCGCTTCTTGTTTATAATATATGCTAAAATACTGGACAATGTTCTGCTTTTGAAAGCAGTAATGCAGTCACATGGTAAAGCATTCAATATGTTAATAACATTACGACCATAAAGAAGTAAGGGTCCCTCTCCCAGCTATTTTATTTAATCAAGAGGTGAGGTGAAGTGAGGAGAATGCTTGTTGACAGAGTAAATGTCACCTAAAATTAGAAGTATTGTGACATTAGGAGATGACAAAAAAGAGAGTGATTTTAAATCCTGTTGATGATACATGAGTCACTCTCTTGTTAAACAGAGGCTCGGAGTAATGCTAATGGTTTATTTGTTCCTTAAAGATCACATTTGCTCTCATTTGTTTGACAACCCCTCCTTTTATGCAAATGTTTATTTATAAATAAAAAAAAATGCTAGGACAATTGAGTTACTCTTCTTGTTCTAAAACATTTTTTTTTATTCTTGTATTTTGGCAACACTGGGATATTTTGAATGAAACAGCAATATAGGATGCATTCATTTGCTTTGCAGCTGTTTTTATCCAAAGTGATTTACAAAAGAGGTCAACATAATTGAGTAAACATCAGTCTTGGGGACTGTTTGAGAACAATCTTTACAGGACAAGATTACAAAATCAACAAATGAAGAGCTCAGAACTAAATACAAGCTAGTTACAATTCCTTAGTTACAAGAATCTACGAAAGCCATTATCAATTAGACAAAAGTCTAAATAGTCTTCAAACATTTCTCTATACACATTGAGGGACTCAGAAGTATGAGTGAAGGTGGGCAGCTCATTCCACCATCTAGGAAAATCACATTTAAAGTGCCTGAATAGAGAGTTGATGCCACACAGAGGTGGCATCACTAAACAAAGTTCATCAGCAGAATTGAGAGGGTGAGAAGGATCATAGGACCTCACACATGCCTCCATATGTACTGTCATGTGCATGCACTTGGGAGACAGCCTAAGAGCTCTGGTATTGGTAGTTACCCGCAAAACCAGGGGTTGGCATTGTTTGCTAATACCTTCTCTCTTCCTCCCTGTGCAGAATGGGAGACTGAGAGCCATTCCACCTCTGACGTCACTTCCGTTGCCTGCCCTCCTGGACCCGCCCCTTCCTGCCAGTAAGTCATATGGCAAGAAGTTTGGTCATCATGGAATTAGTTCTGTTCTGAACTTGAGTCTGAAAACATGTTTCCACAACTTACTGCGTGTTTTGTTTTTGTGCCAACCTTTAATTACAACCCTTTCAAGGTTATTGTGTCTCCTTTTACAATAAATGCTGACCCACTGAATACTCTGTAGGCAAGAATCAAGAATTTGAACTTAATATGTACCTCTACAGAGAGACAACATAGTGACCTGAAAAGAGGAGTGACATGTGCCGGCCTCGGCTGGTCGAACATCAGACATGCCGTTGCATTTTCAGTCATCTGCAGCGGCTTGGTGACATGTCAGTATGCCTGCCAGCACAGTATTTCAATAGTCTAGGTGTGACAAGACAAAAGTTCGGACCAGGAGCTGATGCAGTAAATCATAATTGACCCTAAATGATTGAAGGCATGAAGCACAAGTGGTGTACAAGTCTACAGAATTCTTCTTGAATTATAATTAATATGCACTTGTGAAACATCTTATTCAATACTATGAGAAATTTACAATACCATATAACAGCATTGGAAATAATTTTGTTGCAGTCATACCTATTCCTGGACTATATGTTATGGGGGCACTGCATTTTTTTTACTTCCAGCAAAATGAACGACTAAGAGGAACATGGAAGGCATATTTTTGGTTATGAAGGGAACAGATAAACTTACAGTCATTCATCATTTAATTTCAAATTTTTGAAGAGTACACGAGTGCAAAGGATTTTAAACATGTGCATTCATTTGTACAGAAGTGTGATACAAAGCAGAATAGTGGAGATACTTCAGTTTCATTGTGATAGTGTTTTAAATGTAAAGGTTTGTCTTGATTTACACAGTATTAAAATTAATTTGTAGTGGCTTTTTATGTGTTACAGTGTGTGCTTGCAATGAAAGTAATAATAGCATTCTGGTTATACTGTATATTACCAAAACAAACAAAATAAAAACAGGTTTATCCCGATTGCCTCTGGAAAGTGCCTTGAAGTGTCTGTTATGCAAACATCTTTAACAATGACTCATTTCAAGTTTACAATTCACTTTTTAACTGTTCAGTTCTACATACTTGGTTCATATATGCTTATGCTACATATATTTTGGTGGTGTCAGTTATTGCCCACAATGAAGTGATGCATACACTAGCATAAATAGATTTAACTGACATGATACATTCAGTGTTCGTACAAGTCTGCTTAGTCCAAAGGTGTTCAGCTTTCATCATGTGGGGCAGCGGAGGCGTCTGGTTTTTGTACCAGACAGTTTCTTCATTAAAAACCCATTACTTCTGTTAATGGAACAGACTTTTTGCCTTAAAAGATTTGCTTTTTAAGATTCAGAACACATAATTACTTCCTTTTTCCTTTACCAGCAGCCAAATGATAAAAAGAAGTGAAACAAGTCATCAAATGAGCAGCGGCATGGTTCTGGAGGGTCAATTTCTTAATTAGAATCCATTTCTTGCTGTTAATGAAACTAGTTATTTAATTCCTCCAACTTATTAGTTGTCTCATTCTACCATACCTAACTTTTTTGAGAGCACCATCAACATGTTTTGTGGGCCAGAGCTGATCAATATTTCACACACTCTCAAATATATTATTAAAATGGACAATAGGTGCAAATGGCATTAAGTTTGATGTTTACTTTGCATCTAATTGTTTTTTAGATGCTGACTGAAGAACACAACTAGTGATTCTGCAACTGAGAAAGCAGGGCGAAAGAAGTCTGTTCAATTAAACAGGAATAACTGGTTAATAATTAGGAAAACCTTCAGCCATTGTAGCCCTCCGGGAGTTGAGTCTGACACCCCTGGCTTTGACCTTACAGGCAGTTAGCCGAGCTCACAGTTCAGTCATATATTTGTATGTCGGTTAACTTAAAGTAGTTCACTCTTGGGCAAATACATGGTAACTAGCAAGGGGGGTGTAGACGGCAAATTCACTCCTGAACCTAATAGGAAGTGAAACATAAATGTATGGGGTGTTTTATCTGTGTCGTATTCTTTGTGTTGTAATTTTACAAAAACAATGCAATTCTTAAGATATGCTGCACAAATTCATTACTCAAAGAAAACATGTTGTTGTTTCCTTTTGCCTAACTGTGTTTTGTGTATTTGTATGCACCTAATCAGATCTACAATTCTGCGAGCCTGTAACATCTAAATCAGTGATTGTGAAGCCTGTCACCTAAAATAAAATAAGAAAAGTTTGTCAGTAGTGATAACTTCAACATGAAATAAAGATTGATCGATTAGATCATGTAGCAGCAGCTCACTCATTGGGTTAAAAGTTGCCAAATTGATCTATTTGTATGGAATGATTACAATAAAATCAATAAAATTTAAAAAATAAAAAGTTGCCAGGGAGGAAAGAAAGAAGATTGTGTACTAAAGGAAACAGGTTATTAAGGGGGTGTGTTAGGCAGCAGATAATAGTGTAAAAGCATTTGTAACAAAATAACCTCATTCTGTGTTAATCTCTGCCACACATTCTAGTGTGTCTAGTTGTACCTGCGTCACTTCACTATCTTTTAATGTACCTTTAAACCTACAAATGTTATACTTTGGCTGCAATACATGACTGACATTATTAAAAATGAAACTATTAAAAACAAGGCTATCAGTAAATAATAGGGCGTATCTATTGCTTAACTGTGGTAAAATGCATTTGGGGTCCGTGGCAGTTCGGTTTTAAAATGAGTGCTCAGTGTTGACGGCAAGGTGATTGCATTATTAGGTCCACTGTTTCACATCCACACCCTATGGGGCATAATTAAGACGGCGCACCCACAGGAGTATAAAGGGAAACTTGAGGTAAATGAGAAAAGAACAAAAAGTTTTAAGAAAGTGAGGATAAAGAACAGATAGAGTAGGGTCATATTTAGAGCCAGTGAAAAGAGAAGGAGGAGAAATAATCGAGTAAATCCCTGTATCAGAGCTATGTGAGAGCTTCTCCAAGGGTTGACAGGATCGCCCTTGTTATGCTTTGGTTTGCTGTTTGGTTTATTGATTTGTTTCTGTGCTTAGACTTCACCCTGCACTGGCAATATTCTTTAGGGTCGTCAGTTGAAAGACTTCCATTATCATTGTAGGTCATTGTGGCAAAGCTGTGAATGATGCTGATCTCACTAATGAAAGAGAACTCCTATTTTAGTTATGAGGATGTGATGGGGAACATAATCGTTAAATTATATATTTAGGATCCAGTTCAATCACATTTCTTGTTTTTTCATCTAAATATCTTTCCTTCCAAATTTCTTTGTTCCAACCTAGTTAATCCAAATTAACACAAGAATCCCTGAAGCCTACGAAAAAACTCGGAATCCTGGCCCACCTTAACTTCCTTTGCACCTCTCCATTAGTGTCTTTTGTTTTGTAAATGTGTTGATCAGCACAAGTAGCAAGCAGCCTGCTATTTCATCCACCCCACTGCTGCAGAAAGGGCAAAAAATTCTCCCAGCTTTATCTGGGTGTGAGGTGCCTGGAGTTGTATAGGGTAAATAATATATCGTTATTTGGAGCATATGCATTTCATGTGTGTTCCATATCTACAACGATATATGTAAATATAGGATGACAGAAAATGCTAGAAATGTAAGAAGTGCTGAACACATACCTAAAACAAACTTTTTTCATGCTGTAGTACTAACCACAAAATTTTGACATGAAGTGTATAATGTGTGAAGACTGAAATCCAAATATCAAATAAACACTTTCACAAAAGTTACACGTATAACAAAAACTGCTCTTGTTTTGTTATATGTGTACCTTTTGTGACGTGGCCCCGGATTACGAGTTTTTTTGTAGGCTTCAGGGATTCTAGTGTTAAGGGCTGCAAGGATCCTGAGTCTATCACAGCAGCACCTGGAGGAAGAGAGAACACCAACCCTGGACAGGGTGACAATCATTTACAGGAAATACTCACAGTTGGTAATATTGGGAAAATTAAAAGTAAACATTTTTGAACTGTGGAAAAAAACCTAAGCACCCAAAGAAGGAAACATGTAGACATTTTAATGCCAGGGCTCGAATCCAATCCCCCTAGCGATGTGAAGCAGTAGAAGCACTAATTACTGCACCACTGTGTTGTCTATTAATTTTTAAATATAAGATATTTTATTGTAACTTTGTTATAATAAAACAACCAGTTATTATCAACAGTATATTTCACAGTTCCCAGTTATTATATGCAAAAGCAATAAAATAAACTTGCAAAGCAGCTGCAAGTAGAGGTTTCCATTGATGTAAACCTGTAACTGAATTTGCAGAAAAGAATCAGGATTTCCAGAACTAAAGCTCTTTCCTTTGGTACAATAAGTCTAATGAAGACATCAAACATTGCAGCACATTTCCTTCCTATTTTCTTTTGTAGATCTTTGGATATTTTCCAAGTCCATTTCATTGTTTGTTCCCAGTACAAATCATCATTCCCCAATTCACTGAACAGCTGGCAATTTATTATTTTTCCATTGATTATTTTAATCCATAGTTCCCATGACAAGACAGACTCTAAATTTGAATGCAATTAATAGCCTGTCTGGTTTTCACTTGGTTGGATTTCCTTAAGTCTTGAATAAAACTAGGCAAGAATTTTCCATCCTTCCATCAATTATCCAACCCGTTATATCCTAACTACAGGGTCACGAGGGTCTGCTGGAGCCAATCCCAGTCAACACAGGGCACAAGGCAGGAAACAAACCCCGGGCAGGGTGCCAGCCCACCGCAGGGCAAGAATTTTATATGAAATAAAATGTACTCATTGAATCAAATCTCTTTAATATAAGACACTTACATGGGAAAATTAGTTTGATTGAATTAACCAAAGATACTCCTCAAGCTGTCATCTGCAAGCCACTGACAACATTGAGTTGTCTCATCCTGAAATACCTATGGTTAAAAATTGTCTAGTATTTTATTTTTCTGAACAACAATAATATTGTAAAGAGTATCTTTGCCTTGGAAGTGAGTATGCTTACCATTGTGCACTCTCATTGTATAATCTCAATATCATCATCATTCTCATTAGTATTACTTATTCAGCAGGCACTTTTATCCCTAGGACTTCCACAAGCAAACCATAATACTGTGTTGGCAATTTGAGTCATTACACAGGATAAGTTTTGCAAGTAACAGAGAATAAAAAACTTCAAAATTAAACATGACATGTATTATGAGTTAGCTTTTCTTTTTGCTAGATATTTATATATATATATATATATATATATATATATATATATATATATATATATATATATATATGTATATGTATATTGTGGTGGATGGCTGGCTGTTTATCCCGGCCAATACCCCCAAGCCACCAGGTGGAGCCCTCCTTGCAGTATGGAGGTCCCCAGAAGACCAGCAGGGCATCATGGACATTATAGTTTCTATACACAGCCCTGCTGGATACCATGGGGGCCACTAGGGGACACTGCAGGGAGGAACAATGGATATTTTCCTTACGCCCCGGAAGCACACGTGGACAAGAGGAATGACGTGCTTCTGGGGTGAAGAAATGAACTTGTACCTGACCCGGAAGTGATTGAGAGTCACATGGACTGGGGATTAGGAACACTTCCGGTTCAGGAAATATAAAAGGACTGTGAGAGCTCCCAGACGGCGAGCTGAGCTGGGTGGAAGGGTGGCAAAGCGTCTGGGAGTGGAGGATTGATTTATTGTACAGTAGTTATTATTGTGATTTATATGAGTATTGTGGAGGAGAAGGTACTTTGTGCACTGTGGCGATTAAATAAAGTCAAGTATTGGACTTTTACCTGGTGTTTGGAGTCGTGGACAGGGGTTCAAGGGAGCAAGAGTGCCCCCTATCGACCACAGTGGCGTAGTCGGCAGGATACTCCAACGTCTATTGCGGAGGACTTGTACACAAAATTTCTGTGGGCAGTGAACCCTGAACAGACAACGGCGTCAGGAATCACCGCAACATTGCTGAAACCCGAAATATCCGAGTCCAAAATGGGGAAGAGGAAGGGCAAGCAAAGCGACAACGCCAGCGGGAGAGCCTTAGGTGCAATGGCCGACGCTCGGGAGGAGTCAAGGAGCGGCCTTACAAGTCCGGAGAAACCTCCAGGAAGCAACGATCACTCTGAGGTATGTGCCGGGAACGGCATTAAAAATCCTTTTATTATTACTCACTTTGTGCCGTGCATGTACCTCAGAGATGATCACCTGGAGGCTCCGAGGGAAAAAGCAGACTGCCCCGAAGACGATGGCCTGCTCCTGTCAAAGCCGGGGCACCTAGGAGCTGACTTCTGCATGACGGTAGCCGACGAGGGACACGGCAGCGATCCCGGTGCTTTCTGGGACGGAGGAGGTTCGCGTCCCACTGTTTGCGCCTTCGTACTCGAAGAAAAGGACTTGGACATTCCAAAGGGGAAGGGGATGGTGAGCGAGGCACTGCTCACCCCACAAAAAGGTAAGGAGGGTCGGAAAATGTCTAGTCGGAATGTTATAAATTTAAATAAGACAGACCACAGCCTGCCGAAAGAGGCAACCCAATTCTCCAAGAACTCCAAGTCCCAGAAGCGGACGTGTCCATTGGCTCCCGGTCGGCAGGTAAGACGAACAAGGAAGTAAGTCTCCTGCCGGCCAAAGTAAACATTAATATGGACTTGTGGGAACTCGAACGGTTACTCGAGCCCATGAACAGTTTTTTACAGGTCCTGATGAGCATAGAGAAGATCGTCGGGGAGTTGGGAGCTGCAGCCAAAGCACCGTTGGCGAAGGTGAGGGACTACGTGCGACGGTTTGGTGGAGAGCCTCGCGTATTTCTTGATGTGGCGGTACAGGTATGTGAAACCCGTACCGTATATAAAGCAAGAGGGACGCAGTGTAATCCGGCCCCGCTTTTAATAAATAGCGGGTGCCAGTACACTACGTGCCCTACAAGAGAGGCCGGTACGTTAACCGAGTGGTCGGCGGAAGGGCTAATCGATCCGGGGCACCTAGACAGTGGGACTCCCGGAGCGAGGCGGCCCTAAAGACGCCGCCACCAGTAATTTATAAAGCAAAAGGGGTGCAGACAGTAAAGGGGCTCTCTTCTTCCAATAGAGAGACCCAGACTGTGGACAAGCCCCAAATGAAACAGGAGACTTCTAAAATAAAACGGGGGTCTCCTGACAGGGAAGCAAAAAGAGAGAAAGTACCATTAGAGGCGGCAGGGTCTTCTCTCCCAGCAAGAAAAGGGGTGGACCTAACGTTTCCTAATTGTTTTCAGTCCTGCAGGGGGAGAATACCAGAAGGATGGAGGCAGTGTTACGGATGCCGAAGGTTGGGCCATATTTGGCGAACTGTCCTTGGAGAGAGGGGGACAAGATGTCGAATTGGAATATTATTCCCCCTAGGTTCTCCAGGGACCAAGATATTCGGATTAATCAAGGCTCAACCGGAATGTCCTCTTGGAGGAAGACTTCCCTCTCGGGGCAGGCCGCTCCGAATGATAATTCGTCGCTGGGAGGGGAATACTGTGGTGGATGGCCAGCCGTTTATCCCAGCCAATACCCCCAAGCCGCCAGATGGAGCCCTCCTTGCAGTATGGAGGTCCCCAGAAGACCAGCAGGGCATCATGGATATTGTAGTTTCTATACACAGCCCTGCTGGACACCATGGGGGCCACTAGGGGACACTGCAGGGAGGAACAATGGATATTTTCCCTACGCCCCGGAAGCACATGTGGACAAGAGGAATGACGTGCTTTCGGTGTGAAGAAATGAACTTGTACCTGACCTGGAAGTGATTGAGAGTCACATGGACTGGGGATTAGGAACACTTCCGGGTCAGGAGATATAAAAGGACTGTGGGAGCTCCCAGACGGCAAGCTGAGCTGGGTGAAAGGGTGGCAACGCGTCTGGGAGTGGAGGATTGATTTATTGTAGTTATTATTGTGATTTATATGAGTATTGTGGAGGAGAGGGTACTTTGTGCACTGTGGCAATTAAACAAAGTCAAGTATTGGACTTTTACCTGGTGTTTGGAGTCGTGGACAGGGGTTCAAGGGAGCAAGAGTGCCCCCTATCGACCACAGTGGCGTAGTCGGCAGGATACTCCAACGTCTATTGCGGAGGACTTGTACACAAAATTTCTGTGGGCAGTGAACCCTGAACAGACAACGGCGTCAGGAATCACCGCAACATTGCTGAAACCCGAAATATCCGAGTCCAAAATGGGGAAGAGGAAGGGCAAGCAAAGCGACAACGCCAGCGGGAGAGCCTTAGGTGCAATGGCCGACGCTCGGGAGGAGTCAAGGAGCGGCCTTACAAGTCCGGAGAAACCTCCAGGAAGCAACGATCACTCTGAGGTATGTGCCGGGAACGGCATTAAAAATCCTTTTATTATTACTCACTTTGTGCCGTGCATGTACCTCAGAGATGATCACCTGGAGGCTCCGAGGGAAAAAGCAGACTGCCCCGAAGACGATGGCCTGCTCCTGTCAAAGCCGGGGCACCTAGGAGCTGACTTCTGCATGACGGTAGCCGACGAGGGACACGGCAGCGATCCCGGTGCTTTCTGGGACGGAGGAGGTTCAAGGCCCCACTGTTTGCGCCTTCGCATCAAGAAAAGGACTTGGACATTCCAAAGGGAAGGGGATGGTGAGCGAGGCACTGCTCACCCCACAAAAAGGTAAGGAGGGTCGGAAAATGTCTAGTCGGAATGTTATAAATTTAAATAAGACAGACCACAGCCTGCCGAAAGAGGCAACCCAATTCTCCAAGAACTCCAAGTCCCAGAAGCGGACGTGTCCATTGGCTCCCGGTCAGCAGGTAAGACGAACAAGGAAGTAAGTCTCCTGCCGGCCAAAGTAAACATTAATATGGACTTGTGGGAACTCGAACGGTTACTCGAGCCCATGAACAGTTTTTTACAGGTCCTGATGAGCATAGAGAAGATCGTCGGGGAGTTGGGAGCTGCAGCCAAAGCACCGTTGGCGAAGGTGAGGGACTACGTGCGACGGTTTGGTGGAGAGCCTCGCGTATTTCTTGATGTGGCGGTACAGGTATGTGAAACCCGTACCGTATATAAAGCAAGAGGGACGCAGTGTAATCCGGCCCCGCTTTTAATAAATAGCGGGTGCCAGTACACTACGTGCCCTACAAGAGAGGCCGGTACGTTAACCGAAAGTGGTCGGCGGAAGGGCTAATCGATCCGGGCACCTAGACAGTGGGACTCCTGAGGCGGCGGCCCTAAAGACGCCGCCACCAGTAATTTATAAAGCAAAAGGGGTGCAGACAGTAAAGGGGCTCTCTTCTTCCAATAGAGAGACCCAGACTGTGGACAAGCCCCAAATGAAACAGGAGACTTCTAAAATAAAACGGGGGTCTCCTGACAGGGAAGCAAAAAGAGAGAAAGTACCATTAGAGGCGGCAGGGGCTTCTCTCCCAGCAAGAAAGGGGTGGACCTAACGTTTCCTAATTGTTTTCAGTCCTGCAGGGGGAGAATACCAGAAGGATGGAGGCAGTGTTACGGATGCGAAGGTTGGGCCATATTTGGCGAACTGTCCTTGGAGAGAGGGGGACAAGATGTCGAATTGGAATATTATTCCCCCTAGGTTCTCCAGGGACCAAGATATTCGGATTAATCAAGGCTCAACCGGAATGTCCTCTTGGAGGAAGACTTCCCTCTCGGGGCAGGCCGCTCCGAATGATAATTGCCGCTGGGAGGGGAATACTGTGGTGGATGGCCAGCCGTTTATCCCAGCCAATACCCCCAAGCCGCCAGATGGAGCCCTCCTTGCAGTATGGAGGTCCCCAGAAGACCAGCAGGGCATCATGGATATTGTAGTTTCTATACACAGCCCTGCTGGACACCATGGGGGTCACTAGGGGACACTGCAGGGAGGAACAATGGATATTTTCCCTACGCCCCGGAAGCACATGTGGACAAGAGGAATGACGTGCTTTCGGTGTGAAGAAATGAACTTGTACCTGACCTGGAAGTGATTGAGAGTCACATGGACTGGGGATTAGGAACACTTCCGGGTCAGGAGATATAAAAGGACTGTGGGAGCTCCCAGACGGCAAGCTGAGCTGGGTGAAAGGGTGGCAACGCGTCTGGGAGTGGAGGATTGATTTATTGTAGTTATTATTGTGATTTATATGAGTATTGTGGAGGAGAGGGTACTTTGTGCACTGTGGCAATTAAACAAAGTCAAGTATTGGACTTTTACCTGGTGTTTGGAGTCGTGGACAGGGGTTCAAGGGACCGAGAGCGCCCCCCTATCGACCACAATATATATATATATATATATATATATATATATATACTATATATACTGCATATATATATATATGTGTATATAAATATATATATTAGTTAATGATTAAATGAGTAGTTTGCTTTTTTTCAAGAAGTTATTCTGTCACAATTATGGTGTATATTAATTTACCACATACAATTGTGTTTTAAAGTGAAATGTTTTTTAATAAATTCTATGAATATCTGTTCTTGTAGTTTACAATGGGGCTGAAGGGTACTGGGGTCCAAACATGAAAAAAAACAATTACATTTTCCAAATAATTCCAAAAACATTTTCATATATTAATCAGCATCCCGAGAAATATTGTAAATATTGTATCCAAGAATAAAAAAGTAAATAAAGTATTTGTGAGATTTGGCCATTTTTAAAGAAATCCGGCTCTTTTAAAACCTGGCAGGATCTAATCAATAACTGCTTTCCCTCTTTTTACTCTGGCTGTGGAATTCCTCTCTTTGTCATGGGTGGGGGTTTAATTGAATTTAGTTTTTTTTAAGTTCGACTTGATTGTATAGAATGATACATGCTTTTATTACATTCAGTAAAAGATATTGTAAAAGATAGCCCTGACACAGACAGACACGACACCAGATGTCCACAACACACACGGTTTATTTCTCTTTTCCTACACACAACACAGCACAAACACAGTGCCCAAAGACTCACAGTCCTTTTCTTTCCTTCTTCTGCCACCTCCACTCCACTCCACTCCACTCCACTCCACTCCACTCCACTCCACTCCACTCCTCACAGCTCCGTCCTCTTCCACCCGACTCCGGCTCTCTGAATGGAGTGAGGCGGCCCCTTTTATAATGCACCTGGATGTGCTCCAGGTGCTCCCTGATGATCTCCCTGTAGCACTTCCTGGTGTGGCGGAAGTGCTGCATGGGCACCCGGAAGCACTCCGGGTGCATCTGCTTCCTGGTTCAGCAGCACTTCCTGGTGTGGCGGAAGTGCTGTGACCCAAGGCTCCAAGGTCCTTTGGGTGCACCCTGGCGGTGGCCATGGATCCCCACAGGGTTGAGTATTTCAGTTCCGTGGCTCCCACACAATCCAGGATGGCTGCCCTCTCCCAGTCCCCTGCTTCTCCAGGCCTCTCAGTGGGGCCATGTCCCCGGCCATCTATCACTATATATATATATATATATATATAAAGAAAGAAAACTCTGCACCTCATCTACCTGATTGTTTCTCACTCTGCAGCACTGAGTGAAATGCAACAAACTCCAACAGCCAGCTCCTCATAGGAACACTTTTACACACATGCATACTTTTTTTCACTCTAAACTTGAATCACCATTTGAAATCCTCTTTGTATAGGTGATACATAAAACTCTACGCTGTCTGGGAGAACATGCAAATTCCACACAGACAATTAGGCACGAAAAAAAAAACCCTGATGCTAGATCCATGAAGCAGCACCAGTAATGATTGTTCTTCCCTGCTGCCCTACACAAGAACTACTCACCTACAGAGTATTCCGTTTGCTAGTAAATAGCATTTCCATTGTTGATATTCTACAGATCTACATTTCAACCAACTTAACATGCAGCTTCAGTGAAATGACTCACCTTAAATACGTTTGGAACTTCAATTGGCTTCAATAATTGACAATCAGAAGCACATTTTCTTTTCAATTTTGCCTGCAAACATTTGTCCACAGGGAAATGAGCACTGCAAACTCGCAGGTCCACTTTCAGTAGGTCTTCCACTACCATCCTACGTACTATGAGCCATAACTTTAAGGTATCATGATTACCACAAGGAAGTCCATGAAAACTGTAAACAATTTGTTTTTTTAAGTTACTGTTCACATCCTGGATATGCACATTTTTGAACTATTTTCTGAAAAAACAAAATTGTTCTAAACATTTTCAGACGTGTGTTTGGTTTCCTTATTTAAGTCTAAACTGCACCCTTGAGTGTGGCAGACAAGTGAACATTCTGGTGTTCTGACCCCAAGAAAAATAGTTCCAAGAACCTGTGATAAAACGATTATTTAAAGTTTCCTTTTGTTATCGCAAAGATGCCTGACAAACACAGAATGCATTTTTTGTTCAATCGAAACCTTTGCAGCGTCAAAGTGTATATACAGTATTTGTTAAGTTTTAAGGCTTTTCCAATCACCTATGGACCCTGTTACCTTCCATCTCTATTGCAAGCCCCAAGAACATAATTATTAAGTAATTATTAAAAACGCTTTACTTTAGAACACAGTTTTAAGTGGCAAATTAAGATATACGATGATTGTGAAAAAATAACTTTGACTTGAAAAATATCGAACTTATATATAGAAGAAAAATAAGAAGTACATGTATAGATATGCAGAAGAAAAGCAGGGATAAAGAAAACATAAACTGTCCCAAAATCAATACAAATGAACGTATCTTCAAGAGGCACCTGAACATCAGGAGAGAGAGAGCAAATGGAGTGGTCTTGGGAAGCTTATTTCACAGCTTGGAAGCAACAATTGAGAATTTAGTTTTAACACATTTGGCAGCAGACAATTCAAAGCAGAATGAACGCTTCTTGTAGGGATGTATGGAGAAACAAGGGACTGAAGATGCTGAGGAGCAGTAACATAGTCGTAATAGTATTCAGAAGTAATAGTAATAATTATACTGTATCAGGTCATAAAAATAAAAAATAATAATAGTATCATATCAGGTAAACCATACGATTTAGTAATAATTATAATTGTTATGCTAATCAGAGGTTGCACCACTGCTGAGATTAGCACTTATGCCTCACTGATCCTGCGTCCAGGGTGCAAATCTCTCCTCCAGCTGCACTCTGTGTGACATTTGCTTGTTCTTCAGTTGTCTACTTGTATTTTCTACAGGTAGTCTAGATTTCACCCACTGTTTTAAAGATGTATGCAGTTGGTTAATTGGAGTTTCCAAAAGTGGCTTTGTGTGTCTGTGTACTCTTCACGACAAACTGACATGCCATCTCTTGTTGGTTCATTCTATTACTCCTGATTTTGGCATAATTGAATCTGAACTACCATGACCCTGAACTGAATTAAGTAGATTTCAGAATATCATATAAAATGGTCATCCTATATGGAAAGTGCCTTGACAGAGTTTTTGCCCCTATCTTATTTTCTTTGCATTATTGCAAGTTTTTGTTGTATGAATTTGTTAGATGAATTATAGAAGTAGAGTAGGAGGAAAAAAGACACACACTTACACACTCTAATGTTTGGCACTTCTTCCAAGTAAGTAAGCTGGGTACAAATTCTGGCCACAACAAAATAATGGGCCTAAAACACAGCAGCAATTTGAGGTTGAAAAACAATGTTATACTGCATGTGAAAACAGATCAGATGATGGCAAAATCATTTTTCAATTGCTAACTTATACCTGCTAAGTTTAAAAGAATTGTTGATTATACCATGTCAAGCAAGGATCAGAAAATATATTCCTTATTATAGTGCCTAAGGATTTATAAAGTAAATCAAAGCTGCCCTCCACTTCTTGTAGCAATGAAGAGCCCCACTTAAATTCTTTAAACATGAAAAAGCAAACAGGGCTGATGAAAAGTTCCTTTAGAAAGGCAGTCAATGGAATGATAAATTATATCAAAAGCCAGCATTCTTGAAGGTGTGGGATTTTTTTTCCCAGTTTCAGAATCTGAAATATTTATCCTGGAGGGGGGAAGAAAATTGAATTGGTTGTATAGAAAAAGTAAAGATAGGAAAGTGCCAAATTATAGATTATAGGTCTTGAAAGTCATGTTGACTTTTCATGTAGATTAAAATACACATTCCCTTGAAGAGGCAGGTCATTTACAAGTTTTCAACAGAAGATTTATTGAAGTTTTTTGTGGCAGGTAGTAATCATATTATTTTCTCTTTCAGGTGACCTTTTGTGTTTTGCAAGTCTTTCTTGTTTCAGATTATTTATGGGAAATGAGAAAATAATCAGCATGGGCTTTAAATATATGTAGCTTTAAAATAACTTTTCCGTTTGAGTTTATATATTTTTTGGGGTTCAATTTGGAATTTTTGGGCATGGAATTATGGCTGAAATGACAAATAAAAAGTTTACTTTTATTTTTTGACCGTCATAAATTAGAAAGGTCATGCACTAACCTATCATTAACCCAAACCAGAAGGGATCACATAAAACCAGAATGAAGCTTTGGCTGCAGAATGTGATTTATGGTTTATATGTATTCACGGGAGCAAACCTGACCATACACCAAAATTACAAACCACATTTATTTTATGAGATGGTCACAGGCAGCCTTAGGTTATCCCATTAGGACTGGGCAAATTAAGAAATTAACCAAGGATGGGATGCCAGTCTATTACTGGGCACACTAATTCAATTGCCTTGACTTGAATTTTTAAATGTGTGACAGGAAATAAGAGTATCCTTGTTGGGATGAACATGCACAATTCACACAAAACATATGGCAGCTAAACAAAAGAATACAAGCAAATTTAAATCTACTTCTTTATAACATTTCCTAATATTTCACATTATTTTACTTGATGCATCAGGCAAGCAGCCTTGCTTTGTAATATGGCACCTGTATATGATTAGCGAGTTATAGAATGACACCTTCATCTCTGTCCACTCAGTATAAAGTCCACAAAAGTACAACAACAACAACATTTAGTTATATAGCACAATTTCACACAAACAGTAGCTCAAACTGCTTTACATAATAAAGAATAGAAAAATAAAAGACACAATAAGAAAACAAAATAAGTCAACATTAATTAACATAGAATAAGAGTAAGATCCAATGTCCAGGGGGGACAGAAAAAAAAAAAACTCCAGACGGCTGGAGAAAAAAATAAAATAAAAGTCACCTGAAGTGAGGCAGAACATTTTTCCTTGAATATCAAAAATGCACACTTTTTATAATACAAGAGAATGTAGAGATGAAGTTTGTACCCCAGTGTTCGAATGACATCTGTTATACTGACTCCTGTTTAGGAAACCACAACTGCTGCTCCATAATTCTTACCACTTTGAGAAGATTCCTGACAACATCTCCTGCTGTGCAGCCCATTTATGACTTTGCAGCATTATGTCATTTCTGGCTATAGACTGAATTCTTTACTCATAGCTCTAGTGTTATCTTCTTGCTAATTCCATAGACACGTCTAAACTGGTTGGAAGACCACGATTCGTTGGTGTCTGACCTCAAGTCATAGGGGTGGAAACTGCCAAACATTATTACTATTTTTACTAGTCTGAGGATAAACCAGAAATGTTCACATTTATGCAAAAGCCAGGGTCCAAATTGTTTATTTATTGAGCCACATTTGCTAGATACTGTGGAGTTATCACAAAACGGTAATACTTAAAGTGTCCATACCAGCGGTAACATATATCAAACTGTTTTAACCAGTGCTGTGATTAAGCTTCTGGTCATCCCTACATTCCAGCCTTGTCCATATACCAGAGACTCAGACATTATGCACATCACATATGTCAAGAATACTGTAAATGTTGAACAAGGAATGTAGTAGAAAATAAAATCCAATATCAGGTTAACTTTACCTTACTTGTATATTACAATGAATGTAGCAAACTTTTAAGAGCAACCTAACATCTAGGGGAAATCAACTTTTGTTAGCATAGTTAATGAACATCAATTACAATTTTTTTCAAATTTCAATGACACCATCTGGCAAAAAAGTAATATGTAACTGAGTGGTTCCTATTCACAACTTTGCACCAAATGAAATAAAATCATGTAAAGAGACTCACCATTTGGTGTGTCTTACCTCCTTCAGAGGCCTCATTGTCTTCCACATTTCTCTTCACACCTCTGTTGTTGTTATGAGATTCTGCACTTTTGCTGCTAAAGCTGCTAGAAGCAGCCATATTAGCTTTTGTGTAAGGTCAGTCATATTTGTCTCAGCTGCAGTATTTATGACTTATCCAAATCATCATTTTGTTTTATTTTTTGAAAAAGCTGCCAATGTCTGGTACGATTTTCAGCAAAACAGTATCCTTTGCTCTGTTCTCTTTTTCAGAATTCTTTTTGCTGCACCACTGGGCTCTCATTTTGAATGACAATTCAAATGGTAACATTTCAAATGTACAGTGTCATAAAAGTGGCTATAAATGTTCTGATTGCACCTCAGCTATATCAACCAACCCAGACTCTCATTTTTCTTTTCAAACTTTTTATTCAGGTCTGATTGGATAGGTTTATATTGGCAAGGACTGAAGTGCGATAGGAGTGTGCATTGGATAGCTGTGAGTGCCTGTGTTGCAGGTGAACACTTTTTTTTTTTTCCATTGAATTGATTAAAATCAAATAACACTTCATACACAAATCTAGAATTATACAAAAAGAAAAAAAAATAAAAGAAAGAGGTTTGAAATAAATCAACCCCCACCCCTTGAAGTTCTCTTTCTGAGCACGGCCACAGGGTGTGTACCTGATGGTAGATCCATCCTTGACCATAAAACACCCAAGAGCTTGGCTTTCCACTGCATAATGTAGTATGTAGTATCTTGAACAGCATTGCTGTATGTAGCTGTATGTAAAAGTGATTGAGGTCTAATAAAAACTGTACAGGGGGAACATGGTAGTACAGTTTTGAGTTCTGCTACCTCACAACTCTAATGGTCGGGGTATGAATGCTGATCAGGTCACTGTCTATACAGAATATGCACATTTTTCTTTTGTCGGGGTGTTTTTTTTCTCCACATTCCAAAAATATCCTTGTAAGTTTAATAGGTGACATTAAATGTGTTGTCACAAAAACAAGACGACATTAAAATGGTTTGTGAGAGCCACCCATATAATATGACCTGGCTGCAAACTGTTAAATAGTTGTGAGATGTTCAAAAGTCAGAGTCCAAAACAGAACTGGTACTGGTTGCCAAAGATGGCGGCTTTATTTGCAGAGGCCGGAAGTGACTTCATCAAAGGGGCTAGAACTGTAAGTGACATCATCAGAGGCACTGGTGCCGGAAGTGGCATCATCAGAGGCATCGGAACCATGTGGGATTTCCCATGGATGGTCTGCAAGGGACTGAGAAAGAAAGCCGGTGCACCTTGCCACCCCCTGGTCTGGCATGGAATTACTATTATTCAGGCCTTTTAGCTGTCTACCAATCACACATGTGTGATAGTGTCCTGCATGAGTGAATGTTGGTATGTGAGAAAATAAACCAATCTTGAAGAAGACACCACTCTACTGCAGGGTACAAATTGCATGTGAGTCCTTTATATTCTGTCTAGGTTTGGTTTCTGCCTTATGTCTGATGCTGCTGAAATTATATTGCTTTCAAAGCACACTAGAGAGTATATATGATCTATTTGCTGAATCTTCTTATTTAATTCATAATCATATTAACCAGAACCTGTTTTGGTTTCACTGAGTACATGAAAAAGAAACCAACCCTGTAGAGGACACCAAGTTCAAGTTTAAGTTCATGTTTATTTGTCATTCTAGCCATATCTAAAATACAATGGGACAAAATTGTGTTACTCAAGACCAGAATATGTGCGGTAAGGGAAAGGGAAAAAACACAAAAAAGTAAACCAAGACTAACACAGTACTAAATTCACAAATATTATCCAATACTTATGTAAAATAGTGAATTACAGAGAAATTAGCAGTCTTATTGTATGTGGAAAGCAGCAATTGCTCATTCTTGCAGTTCTTGATTTTATAGAGCAATACCTCTTACCCGTTCAAACAGTTCATGATGGGGGTTCAAGGAGGTCAGAGGGCATTTTTCTTGCATCTGTCCTTAAAAATATCCTCAGTGGAGGGGAGAGAAACCCCAATAGCCCTCTCAGTCATCCTCACCACATGTTGGAGAGTTTTCCTGTCAGACATACTGCAGTTTCCGAACCAAGATGTGATGCAACTCTTCAGGACACTCTCAATAGTGCTCCGGTAGAAGGTGGTGAGTAGCAGAGGAGGGATTCTCGCTTACTTCAGCCACATAACGACATGCAACCTCTGCTGAGGTTTCTTGTCCTGGTGTGTGTTATGGAGAGTCCAGGAGAGACTATCAGTGATGTAGACACCCACAAATTTTGTGCTGTTGACCCTCTCCATAGGAGAACCGTTGATATGCTATGTTGATATGGGGGATGTACAGCCTTTATTCTGAAGTTCACAATTAACTCTTTTGTCTTGCTGACATTTAAGGGATAGATTGTTGTCCCCGCATCAGCTCACTAACTGTTTGATCTCTGCTCTGTAAGGTGTTTCATCTTCATTACTGATGAGTTCTACTACTGTTGTATCATCAGCAAACTTAATCAGTTGATTTGTGCTTGATTTGGCAGTACATCCATGTGTTATCAGAGTAAACATTTGTTTTCTACTGCAGGGTACAAATTGGCACATGAGTTCTTTATATCATGTCTAGGTTTGGTTCGTGCCTTATGTTTCATGCTGCTGAGAATGAATTGGACACTATAGAGTATATATATTATCTGTTTGCTGAATCTGTTTATCTAGTTCATGGTTGCACTAACCAGAGCCTGTTTAGGTTACATTGAGTACATGGCAGAAACCAACCCTGAAGAATATACAAATTTCAAATTGCCAGTCAACCTATGATGGAGTTATTTTGATGTGTGAGGAAGCCAAAGTGCTCAGAGAAAAATCTATACACACATGGGGAGAACATGGAAAACTCCTCACAAAGTGTGACAGGGCCAGAATTCCAACTTTGTAATTATGAAGTTTGTATATGTTAGTGCACAGAACCCAATTATTATTAGGTTATAACTGTGAGATAATAGTCACCTTTAACCAAGGAGAGCTTGTGGGGCAAGTGTACAAGTAGCTCGTAAAACTAGTTAAGATCCATTTTTAGAAAGCCTGCACTGAAAATGTTGGGTTGTGCCCTTGACACCATGTAAATGCAGGCATGGCTGAGATCCAAATAACTGCTTTTTCAAAATACTAATATATTAATTTGTTCAGATTTTAAAATTGTGTATGTAAATGTTACAGGTAGCTGAACTGGTGAAACTGAAGAACAATGTTTTTTATTAAGGTATTAAAATTATTTTTTTTAATTTGGAATCATAATGAATGGAGACATGATTAAAAGCAAATAAACCACTTTAGCAATTTACTATTGGCATTATTGTTTGACCTTCTGTATTGCTTAATGGTCACCACTGCATTTAATGGGCCATACCTCAGTGAAGAATGTTATACAAACAACTAGTTGTTGATATTATTCTATTATCAGGCTCTCCTTTCTGTACAGAAGTGGAACTTGTCTCTGGCAACATGCTGGTAAATAAAAAAAAAGTCCTGCCACATGCCAAACTGGCACGGTACATAATGCGACTGAAGTGGCAGCAGGAGGTTTTATCTTTTATTTGATGTCTTGAGAGAGTCTGGCAGCTCTAGAGAATAAAACTTGTCAGTTTAGAGTCAGAATGGAAAGGAATAAAGAGAGGGAGCTCTTGTTCAAACACCAGGGTCTCTTGCGCGCAGCTTCCAAAGAGAAACATGTCTCTACAGTCTCCCACCAGTTTATGTGTGACTAATATCAAAATGAAAATATGATTTCCGACAAAGGTGCCAAGATGATTTGCTGTATGCTTTATCTATCTTCATTTTTCTTGCCTTTTCCATTTTTGATTGCAGATATATGCTGCCTTATTATTAAGTAGCCAGGCTGGTGAAAATGTGATCATTTGAGCTCAGGGCTTTTCCTTATTGGCAGGCCTTGATGTATTGAACCTTCTCTCATCCAAAAATCTTCTAATTTTTATAAAAAAAAAACTATGAGTGGTTTCTACATTTTAAGTGCCCATATACAGTACATGTGTTCAGCAAAATAACAGACAGATCACTTTAGATTGGCTATTTTGTACAGAATTTAAAACTAATATTTTTCTTTGAAATAGTTTTTATTTAATTGTTAATGTGGCCATTATACAATATATTGTAAAAAAATGAAGGATGAAGCATTAGTATCAAATAAAATACATCACTTTAAAAGTTAAATTAAAAAATAAATGGCTCATAGAAAACATGTCATACGTGTTCTTCTCAACAATTTGTTAAATAGTTGGAATTTGCACTAAGTTTTATAAGGCTAAAGGAGCTTGCCCCACCATCAGTTCAAAGGCTTTTCTTCATGACTGACACTCTTGCTTCCTCATCATAATAATCATGAAGTTTGTTTTCTCTTTATGTAAAAATTAAGATTTTTTTTAAATTAATGGCATTAATGGAACGTATGTTGTTCATAAAGTGCTTTTCCAGATTGTCCTTCTAGCAGTGCAGTATTGTCATTGTTGCTGTTTAGCCAATTCACTGTGGTTTTCTTTAGTATCTTAAAGGGTCCCTACTAAATATGGCCACCCTGAAATCGAGGAAGGTGAGTAGAGTTGTTTTTTAAGTTTTTTTATATACCTTTACCATTCATGGACCACTTCTTTAGGATGCACAGTTAACATCTAGAATTTAAAGAAGAGTTATAAAGATGTGTGTCTGTTAGTTTTCAGTACAGCCTGGAATAAATATTTGTGTTAACAAGTATGGTCTACATCCTGCATGATGTGTGAAGGGGAATGTAGATACAGATGGTTATCTTCTTAGCCAGTTGATATTTGTTCCATAATAAATTGATGGAATATGACAGGGGTAGTCAATTATGATTTAAGGAGGTCCAGATAGAGAAAATTTCCTCATGTACAGGTCTGCAGCATCATCATGTTTTAGTTGCATTATAATTTTTACATTACAATTAATTTATATATTTTAAAGTAGCATTGCCATTGTATCAACATCTGCACTGTGTGAAGTCAATGACTCAAATTAAACAAAGAGAGTTCAATGCTATTTCAACAATATTTGTTGAGGGCTACATACAATAAAATTAGAAAAAATAAATAACAGTAAAAGTACAGTAAGTAAAAGCAAGGTAACTTTGACATTCAACTGAGAATTATAAATAATAAGTACTTTCATAATAATAATAATAATAATAATAATAATAATAATAATAATAATAATAATAATAATAATGTTTTAACGTTTCAACAAAAAAAAAGACTTGGCCTCATATAAAAATAAAATATATAAGAGTTTTTAATATGTGCACAACTGAACAGGCATAACCAGTTTCACAGTAAATCTGATCATCTTTAAATGACTGAACCTATCTTCCCTTACTTCTTTCCTTCATATCCCACTGCCTACTTTCTCTTGTTCAGTGAGAGAAATGAGCTCTTGCTTGGTCTGCCAGGATTTTAAATCTGGACTGGAATGGTGACAGTGCCATCCTCATGCATGTGTGAAGATTGTCATCACTGGATGTTTTTTGTGACTTCCCAAAATCCACGCATCTCTGAGGGAAGACTCGTTAGCGAGTTGTTAGCCAGTAAATTAATGTGTTAAAATCCTCGTTGACCGATCGTTAGTTGGCTTTAAGATTGCTTGTTTTCGGTAGCCTAAGTGGCGAATTTAGTTGGTAACTTTTCTCAAATGTAATTTTGTGCTTAGTTTTGTAGTGGTGTTTCACATTCCTGCTTTTAACCACTGCCACCGTCTCAGAGCAGATGAGACACGGTAGTTTCAAGCTTCCTACAGGAAGTATGAACATAAACGCCTCGGTCCATTGCGGATTAAAAGCCTGGTTTTCAGTGTGACGCTTCCACCGTTTAGCAAAAGCCATGGCACGTTGACTATTTCGTTGCTTTTTTCCCTCTTGTCGTCTCACTCCTGTATATTTTTCTCTCCACGTCACTGCCGCTGCCACAAGAGTGATAGCTGTTTTCACTTAGAATGCAGGTTTTCCGCTCCTCTATTCAGTGACAGCCCGTCCTACTCTGCCTGTGATTGGCTGACATTCTTGCCTTCACTTTGACCAATATCGGCCTTCATGCTTAAACCCAACCAACTCGAACCCACGAGGGCAACAAGTATTGGCCAATCAGAGACACATAGGAGATCCCTTTCACTGAGTAATGGTGTCAGAAAAGAGTTGCTGGTAAAAATGTAATCTCCACCAAAACTAAATAAAACTAAATGATATGTCTGGGTCTGGACAGAACAGAGTCTGGGTCCAGACCCAGATCGCAGTCCGCCTATTAGTAACCTGTGGAATATGATGTTTCTAAATCCATTATACAATACTGAGGTTAAATATGATCTTTTTTGTGCTTGCCTGACATTGTTTGTCACCACTGACCACTGTCTTGCAAATGGTGAAAATATCGAACATACATAACACAATCACTCCATCTTTGGTGACCAACTGCCACTCACTCCCTAGCAAATACCACTAGAAGGGTGGTTTCAGGGGTAAGTTATAGTGTTCCTGGCTCTTCGGTTAATATTGTTCTGTATCAGCTTGGACTCAAGGTCAAGTAAGATCCAGTTTTAGCTGCTTCCTTTAATAAAACAGTTGCCACATGGTCCTGATGAGGGTTATGTTGACAACACAGCAAGTATGACTGACCAGACTTCCTTAAATCCTTGTAGAAATTCCCAGATGCTGCCAGGACAAGTGTGAGATTTTAACCCTTTATCATGAATCTGATCTTTGGCTGGTTTATCTCAGTCTAGACAAGGAGCAACATCCGTCCTCTTCATTTTCTACCAAACTGTGACCTCCAATCAAAGTGTTGCTCCTATAATCTTGCACACAGAACACTTTTAAAAATTTACATTGGGTTCTCAGGCACAGTCCTTGCATGGTTTAATTCATTTTTATCATTTCAGTACATACAGAAATGGGCAGACCATATTCCATCATTATACTCAAAAGTCAAATAGGGTGTTCCGCAGGGCTCAGATCTCATACTATTACTTTTTTTCAGTTTAGATGCTTCCATTGGGAACTATCATTAGAAAACATACCATTCATTTTCACTTATATGCAGATGATACCCTGCTATACCTTTCTTTTGGACCAAATGACATTTCTCCAATAGTACCCCTAGTTAATTGTGCCACTGAGCTAAAAGAGTAGATTGATAAGAACCTTTTGTAGGGACAATTCCCTTTAACAGATATGTTAACTATCGGGAGTACTGATACAGAGTGGAACAATATTCTGTCATTTTATAATGCAGTTGGACTAACCATTACCATTACGGAAACAGCCACAACCTAGGCATGGTGATCCACCAGCATGTATTTAAAAACACACATTAAAAAACTATCTAATACATGTTACTTAACTTAAAAATAGTGGAAAATTAAGATGGTTTCTAAATTTGGAGGATACTGAGAAATTAATTCATGAATTTCCTTCTGGTAGGATTGACTACCATAATGCATTATTCACAGACTGTTCAAATCATTCTTTATGCCTCCTTCAGTTAATTCAAAATTCTGCTGCAAGAACAATTACAATAACCAGAAAGGACAAGCACATCTCTTTTGTTCTGACGTTTTTACACTGGCTTGAAGTTAAGCTTAAAGCTGATTTCAAAAATCTTACATATAAAACCTTAAATGTAAAGACCCTGCTTGCTTATCTGAACCTCAGCATACATCTCAGGATCTCAGGATATCTGCCTACTAAAGATTCCAAGGATTAATTAAACAGTGGGAGGCTGAGCTTTTAGTTATTGGGTTCCAAAGCTGTGGGACACTCCACCTACTTATAAGCTTAGCTTTTAAACATAACCTGACTACAGCTGCTTATTTGCTGTGCATATTACATCTCTGTTTTTTGTCATTTGTATAAAAATAATAGTAATACAATAATTCTGAACTGTTACTAACCCTTCTCTGTTCTGTTTCTCTTCTCTGCTAAGCTGTTTTCCTGCCCATGGTGTGACTTCTGACATTCTAGCAGCCTTAGAATTAATGGATGGATGGAACGAGTCTTTAATCAGATTGGATAGGCTAGTTGGTTGAGGCCTCCGGGACTGTGTCCGACTTTGCCTTTGTCTTTATCTGTTATAACTGACAGTGGACCCACCAGAGATTTATTTCATCCAAGGATGCTGCTAACTGGAGTTTTTGCTTTCCTCCTCTCCCTTGTGAACTGGCCTAAAGTTGAAATATTAATCAATGGACAGGTATTGCTGGGCTCCATTTAGGTTAATCAGTTTTAAACTACTTTGTTTACTGTCTATTTAAACAAATATGTATATTCATTATCTATTTAGTAATTGTTTAAGCTTGTATTTGTTTCTACCTGTGAACTTGAACTCGTGAAGAGCACTATACAAAAAAAAATTGAATTGATTTGAATTTAAAGTAATTGCTCATAAAATGCAACAATGTAAAATCCAGGTTTAGTGCACAAAACAAAAGCATCAAGAATTTCAGTGGCAACTATTGTATACTTATTTTGTGTGACTATGCAATAGCACCTTGGGTTGATTAATTCAGAGACTTGATAAAATATTTAAAATGAAGAAGAGAAGGAAATCTTGCTCCAGGCTATTAAGTTTAGGTAGGAGGTAAACTTATCATCACAATGACATATTCTCAAGCTGAGTCAATACCTAATTCAAATTATGCAAAATGAATCATTTTAAAAGACTGCTCAATGCTCAGAGTTTACACTAGGTAGAGCTGCCTCAATACAAAAATATTTACAGATCCGTTGATAGATTGTACAGGACTAGAAAAATGTATTGCTGCTTTTCTGTCCTTGGAGCTGTGGATGCCAAATTTTGCAATGCATTTTAAAAAATCACCAGCATGACAAGGCAGATGGCATTTCACCCCACATAGTGCTCATCAATTTGGATGGTGTGAAAAATTCACACATAAGGTGCAGGGGGGAGGGGGCTGCCAGCAGTAAGATGTTTAATATCTACAGCCGCTGTGTGATATTAACATTTTGATTTCCAGGCTCTTGATTTTCTTGAACATATTATCCTGCAAGACTGGATAGAGTTTAATTTAAATGCATGAAAGTAAAAATGTAATAACACAAGTGTGTATATAAAACTTTTTTTGCTAGCATTTTTAGATGATGTTTTTTATCCAAAGCAACTGAAGAGAGCTCAAAAGGCTGGTATATTTGTGCTACATTTTGATAACAGGATGCTAAAGTAACTTTATGATCACTCTGTGAGCCAGTGGTGGAGATTAAACCAGCAAGCTGCTGCTTTCTAATCTATTGTTTTAGACACAAAGTGACTGTTATTTCTAAAAATATAGTATTCATTTATTTTAAACTTGTTTTGTAATAAATTTCAAAGTGTATTATTTTACAAAGTATTTCTTATTATGTAATGACCACAAAATTAAAAGTGTCAGTTTCATTAGTGGTTTGCACAAACTTCCTTTCTTATGTAGTCCAGGACTCTTTATGCACCTATGATTAAAAGGCCATTTAATGCCAATTCTCTGTCTCTTTCTATGCTTTTATTTATTTATTTTTAATTCAAGAGAACTGAGTACCCTCCCTGGGTTTAGTTGGCTACCATCTAGTGTTCTGAAAGACTAGTTCTAATTTGTTCCCAACATGCCACAATGTCCTTTTATTAAACTGTCTTACCTGGGATTTAGCACAGTATGGGTAATAGACATTTTCAACCATGCATCATAGATCAGCAATTTTATGACTTTTTCAGAATAATTTCAATTTTAAATCAGTCAGTTCTACTCTCACATCATGTAACTATTATTATTATTGTTTTAGTTATTTTGGAATCTCTGAGGTTTATGCCCTAGATTGTTGTGATTATAGCACACAAACATAGCTCAATGGGTATGAGGCGTCCTAAAAGTCTCACAAAGCAGGGAGCCAAACCCAAACTCCACAGCTTGCACAGCCTTGGATGGGTCCCTGGCTTTTGAAGTGAAAAATATAACTTTACCTGGCAGCCCGATTTTCAGGCCAGCCACATAGTGGCATATAGCTATCATCATTATCCTGCTGGCCTGAGCAACGACTTACACATATCTGTTATGCTACTCTGCTCTCTAAATCTTGCAGTCTTCTGCCATCAAGGCATATTCTCACACGGCTGCTACACCTCTCTGTCGTCAAAACCCAGCCTGCTGGAATACCAGCCTTTGCTAGTTTAGACAATGCACATAATATACAGCTGTCTAATTACAATGTTATGCTACTTATAAAAGTTAGGCTACTGTTTTTTTTTAGATACAGGTCAGTTGTGTTTTTTCTTAAGGGTTTCAAGACAAAAACGGAAAGGCTTTCAGTTGTACTTTAGCAGGAATCAGCTCAAAACAATAAATGCTTAGTATGGGCAGACATGTTCAAGCAGGCAGAGAGCTTCTTTCCTTCCTGAGCTCACCTTAGGATATCTGCATTAGGGTGTGACAGGTGTATCATCCCATTCACAATTTCCACCTACCACTGTCCTCAGAGTGGGTTGCACCACACCAGAGACAGTTTGGGTGCTTCACATCAGAAGCGAGAACCTTGTAGGGAACCAGAGACACATGGCGATTGATCGGAAGATGGTGAAAATCCTGTGAAGTGTTCTTGTGCATTGCTTCTGGTACAAAAAACTCCAAGGTGTAGTTTTGACATTAAGTCCTTATAATGGACAGTAGAAAATGATGAAAACAGCAAGACTGAGAGTGATACTACTTATTCTGTAGTATTAATCTATTGTTATAACACTGTGGTTTATTATCATCCATCCATCCATTTTCCAACCTGCTGAATCCAAACACAGGGTCACAGGGGCCTGCTGGAGCCAATCCCAACCAACACAGGGCACAAGGCAGGAATCCAACTCACCGCAGGACACACAACAAGCACACACTAGGGCCAATTTAGAATCGCCAATCCACCTAACCTGCATGTCTTTGGACTGTGGGAGGAAACCCACGCAGACACTGGGAGAACATGCAAACTCCACGCAGGGAGGACTCGGGAAGCGAACCCGGGTCTCCTAACTGCGAGGCAGCAGTTCTACCGCTGCGCCACCATGCCACCTGCTTATTATCATATTATCATTATATGATAGAAATTTACATTATAAATCAAAATATTTGGTTTTCTGAATAGTTTAAAATTGCTGAGGAGGGTTGTGTCCCAAGATATATGGAAAAAAAAACACCAAAAACTTCTCACAAGGGAGAGGAACCATAAAAACTTAGGCTTGAGATACAAGTCTATGACCAAACTTTTCTAAATGAAAAAATATTTACAGTTGCCCCCTCCAGATTCGGTTGTTCAGGAGTTGGCCATGAACAACTAAATGGGAATATTTTTGGAGTTTGCAAAAAAAGAAAACTTACAGAAACTTGCAGACCAAGCTAAAAATTTATTACAGAATACTGAAAGTGATTTGTAACACTTAAAATTAAATAATATATAAATATTAGTGTTATATATTCATTATATATAAGATTAGATATTCATTAGGGCAGTGTTTCCCAACCTCGGTCCTGGGGGCACACTGTGGTTACAGGTTTTTGTTCCAATCAGCTTCTGTTTTTAATTGGACTCCTGGGCTAATTAAGTGAACTGTTATTTCCCAAGTTCTGTGTTTTGGTAACAATATAGAAATTAGAAGGCTAAGTTTGGTTAAAAAAAATATATATATTGTGATAGACACCCAGCGTTTCAGTCTGGTCCAGGACGTCCCTCAGTGGAAAAAAGGAGAAAGAGTAGCCTTTTCTGGACACTGCCTCCCCCGGGACACTAGGTGGCAGCTCACCTGGACGGCAACGGTTTCCCGGATTCCCTCAGGGCATCATGGGACATGGAGTCCAATTCCTCAGCCCTGTTGGATGCTGTGGGTGCCGGCAGGGGGAGCTCACAAAGAACCTGGGGATTTACATTATTACAACAACCCAGAAGAACTAGGAAGTCACGAGGACAGAAGCCCGCAGTACTTCTGGGATACTTGACAAAGGAGGATATGGCTTTTGATCCGGAGAAGGAATACTTCTGGGTCATGGACTATAAAAGGACTCTGGGAAAACCAGCAAGCAGAGTCGGAGTTGGCAGGGAGTGTGATGGAGCTGCTGGGAGTGGAGAATTGGTTATTATTATTGATTATTGTGATTATTGATTTATTAGAAGAACTGTGGAGTGTGCGGTGCTTTGTGCACTTTATTTGAAGAAAATTATTAAAGAATCTTCTTGGTGCTTTTATATGTGTGTCCTGGACGTCTGTCTGGTGGGTTTAATGGGGCAACAGCGCCTCTAGCATCCACAATATATATTAAAATGTACCAAGCAGTTATATAGGAGTAATGTATTTTCATCTTGATTATCATTCTACTTTTCTAGGAGTTCTAATTGTTTAATTAATCCATTATTTACTCATTAGTGGGTCTGATGCTAAAGTAGTTGCAGCCTTTGATTATTCGGTGTTGTTTGCCAGCATGTCTGCTCTGCTCATTTTTAATAAGATCATTAATAAGATACAATGAAGGGGAAAACTGCACAGAGAAAGGGCAAAATATAATGAAATCAACAAAAGAGAGTTAAGCATTTAAATCTATAGCAAAAGCAGAAATACAGTAATCCCTCCTCGATCACGAGGGTTGCGTTCCAGAACCCCCCACGATAGGTGAAAATCCGCGAAGTAGAAACCATATGTTTGTATGGTTATTTTTATATATTTTAAGCTCTTAGAAACTCTCCCACACTGTTCATCAATATTCTCCGTACAGTTATACAGTAAACCCTCGTTTATAGCGGTTGATCTGCTCCAGACAGATAAATGAATTTCCAAGAAGTAGGATTCTTTATTTATAAATCTAATACTTTCACAGTTAGAGCATTGAAAACCTGTTTACAACCTTCTAAATACGTTTTTTTAAACATTATTAGTGCCCTCTAGACATGAAATAACAGCCTTTAGTCAAAAGTTTAAACTGTGCTCTATGACAAGACAGAGATGACAGTTCTTTCTCACAATTAAAAGAATGCAAACATATCTTCCTCTTCAAGGTGGTGTCAGGAGCGGAGAATGTCAGAGAGAGAGAAAAGTAAACAATCAAAAATCAATAGGGCTGTTGCGCTTTTAAGTATGAGCACCACGATAAAGCGGCACAATGAAGGGATCAATGTGAAGGTAGCCTTTTAGAATTTTTTACAGGCGTGTCCGTATCTTCTAAGCAAACAGCCACTGTGCAAACAATGAAAAATCAATACGGGCTGTTAGAGCCTTTAAGTGTGCGAAGTAGCATGCGGGAAGCATATCGTATATCATTGAGGAGTTTTATTTAATATGTAATACGTGCTCTGATTGGGTAGCTTCTCAGCCATCCGCCAATAGCGTCCCTTGTATGAAATCAACTGGGCAAACAAACTGAGGAAGCATGTACCATAAATTGAAATACCCATTGTCCGCAGAAATCTGCGTACCAGCGAAAAATCTGTGATATATATTTAGATATGCTTACATTTAAAATCCGCGATGGAGTGAAGCTGCGAAAGTCGAAGCGCGATATAGCGAGGGATCACTGTATTTCTAAATGTCTTATAAATGTAAAAATCATGTTGCTGTGCTTTTCTGAATGTAGAATAAAAGAAAAATAATACCAGCTAATTAAATGAGATCAGTGTTATCAGGTGTTGTCACTGATTAGGAATCTGGTTGGAACAAAAACCTGCAGCCACAGTGTGCCCCAGGACCGAGGTTGGGAACCACTGCATTAGAGTAAGTGCATGCTATATTATTAATTTTAAAATATATTTTTGGTAAATATAAAACTGTGGGATCTACACTAGCTACCTTCTGCCTTCGCTGCTCTATTAGTTATTCAGCCAAACTAGACACCTACCGCAAACAGGAGTCAGCGTCAGTTTGCTGTAGGAGCCACCAAGGCTCTTACTAGATTTGGCGTCACTACCAAACTGACTAACTGGGCAACACAAGCCTTGGTCAGGGAAGTGACCAAGTACCCAGTTGTCACTCTATCAGTGGTTTAGAAGTTTTTTGCTGAGATGGGAGAACCTGTTGGAAAACTCACATCTTAGCAGCACTCCATCAATCATCCTTTTATGGTTGATTTTCTTGATGTCAGCCACTCTTGGCTAAAAGGCATATGAAAGCATTTAAAAGACTCTGAGAACATGAGAAAAAGAATTCTCTGGTCTGATGAGATAAAATGGAAATTTCTGGACAGAACTCCTAGGAAAACATATGAAGGACTTCATTGAGTCATGGTGGTGACATCATCATGCTATGGGGTTGCTTTTTTGCAGCAAGGACAGGAAGAATACAAGGAGGACCTTGAAAAAAGCTTGTTCCGGTTATGAGAAACCCTATGATGGCAGCATACAAATGCTTCCCATTCAATGTAATGAAATTTGAGAAGATCAGCCAGGAAGAATTGGATAAACGTCCCAAATACAGGTACAGAAAGCTTGTAGAGACTTACTCAAAAACAATTGAAGGTGTAATGGAATCCAAAAGCTTCTACAAAGTACTAAATTAAGGACCTGTATACTTATATGATAGGACATTCGATTTTTTGTTTTTTATAAATTTGGAAACCATTCTGAAAACATGTTTTAACTTTCTTATTATGGATTATTGAGTGACTAGTGGGCAAATGTACAATTTTAAATTAAATATACATCACAATAAATTGTGCTGAAACTCTGAATACTTTCTGAATCCACTCTACTTATATATACACTCCACTGTGATTAAATATATTGTGTTTATTCTCTTATATTTTTTGTCCTTGTATGTTTACTAAAATAACTAATATATTGTAGCAGGAAGAATGATGAGTCAGAAAAAAAGCCAAATGTTTGGGGTGCCAACTGGGCAAAGCCCTTTTTTATACCAACAAAAAAATAAGGAAACTAACGAAAAATTTGCACTCACAGGCGGCTTTTGTAGGGACAATTCCCTTTAATCAGTGCTCTCTCAGGTCAAACTTTCTTTGCTTTTCTCTTATCTCTATCAGTTTTCACTATCATGATCAGGTCAGAAATGAGACACCACCTTCTGGGAGCGTCTTCCTTTTATACTGGGCGTACTGGAAGGGGTGGAGCTTCCTTGGCTTTTTTGCCCTTGAGGGGCAGTTTCTCAAAGCTATGAGAGAAAAATTCAACAAGACAAACCCCTTCTCATCTTAGGGTGTTATCACATAACTGAGGTGAGCCTGGAAGACGACCCTCTAGCATGCATGTGAGACAATAGGTATAGAGTTAAACTCATTTGCATGAATTATGAAGTAATATCTGTACTTATTTTAAGAAATGATAGATCTCTACACTCTGAACTGCAATGGAGGTAATATTTTTCTAAATACAGCTCATTTTAAAGCTTGCTAACAAAGGACCTATCAGTTTTAATGACTATGCCTGCAACAACTAAAATTTCCAACTCATACACAGTTATTAAAAGACTGTTTTAAAGTAAAAGAAACACACATACACATGCTGAATTAATGGAAATTCAAAATCGTTTCCTTTCAGTGGCTGTGAACATCAGGGGCCTCATGTATAACGCCGTGCGTAGAACTCGCACTATAACATGGCGTAAGCACAAAAGCCGAAATGTGCTTACGCACAGAAAAATCCAGATGCAGGAATCTGTGCGTACTCCAACTTCCACGTTCTTCCACTACATAAATCCCGATCAGCGTGAAAACTAACGCTCGTGAACGCGCTTTATGTCTCCTCCCAGAATTACGCCTCTTTGAATATGCAAATGAATATAAATCGCCCTTAAACTCAGCCTTCTGTGAAAAGACAATGGGAAAAACACGGGGGAAAATATAACGATTTCAGCGAATACCAAGTGGAGGCAAAGGAAAAACATACTATTTGTTCAAATAAACCGTGGTATAATCAACAAAAGGAAGTTGATCGAGTGACATAGCGTGTTGGAGAAACTTGAAAGCTCAGATATCAGTCGCCGTGAAAAGGCGAGTCGTAGCCTACCGTCTGAGTGTCATATGCAAGCTTTTTAGGGTACAGAGAAAAAAAAGGCACAGTGGGGAAAAAAGCACGAAATGTCAACTTCAATCTCGAAATTTCCACTTTAATCACGTAGTTTATTTTGTCATTAAAGTAGAACATCATAAACGTCATCTTAAAATCATTTACTTAACCAGTTTCTCAAATCACATCGTAATTAAAGTAGCACGTTAAATGCTTTGTTTTGTATTTGATCTTCTATGTGATCTATGTGTGTGAATCAATACTTGCTTCTTAAACCGGCTCTCTTCCTCCGACTGTACACAGAATCCATTACATTCGTGATATTACAGCTCTCTGAATAACTAAAATACTGAGATGTATACGTGATATCATTCAGAGTTAAAACACGTTATTAAATATGGGTTTTACAGCGCAGCGATTGTGCACGACCATCGATGAAATTATTGCAGCAGTACTCAGGGACGGCTCTAGGCTTGTGGTGGCACTGGGCAGAAAAAGAATCAGTGGCTCCTTCGCCCCCCAATGTCAGTGAGGTAGCTTATGCACGGCGGATGGCCACGTCCGTTGCAGACACTAGCCGCCTCGTGCTCATGACACAATAGCATTTAACTTTTGTCGAAATTTGCCGCTGCATTTTTAGCTGTGTCGTTATTTTCTCTTTTGGTTTTATATTCAATATGTATTGGCGTGGCCGCCCATGCAGTTCTTGCTTTTCTTTCTCCAAGTAACCGATTGCCACACAATCAGCTCTGTAATAGACGTTAAGCCATCTGTAAACTTAGAGCGCTGATTCTCAAAGTTTAAGGAACATTGAAATATCTTCGTAGTACATGTTTAATTATTCTATCCTTCACGCCAGTCCCAGTGAAGAATATAGATTATTTAAATGAAGTTAAAGTTTTACCTGTATAATATAAAAAACATATTTTGCTGCATTTCATCTTAAAAATGATATTGTCATCATATGTAAATACGCGCTTTATAAAGTGGTGCAGGTTGTGTAATATTATAACTGTAGTACAAGTTTACAGTGGGGTGATTGTACTTATAAGTACAAACAGTTCTACAAGGAGCAGTGATTGAGTGCGTTTATAGTTCTTGGGATGAAACTGTTTCTGAACCGCGAGGTCCGTACAGGAATGGCTTTAAAACGTTTTGCCGTGGTTGAGGTAGCATGTGCCTGATGCTGTATACCGATAATTCTCTTTCCGATCAGCTGCTGCTGTGATTCACACTCAGATACAGTGATATAAATACTCCGAGTCGTGCAGTGAGAGAAATATGGAAAAAGATGATCCGCTGTGGCAACTCCTAACGGGAGCAGCTGAAAGAAGAAGGTGCAGTGAGAATAACAACGCTAAAGCAGTTATGGTATTTGGAATACTATGGCTATTCCCTGGACCATTATATTGTTACAAGTTAATTACAATCAGATGCGTTACAATAATAAACAATATGCGGTTAGTTTCAGTGTATTTATAAAGCCGCGTCAGGAAAATAATGAGTAACCACACAGGAACAGTAGCACTGCTTTGACGCTGGGTGCCGCCAGTCTGCAAAACCGAGCAGAGAACTTGCGTACGACAAGGAATGAGATACTGTCGAAAAGTGCGTGGCTTTGCGCCAAGTGTAGGTTTTATACATCGCGATTTGAACGTGGAAAAGTTCTTATGCAACATTTCTGTGCGTACGCACCGTTTATACATGAGGCCCCAGGACTGTATTATAAATCTATAATAAATAATTAAATTAATCTATATATTCCCATGACCCTTCTCAGGATTAAGTTGGGTTTAAAATATGGTATAGTATGATAGTCTATTCATTAATTTTCCAGCTGAAAAAATGGTAAGGATGATGCAGTGATGCAGATGATGTCAGTGTGTGTTCTGTAATATTCTGCTAGTTATGAAAGACTTAATTCTACTGTATAATCATGACCTTAAATTCATTGCAACAACACTTTACAAGACAGACCATCAAGTTGACAGTTTAGGCTTATGCACTGAACTGTCAAAGTCTATGGTTTGAAAAATACATGTGCATGGAACTACAGATTGTTAAAGAACTCCATTGAACTAACGACACTTTTTTTTCTGTACATGCTAGCAGTTGATCAAACTATAAATGAAGATGATGTCAGCTTTCACAATTATGCAGATGACACCCAAGTCCATGAATATAAACTTTTTTTTTATATATATTTATTTTATTAATTTTATTGGAATCCATACAAAGCAATCAAGTTTTTACAAAAAGAAAAACTGAGTTAAGAACAGATCGATCCCCACCCCTGAGAGAGAGAGCAAGCCAAACGGCGTAAAATTTAAGGCTTGTAAACATACCTAAATTAATAAATTCTCTGTGCTTCATGAACTTATTTTAAAATATTACTGATTAGATCCTGCCATGTTTTGAAAAAGTCTGTACAGATCCTCTAACTGAGTATTTGATTTTTTCCAATTTCAAATTATATAACACATCAGTTTCCCACTGACTTAAAAGAGGGGAGTTTGGGTTCTTCCAGTTTATCAGAATAAGTCTGTGTGCCAAAAGTGTAGTGAATGCAATCACAATTTGTTTGTCTTTCTCCACTTTAAGCCCCTCTGGAAGAACCCCAAACACAGCTGTTAATGGGTTAGGAGGGATTGTGAGTCCAAGGCTGTCTGAAAGGTAATTAAAATTTTTGTCCAGAATAATGTTAATTTGGTGCAGGCCCAGAACATGTGACCCAGTGAGGCTGGGGCTTGGTTGCAACGTTTGCAGGTTGGATCATGCCCTGGAAACATTTTGGAGAGTTTTAGTCGAGACAGATGTGCTCGATATATAATTTTGAGTTGTATAATTGTATGCTTTGCGCATATGGAGCTTGAGTGAATTCTCTGCATTGCTACTTTCCACTCCTTTTCTGATATATTAATTGAGAGATCTTTTTCCCAGTGTCCTCTTGGATCTTTGAAAGGGAGGGATTGTAAAATGATTTTATATATTGTAGAGATGGAGTCTAAGTCCTTAAGATTGAGCAATATGTTTTCCAGAATGGATGAGGGTGCAAGATGAGGAAAATCTGGAAGGTTCTGTTTAACAAAGTTCCTGATTTGAAGATAGTGAAAGAAATGTGTAGCTGGAATGTTAAATTTGGAATTTAATTGTTCATAGGATGCAAAGGCGTTGTCTATATAAAGATCTCTAAGCAAGTTAATTCCAAATATTTTCCAGATATTAAAAACTGCATATGTTTGTGAAGGTTGAAAGAGATGGTTCTCTTGCAGAGGTGCCACAGATAGAAGCTTCTCCATCTTAAAATGCTTTCTACATTAGTTCCAGATTCTAAGTGAGTGGAGTGCAATTGGGTTATTTGTATATTGCCGATAATGTGTGTTTATTGGAGCACAGAGCAAGGAATACAAAGAAGTACTGGAAGATTTTACTTCTATTGCGGTCCAAGCCTGTGTATGTTCTTCTATTTGTGTTCAGGTTCTTATCGCCTGTATATTTGCTGCCCATTTATTAATGTATATTGGAATGTTTTGAAATAAAAAATGGAGCTTAGGAAGAATATTCATCTTAACAGTGTTAATTCTTCCAGCTAGTGTGAGATGAAGGGTTGACCATCTATGCAAGTCTTGTTTAATTTTTTCCATGCAGATGGCGAAATTTTGTTGATAAAGAGCTTTATGTTTACTTGTGATGTTTGCCCCGAGGTATTTAAACGGTAGGGTATCTAATCTAATATTATATGCTTGAGAATTCACTGGAAAGAGTACACTTTTATTCAGATTAATTCTGAGACCAGAGATCTTTTGAAATTCTGTGAGTGCTGTTAAGACTGCAGGCACAGAATTTTCTGGGTCCGATATATACAGTACCATATCATCTGCATATAATGAGATTTTCTGTTCCAGTCCTTCTCTGCTAATCCCCTTTATCTGATCAGTATTTCGACAATGTATTGCCAGTGGTTCAATGGCAATCGCAAACAGCAGCGTGACAAGGGGCATCCTTGTCTAGTGCCACGTTCTAGTTTAAAGTAGTCTGAGCAAATGTTGTTGATGAAAACTGAAGCTTCTGGGTTAGTGTACAGTAATTTAATCCATGCACAAATGTTCGGGCCAAACCCAAACTTCTCCAATGTAGTAAAAAGGTATTTCCATTCAATCATGTCGAATGCTTTTTCTGCATCCAATGATAATAATATTTCTGGGGTGTTTGATTTAGTTGGTGAGTATATTACATTAAACAGGCGTCGAAGATTTGACAATACGTGTCAGCCCCTAATAAATCCAGTTTGGTCTTGTGATATTACGGAGGGGAGCACTTTCTCCATCCTTCTAGCTATGATTTTAGAGAGTATTTTAACGTCGTTATTCAGAAGTGAAATTGGTCTGTATGATGCACATTGTAATAAGTCCTTATTTTGTTTTGGAAAAACAGTGATTAGTGCTTGGCGAAAGGTTTGAGGAAGAGATTGGTTATCTCTGGCTTCTGTAAATGTTGCTAATAGGAGGGGAGCTAGCTGAGCGGAGAATTTCTTGTAAAATTCTGCAGGGTAGCCATCAGGGCCTGCTGCTTTCCCGCCTTAGAGTGACTTTATAGCATCTAGTAATTCTGATAACGCCAGTGGTTTATCAAGTTCTTCGCACTAAAAGCGCCTATTTGTGGTATCTGTAATGTATCCAGAAATGCATTAGATTGTGTATTGTCTTCTTTAAACTCCGTAGTATATAGGGATTTATAATCTCTAAAAGTGTGCATTATATTTTTGTGTTCGACGATTTTATCTCTGTTCGTGTTGGTGATTACTGAGATTGCGTATGCACTTCCTGCTTGTGAATTTGTTGAGCTAAAAACTTATTAGCTTTCTCTCCATGTTCATAATAATGATGTCTGGATTTGTAGATTAGTTGTTCAGTTTCTTTAGTTGTCAAGAGGTTTAATTCTGAATGTAGAGCCTGCCTCCTATGTAGAGTCTCGCTTGGTAGTCTGGCGTGTTCTTCATCTATTTTAGTAATTTCGCTTTTTATCTCTACTGCTTTCTTGGCTTGGATTTATTTCTGTGGGAAAGATATGAGATAATCTGTCCTCTTAAGAAGGCCTTAAGAGTTTCCCAGAGTATTCCTGCAGAGATCTCGGTTAATGTATTTGTCTCTAGAAAGAATTTGATTTGTTTGGATATAAATTCCGTACAATTCTCGTCAGCTAATAGAAGCGGGTTGAGGGGCCATCTGCGGGTGAGTGTATGGGGCTTAGTAATTTTAGCTCCAAGATCATAGGTGCATGGTCAGAAATAACAATAGCATCGTATTTGCAAGATTTAATCATAGGCAAGAAGTTATTGTCTATAAAGAAGTAATCAATTCTTGAGTATAATATAAGAATATATAGAATAGAATATAAACTTTTTAAAAATTACTGAAATCCTTATCGTTGGAAATGAACAAAATACTGTAGAAATAACATATTAAGGAAAGAAATCTTGAACTTATTTTTGATGCTGATTTCACTTTCATACCTCATATAGAGTTGCAATTAAGAGAGCATTTATTCATTTATATCATATTGCACGAGTCAGACCATATATCATTCTACAAGATTCCAAGAAGTTAACTCATGCATTTATCTTCTTTCGCTTAGATTACTACAATGCTTTGTTTACTTGGGTGCCTAAATATGTATAACGTATACAGAATGCTGCAGAAAAAGTACTGACACACACCACAAAAAGGAAACATGTAACACCAGCTCTGACAAGCCTACATAGACCTCCCACTTCTTTTAGAATTGATTTGAAAACTCTTTTATTAGTTTTAAGGCAGTAGATGGCTTAACACCTTCATACATCTCTGAATGTCTAACTGAATATGTTCTCCATTGAAAATTATGATAATTCAGTGCCAAACTATTGACTGTAGCCAGAATTAGACACAAGAGGAATGGTGAGGCAGCTTTTATCTTTTATGCTCTAAAGATTTGGAAGAAACTTGCACTCAACATTTGAGATTTATCGGCCATCTTGTATTACTAGTTTTCAAAACAAACTTAAAACATACCTTTTAAAGTTAGCATTTAACCATTTTTAAAGTAAAAAACACATTATTTTATTGTTTTTATTTATAGTTAAGTTTTGTATTTGTACTTTTCAAAGGTTCCTGTTTTAACTCTGGTTTTATTTACACTTTTAAAGCATTTTGAGCTGCATTTTAAATATATGAAATGTGCTATGTAAATAAACTATAATAATAATAATGATAATAACAACAAGAATTTGAGGAATATCCCATTGTTATAAGTGATAGTATGCGTGATTTATTCAAAACACTGTATACAAGAAAAGGAGCACTTATAGTTAACCATGTCAAGAGTTTCTTTGCATATACAAAGATAAAAACGATACAATCAAAGTGAAATCAAAAGTGTGCTTATTGTTCAAAATCAAATATAAATTAAAAGTAAAAAAACATATTTTATATTTGCCCTCTTTTTGATGACATTCATAGTACATTCATAGCCTGTATGCAGTTATCTTTGTAGTGTAAATAGGGTGCATCACAAGAAGTATAAGTAATCCTGAGTATTTTTGGAAAGCTTCACACCTTTTCAGCACAGCTCTTAGCAGAGCCTACATCATGATGATGTTGAACAAGTCTTAGTTTTTGAAAACTAAATATTTTTAAGGAGAAGAGCACTTAAGGGAGTGGAATGGAACCACTTTATCAGTCAAGTACATTTACACAGGCAAGGAATCTGACTTGGGAATTGTTTATATTGACACTCTAAATGCATGCACATAATGCAAATATTGTAGAAAAATATAAAAAAGAATTGAAATAAAAAGTAAGATAATCGTGTCAAATGCCAGAAATTCTAAACACATAAACTAGTCATTGTAACACAGTGGGCTGTTAGAATTAAATGAAATGTTAATAAGATCCACTGCATTGGGAAAAGGAACTGTTTTTATGCTGCATTGTTTTAACCTTCAGTGCTATTTAACATTTTCCCAAAGAGAGGGCTTGAAAGGTTTGATATGCAGGATGGGAAAAATCAGCAATACTCATTGCTTGCAAGTTTTCTGGACCTGGAATTATCAGTTAGTTATCTTCTCTGATGACCAAATTATGCATTGAAATTTCTTCTTGTACTAAACAGTGATTGCTCTAACCCAAACACTTATGGAGGATATAAGGATGGACTGAACATGAACTAAGAATGCTTTTGGCAATCTCAATTTCTTTAAGTTTCTTAGAAAATAGAGGATCTATTTATTCTTCTTAAGAACAGAGGTTATGTACAATGTCCTCCTGTTTTAAGATTCACAGAGATTGTTATTTCCAGACACTTGAAGGACTTGTCATTGGTGTATCACAGATGCTTGTTGGGAGGTCTTTTCATGAAGTCATTATTTTAAAAATCTTCTCAGTATTGAGGACAAGATTGCTTTAATTGAACCAGTAAACCAGATGCTCAGCCTGACTTCAGGTGGTTTCATCAGCAAATTTCAGGAGTTTCAGAGTGTTCATTGGAAATGAAGTGATTTGTGTAAGACTGAAAAGAAGCTGTGTAGTGCTCCAGTGCTGAGATTTAATGTGTCCAATATGTTTTTACCTAACCTTAATGCTGCTAGTAACAAAGTTGTTAATCCAAATGCAGATACAGTGAGGCACAGCAAGATCAGAGAGCTTGATCTGGATCTAGTGGCCAAGTTATACTGTTTCCTACATTTATAATGTTCCTTACATCACCCATCAACAAGAAGCACTTATAGCGCGACCGCGATCGCCTCGTATTTGTTTCCGCGGCACTATGCTACGGCGCTGCGAACCTGTGGTTGCCTCGGCAACAAACAAGCAGCCCTTCACAGACACACCAAATGCTTTTTGGCATGTTATCCCATAGGGGGTGGTTCAGAAACCTTACAAGACAGAATGGCTTTTAAGTGACTAACATTTTAAGGATGGTACAGGTCCTAACAATCATTTACAAGAAACGTTGCAACAAAGTTTTTAAGGTAATTGCTCAGGAAAATTGTAGTAAAATACTTCATGGCAAAACATGAGGCAAGCAGAAGCATTCACATGCTGTGAATAAGTACGTAATTCCTTCACAGTTTAATGTCACAGCTGAGCCTGGGCGCACCTCAAGTTGATGTGGTGAACTAGTCATCAGTGTAAACTTGACGTTTGGTCTTTAATGACACCTATGTCTCCTCAACACATATTGGAGTACAAAGTGTGTGGTGGATGGCCAGCTTCATATTCCGGCCCTCACCCCCAGGCTGCCAGGAGGAGCTCTCCTGACAGCATGGACGGGCCCCGAATTCCAGCAGGGCCTCATGGACTATGTAGTTTTTATGCACAGCCCTGCTAGATACCTTGGGGACCACTGGGAGTCACTGTCGGGAGGCCCGTGGACTTGTATATGCCCTATAACCCAGAAGTGCGTCATAATCCCGTGACAGGAAGAAATGACGTGCTTCCGGGGTAAAGATAAGGACTATTTACCCTGACCCAGAAGGAATAAGGACTTGTGGACTGTTGGGCAGGAACACCTCCGGGTCAGGGAGTATAAAGGACTGTGGGAGCTCCCAGACGGCGAGCTGAGCTGGGAGGAAGGGTGGTTAAGTGTCTGGGAGCGGAGGAATTGTGATTGCTGTAGTGTTGGTTAGTTGTATGAGTAGTGTGGAGTAGAGGGTGATGGTGCACATATTTATAATAAAGAATACTAGTTATACCTTTACCCGGTGTCTGGCGTAGTACCTGAGGGTGAAAGAGGTCGATAACTGCCTCTACTGCGACAAGTGATATAACATTTCCCCAGCTTGGGAGGCAAGCAGTGGTGATACCAGATTACTTTGTCACCACCAGTATCTGTGTACAGTACAAAATCTTTCAAAAGGTAATTTCCACCATTTGGTTAAAGCTTCAGTGACTTGTTAAAAAGAAGCTTTAAAATAAATATAAACCAATGACATTTTATTACATTTTTCAAAAGAAATACACTTGAATTGTTAAAAGATGTTTTAAACTAAATATAAAATAATGACACTTTGTTATTTTTTTAAATAAATATCAGTTCCAAGGTTTGCTTATTTATTTATTTATTTATGTATTTATTTTAAAAGGGACAAATTGGATGACACAAATTAAGAAGCAGTCCTTCTATTAAAGTTAAAAGACGTTTCTCATAATGCTTGGAAAAGGATCTCAGAACACAGAAACGCGTAAGTGAAATGATAAGGTGCTTAACCCATATTGACAGCATACATTATATCTGGGCCATATGAACCTATAAATCCAAGCAATGCAGGAGCGTAACAACTTAACTTGTAAAAAATTAAGCAACAGAGAACACCTCATCCTTTCAGTTTATTTATTTTCCTGACCTATTGCATGTTGTTTCACGCTTTCACATTTTTGAAAAGCCAGCATTTCCTGTCAAAGCTGTTACAAGGCCAAATGTCTTGCAGGACTGGTAATGTACCTGTGCAAAACGCATGTGGGTGTTTTTACACATTCAACATTAATTTAAAATATTGTGAAAAGGAACTTGGCAAAGAAATGAATTGTGACTTGGTTTGAAAACCTGTCTTTCTACATTAAAGACTGTAATGTGAATAACAGATAAACAGAATTTTGAATGAGCAGTAATATACTGTTCAGACAGTATTCTGGCTGAGAGAACAATATGATAAATATGAGAAATGAATGTTTTGGAACTCACTGTTAATTACTCACTTGCATAATGTGTGGGTGTTTGTTTATGCCTTGTTATTGTACCTATGCAAATTGGTAGCTAAGTATTTGTCATATTAAAATATCTCATTCTTTGTTTTATCTACTTATATATGTAAAGAGTAAGAAAAACAGATATTAATTAAATAATAATAATTATCTTCCTACTTGAGTAATCATTGTAACCTCCTTACTTATAACTTAAACATAGAGATTCAAAATATTGGAAACAGAGAGAAAATGCCTTACCCAGAACATATACTGTATACTATTGTTATTAAATTTACACCTAAGGTGCTGTTTAATTTTAAATGAAATTTCAAATGAAGAAATTCTATACAGTTCAACCTACATAAATGTCATGGAGCACCTGTGGCTGCCCAAAGAATATGCTTCTTCCAGTAGGTAGTAGGCATGAGCCAGAACAGGTTGGGTTGGGTTCTGCCATCTTGTTTTTTTTACTAGGACAAGCCACTGACAATTTGCTACATTCAAGTGCTTTGGGGACTTTTACAATAACCGCTGTGACACGTGAACTACTCAAATCATTCTGTACATTTGATTTTGCGATTATTTCTTTGGAGAAAAATCACTTTGCTCTTGTTTTGCTACTCGTTATGTACAGTACATGAGTCAATTAAATGATAAATTTATGTGCAGATATAAGCAATGTCAACGGCACCCGGGCACAGACAGGCAGACATCTTGTTTTGCACAACCACCACACGTTTATTTACAATATATACAAATCGTTCTGGTCACAAAGACCCCAGTCCTTTGGTCACACAGACCCACACAAGTGCATAAACCCCTATCCAAAAGTCCTGGCCTCACGATGCCTTTCTTGGGGTTGGCCTTCATCCTCTCCTTCTGCCTTGTCCTCCTTCCACCCGACTCCAGCCTCGAATGTATGAAGGATGGCCCCTTTTATACAGTGCCCGGATGAGCAGCAGGTGTTCCCGGCATTCCTCCGTTGGCCACACCCCAGCGTGGCGGAAGTGCCGGCTGTCCTCCTGACAGCCCTCCGGGTAACACCCAAGGTCTTCCCCCCAGCACTTCCTGGTGTGGCGGAAGTGCTGGGACAACAGGTCTCCAAGACATCGGGGCGCCTCCTGGCGGTGACCATGGGCCCCTACAGGGAAAGGCTTCCATGCCCTTGACCCGTGGCCCCCAAAGCACCCCGGAAGGCGAACCCCACGTGATCCAGGCCGGGCTCTGACCCTCTTCTGGTCCCTCCTGGCGTCCCGGCCGGGTCATGGCCCCTGGCATCTCTGACAGCAACTAAATGCATTAAACATTTTATTTCATTACTTGTAATACAGTGTGACCAGAAAAAAGTGCCTAATCTCTAACATACAGCATGATGTGACACAAGTAACCAAGGGATGCATGCTGCCCTTTCTGTAATAGTATATCAATTCAATTTCTGCACACATTGTGTCCATTTTAGAGATACTGAGTGTATTTGGTATCATTTTGAATTTAAACAATGTTAAGACAATAGTCCATTGGAGGGCACAGTTAATTTGGAGACAACAGTTAAACTAACTGTACATGAGAGAGACAGGAAATTATTCTTTGGCATTCCTGCACAACAGTGTTTTGAATGAATGATTGTGCATGAAAATACTCTCAAATGTACAAATGATGTTGCCTCTTTTACATGGACATGTAAACCTTGGGGTGAGATTCAATCAAAGTGCTGTTTACTATATGAAGGACAACAATAGTAGAAGATAATCTGTCTGGTTAAGTAAACACAGGCTTCTTGTAAGCTGCACATCTTCCAAATGCAGTCAATATAGATGTGCGATTTCAGGAGAGTTTTGTACATTGTTGTACATTGCATTCAGATCAAACAAAAAGCTGAGGATTTGTTTCTTTAAAAAGATACAGTAATTAGTTTCTTAGTTAACATTTTGTGTTTGAAAACACTATACCCTTATTTCTTTCAAATAAAAAAATTGATCACACACAAAAAATGACCAGCAGATAAATGCAGTAGGTTAAAGAGTAAGGTTAGTTAGTGAAATCCAGACAATAAAACATTAAAACAAAATTAATGTGGTCCATTTAATGCTGGTAAGGAAACACAAAAAAATATTTTACAAAAATGATTACTGGCACCCTGCCCGGGGTTTGTTTCCTGCCTTGCACCTTGTGTTGGCTGGGATTGGCTCCAGCAGACCCCCATGACCCTGTAGTTAGGATATAGCGGGTTGAATAATGGATGGATTACTTACTTCTCAAAACTTACTCTGTTAGTTTGCAAATGCATTAGTTACTTGTTATCAGTATCCTCATGCATGTGTGACTTGAACACTAAGACAGATATAAAGGCTTTAAACACATGAGTAATGGACAATTTAAAACCAAAAAAATTCCCAAATACAGGTGAGCGCTGCTACATCGCAGAACAACAACAGAATGTGTAAACTTCACACAGACAGTGATCTGGCTGGGGTTTTGGCCTAAGACTTCTGGAACTGCGAGGCAGTTCACCAAAGTATGAACCATGTTTCAAAAGTCAATCAGGCAATATACCTTTTATTGTTGTATTCACCAATAGTGACAATCTAAACCCATACATACATTTTTCCTTCTATCTATTCATTAATCTACTCATCCATCCAAGCCCAGATTAAGACCCCCACAGAGAGCTGATCATACTTTTGACAGTGCAACACACAGACACCAGGGGCCTCATGTATAAATGGTGTGTACGCACAAAATTTTGCGTGCACCCGTTTTCACATTCACATCGCGATGTATAAAAAACTAAACTTGGCATAAAGCCACACACATTTTCAGGGTAACTTAATCCCTGGTGTACGCAAGTTTTCCGCTCGGTTTTGCCAACTGGCAGCACCCAGCGTCAAAGCAGTGCTACTGTTCCTGGGTGGCTTCCCTTTACTCTTTAGATTTACATCCCTGATGCGGCTTTATCAAATACACTGAAATTAACCGCATATCGTTTATTAGTTTAAGGCATCTGATTGCAATCAACCCTTAACTATATAATGGTGCATGGAATGGCCAAAATATTCCAAATACCATCGCTACTTTAGCGTTTCCACTCTCAGTGCATTATTATTATTTTTGGGTACATTTCATTATGAGCTTAGTTGTTGGGGGATTGGTGAAAGAGTATATTCCTCCATTTTCTCCAACCTTGAAAGTGTATTTAAGAACAGAATTTTAATTGTTTCTTTTAAAAACTGTTAAGAGTGACAACTTGAAATATTTTAATAATAAATTGTAATAAACTGTTGCTATACTGTATAGTATAATATATTTGTATAGAAATATTTTATATTGTATACTGTACATCATGGTAACTTTTCACATTGTCTAATCAATAAGTGGCGTAGAGTTTATATAAAGCAGTTGCTAAGGGTGCTGCAGCATTCCAAAATAGATAGCACAGCACGAAAAACTGAAAGTCGAACCCTCTACAGAATTAAATTAAAAACAAATTATTTCTTGGGCTAATTTTTTTAGTTGAGTATTTCTCAGTGGGTTACAAATGGATTGATGAATGATCCTTTAGTGGAGCTGCGCACCTTCCTGAAATCTGTCAAGGATTGAAATTGACAAAAAATATAACAGTATAAATCAGTAACATCATAATAATGTAGATCATGTTGCTACTTTATTTTTTTTAATATTGATCCATATTGTGCTTTTATTTGTTTGGGTGGCACCATTTTATATTATAGAAGATGTCCACATGGTTAAAATAGCCATTGAACCTTTCTGAATAATAAGGAAAGACACATGAGAAAACTTTGCTAAGAGCAATATTGGCTTTAGTATTTTCTGATTACAAATCTATATTTGGTAATGACTTAGAGTTTTGCTGTTTCCCTAAAACTTTGATGAACTGCCCCTTGATATTTTGAGCTACTGACTCTAGCTACTTGTAAGTTCCCTTCTGTAATATCATTAAAGAACTCTCTGCCAGTTGATTAGTACAATTCATTCATTACGTTTTTTTGTTCAAGCCCCTGATGACCATGACACATTTGACTATTTTTGATTTGCAGACTCTATAAATTGAGCCAACATGAGAGTGTGGATATGTGACCTATCCAGAGTTATTTCCTTCTTTATGCTTGATGTCCCCTGAAGTTCAGAGTTGCTTGTATTTTATAGACATTTCAAAGGGCTCTCATTTTTCATTACCTCTGTAAAGACTCTTACGAAAAAGTCAGAATTTAATTTAAAATTAAATTACATGCAGCAAAGAATGACATGAATACGGAATCATACAGTTCCTCAAAAATATCAGGAGAAAGCTCCTGAGATACCATTTAAGATATAAATCACTCTTAACAGTACATACAGTTGTACCAAAACACGACTCAGAAAATCCTATCAGCATACTGTTATATTATTTTGTCTTACACAAGCAAAATCTTCATAACATGTATGCTTTTCCTATATCATGTATGTCTTTCAGCATATTGTGTGTTTCACTATATAGTGTATGTGTTTTAGTAATAGTTTTTTGAATGTAGAAGGTACAGTATTCAATTCAATTTATATTTCCATGATGCTCTTTGCAGAGTTCTTCACTAGCGCTCTTCACAGGCTCAGAGTGCTAAAAAAAGTTCACAGTTGAATGGAGTTTTAAACTTTACAAATTAGTAATTACATACTGAGTGTGTAGAGAGACACACATTTGTTTAAGCAGACAGGAAAATAAAGAGCAGGCAATCCTCGGGTTAAGAACATCTTACTAACAGACAACTCATATGTCAGATTGAACTGCCATAAAACCAATTGTATTAAAATTCTGAGTTAATGTAATGGTTTGTAATAACTAACACATGTATTACAGTAATCATGAAAACATTGTGAGGTTTCCATCTTCAAGGAAGCAACTTGGATCACGTTGCTGTTATGACTGTGTTGAGTGTGTAACTTTTCATTTGGCTTAAATTATTCTCTTATTTGCCCTTGTCCTATGCCTCCAAAACGTAAATCCAATGCAAGTGCTGTTGATGCATCAAAGAAAAGGAAAACGATCACAACTGAAAACAAAGTGGAAATAATAAAGCAATTAGAAAGAAGTGAAATGCCATCAGTCATTGAAAAGTGTTACAGGATACAGTTGGTCAATAATCAGAACAATTTTAAAGGATAAAGATTCTCTGGCTCTCTCACCACAGTACAGTATATAGTTACATTTATTATTACTTAATTATTAATATTGTTATGTACTGAATTATTATGTTGAAAATGATTCAATGTATTTGGAAGTGTTTCTTAAAAGTCTGGTATTCATAGAAACATAAAATATATTCTATACACTAAGACAACTATTTTACTAACTGACTCTAAATAAGAAACCTATGTACCTGTTCTGAGTTAAATACAAACTTAGGAATGGATCTCATTTCTAACTATGGACTGAATGAAGTTTAAAAATAATTTACATAAATAGAACCTAACCATATCTGTTCATTAATTAATTGTTGAATTACAGCCAGGTACCTGCAGAGCACAATTATTAACAATAAGTAAAAAAATAACTAAAATGTAAATGGAGCATTCAATTAAGATAGACAGATAGATAGATATTGATCTCGAGGCGAATTCAAGTACCAGTAGCCAAGAATGAATTCTAACAAGTTAAATATAAATATTTAAGTATATTCTACACAAATAACAAATACCGTACAAATAATGCAATCACAGTACACTGCGTTTGGAATCTTACAGTCCAGTTCAGGTAATGCAGATGATGCACACACTAATTAATGCCAGTGCAGCGGGAACTGTGCAAATAATACCAGTACCAAAGTGACAGGTGGCACATAATATTAAAGTAACAGATACTAAAGTGACTCAGTATTTGGGTAAAATAAAATAGAGTGACATGGCTTATGTTGATAGAGTAATAATGAAAAAATAATATTATAGAGAGTCCATTTCCGTTCCAACCACATACCCTGTTCGCCTAATCAGCCTGTCAATTCAATCAGCATCCCTCTTCTTCAAGCTGCACCCCTACCGACTGAAAAAACATCTGCTGGAGTTTCCTACATACTGTATCTTAAAGGAGCCCAGCCTCCTCAGAAAATAGAGCCGGCTTTGCCCTTTTCTGAACAGAGCCTTTGTGTTCTGACCAGTCCAGTCTGCCATCTAAACTGCATTCCCAGATATTTATAGGTTTTGACCAACTCCATATCAACCCTTTCAATGGTAACAGGTCTGAGTGAAGGTCTTAACCTACAATAGTCCACGGTCATCTCCTTGGTTTTGGAAGTGTTCAACAGCAGTTGGTTTGACTGACACCACGCCAAACCCCTGTACTCCTCCTCTTGTCCACCCCTGACGCATGCCACAATAGCATTGCCATCTGAAAACTTCTGCATGTGGCATGTCACTGAGTAGCTAAAGGAAATCGAATTAAAGCCACCAGTGAAACCTCACGCTGCCATTTTGGAAGTTTAGCGAGCACTGATTGGCTAAAAGTGTATGTAGCAGTTTGTACTAAAAGAAAAATTAAGTTTAACACATTCTGAAACTAAAGTGTCCAACTTAACATGCTGAACAATAACACATATCTTCTTATCAAAAATATGGTTTTAGCATGACATGGCATTCTCAGTTAACACAAGCAGTTCTAATAATTCAAACATTCGATTTAGCATGTTTTGCGACAAAACACTTTGTAAATTCATATACACATTTTTAAGACTGACCTCACCTAAGGAGAGGCAAACAAAAGATGAAGACAGAAGGAGATGAAGAAGAAACAAGATCTGCAGAAAGTCTTTCCAAATGGAACCTTTCTCTTCTTATGTCGCAAGGATTTTGGCTCGTGGATTAGACTCCTGGGCAATCAAAGGTCTTGTTTCAAGAGGTGGTAAAAAGCAAGAAAGGGACAGAGAGAGAGAGTTAATTATTGCATTAAAATAAACCAATTCATAAGTCATTTCAAGAAGATAGAAAAAAATGGTAACTCTTAATTATTCCAACAGAAGGTCTTATATTTTTCTTTGCAATTAAGCACAAATTTAAAAAACATTCTTCATTTAAAGAGCCAGATATAATTATCTAAAAGCCACCTAATGCGATCGGTTTAACAGCAGGTGAGTGTTTAAATTTGCCATTGGTTGTGATGTAGTCAGTTATGAGTAGAAACAACAGTGAGATGGAACTATTGGCAGTGCTTAATGAACATTTTAAGGTATTTCAAAATCGGTTCTTGTAACAGGTGTCACACACGTGCGCATGGGAGGCAGCTAAAGGGCTTGAGTAAGGACAGGTCCGAGACATACCGGGATGTGGCAGAGTGCACTGACTCTTTTTCTCCCTTGCCTGCAGACCATTCACGGGAGATTCCACCTGATCCTCTTGACGTCACTTCTGGAACTGAGCCAATGGAAGGAGACCTTGCTGGCTCCGGCCCCTGTGATGTCACCTCCGGGCTTGCACCAATGACAGAAGACCTACATGCGGCCGACCCCTTTGACTTCACTTCCTGTCTTCCCCTTTAAAAGTCTCCACCTTTTCCCTATTCCCTCAGTTCTGTTTTGGACTCGGTTTTGTGCACATCAGTGCTGTATTTATTGAATATTGCTTTTGCAGCCAAGAAGCCAGATTACATGGGTGGCTGCCCCTAACCTTTATATGACTCTGTCTCGAGTTTGTGACACAGGCCATACTTTTTCAATAATGATATTAAGATATGAAAAATATTATTTTCCAGTTTGAGTGAATAAGTTCAAGTGTGTGTTTTTTTACCCTGTTATAGAAAAGCGCCCTGCTTAAAAATGGTTTCCACCTTCCACACACTGTTCTGGGATACAACCCTGGGGTCTCAGGTATAAAACCTCGCTTAGATTCTATACTAAAATTTTGCTTCTGCTAGAAAGGCAAAAATGGCGTATGCACAAAAACAAATCAGATTTATAAAATCACATGCCCCCCACCAGGTCCCAGACAAAGTTCCTTTATAAATCTCAAAGTATCTTAAAACTCTGCATGCATGCGTCTACCTTGAGCCACTCCCTGTCACCTCCCACCAGTAACCTTGTATGGCTTTAAAAAGGCATTTTTGAATATTTGTGAGATAATCACCATATTCTGTAAGTTGGCCATGTTACTGAGTGACGTCTTTACTTTCAAACCATGGGAGAACACAGAAGTCGAAACTTGAGAGAATGTGAACTTGAGGTATTATTGACATTTGGTGAATTTTAAGGTGTGGTTGGGGGATTTGACTCCCCGCGCTCAAACAGATGCACCATGTTACTAAAATAAGTCTTATATAAAGAGTATTTTTTCCTCAATTTTTAAGGCTACAGTTAATGTAATGGTAACCAACAAATTAGGTGTATGGTGAGGCAGCATTAGTGCTGCTGCAACATAGTAAAGAGCCTGGGGGTCCCATCCTGGATGCTCCCTGCATGGAGTTTGCATGTGGGTCTGTGTAGGTTTGCTCCAGTTTCCTTCGAAAGTCAAGTAGGTGTGATGAATTGCCAATGCAACTTTGTCCTTTGATGTCTGTGCATGTTCAGTTTGTGTTTACCCTGTGATAGGCTGGCATTCTGCACTGGGGTTGTTTCTGCCTGTGCCTATTGCTGGCTAAGATAGGCTCCAGCTGCCCTTTTCCCTGGATAAGCAGGTTAAGAGAATGGATGAATCAATGAATACTATAATCGGCCTTGCCAAATGCAACTCTCATTTGCACATTGTCAATCCCCGTAACAGGTGGAGAAATACTCTGTACAATTCCTATCACAGATTAATTCACTGTTTCAGATTTCGCTTGAGAGAGGTTATTTCAACATATTTTTTTGGTCTGAAGACTTTTCATATGTTACATACCTAAAAGATGCTCCTGTCAGCAAAACAGATCCTTGGTAGACAGCTATGAGTGATTAAAATAGCAGTGCATGTGACTGCAGCTTAGACCTGCCAGTACAAACAGCGACATGGCGGTCTAAGCAACTTCACTACATACGCCACATTGTGACAAAGTATTTAAAAAACAAAAATGTGATATTTATGTCTTTGACAAAGCAAATAAATAACAGAAAAGGCTCCAAGTTCCAAATCAGTCATACCTGAAAGTTACATTATGCAATTAAAATAAAAGACAAACACAATTAATAACATAGCATTTACTGTCATTTAAATATAATTACTGCGGTGGGCTGACTCCCTGCCCGGGGATTTGTTCCTGCCTTGCGCCCTGTGTTGGCTGGGATTGGCTCCAGCAGACCCCCGTGACCCTGTGTTAGGATATAGCGGGTTGGACAATGACTGACTGACTAACTAAATATAATTAATGGCAATTGTGTCCTTGTTCATGATGATGACTCACTTATAAGCCAATTTAAACGTCCTGTCCTCTTGGAATTGAGTTCTGAAATGGAGACTACGTTACAGAAAACATCATGTAGAAAACACACAGTTCCTGTTCTGTTACAGGTTTGCAATAAGTAGGTTTAGAAAATGCATGGATGGATATCAGAATGTAAATGACAATTCATTAAAATGTGAAGCAAAATTATATTTTCTGTTTACTTCATTGTTTTGGCACCTTAAACCAAATACAATGACAAATTTTTATTTTATAATCCTGAAGTTTTGCCTAAGAAATGGCTTCCACAAATTTCAGAGTGTAAACAAGTTTTAGACATGGGGCCTACTCTGACCCATTACAAGAAATTAAAAAAATATATGTATGTAGGTAAAATATATTTTATTAATTCTACAAATTAACAAGGCTAACAAAGTGAAATGAGACCTGATTTCAAATGCTTTTCACTGACTGTGTGAACAAGACAGGACAGGACAAATGTTTCTGTGAGTAATCCTGTTTTGTCTCACATTTCAAGAGTGTTCCTTGTATTTTAATTTGCGGCTTTAATTAGACCCAAAATGATCAAGTGAGGCCATGTTAGTGAAAGGATATCCTATAGTGGTCTGTTGGCCCATCCAGTGTTTATTCTTCATTTCCATCTACTGCTGCTGGGATAGCCTCCAGCTTCCTAAATATTGTTATAAGTGGAAAAACATAATGGATAGTTGGATACAATAAGAAGGAACCTGTTATAAAATATATCAGTATTTTGTTCCTTAATGAGTTCAATTAAATTTCTAATCAACCTTTACCCAGATCAAATCTAAATATTACTTTGTGTTAGGTTTTATCTAAGAAATTAAGATTTTACTTCATGTTTTGTCCGTCAAGGACCAGGCTTGCGATGTCTAGATTTAAGACTTAACAAGCATAAAGTTAACAATCTGAAAGTGAGAAAAACTTGACTTTTTTCTTTTTTTTTTCTTTAGATTCATGTCTTAGGTGACAGACCTTAATGAGCCACCTTCTCCGAAGCAATAAAAATAAAAGTCTTTAGCCAAAGGCCAACAAGTGTAATGGAGATTCTTGAAACTCAGGAATCACAAGGTTAATGTTGTAAGACAGACAGGTGAGTGGGAGTTGGAGACAGGTTGGATTGCTGATTTTGTTTTTTTCACAAGCTTTTGATCTGATATAGTATGAAAGGCAAAAAAGAAGTATAAAGTGTCTATTCCAGCAATTAAAGGACTAATTTTTCAGACAGTGCACCTGTTGTTTTCCCTAGTGTCTGTCAAGCTTCTAAAAAGAACATGTTATCCTGGACTCTCTGTAAATTCATTTGAGTTAATCTACTCTTGGATGTGAAGTCTAAATATTTGCATTTATAACGAAAATATCTTTATACTGTGGGAGATAACCTGGACACAGACAGGCAGACACAGATGGTTCAAGCACCCACACACGTTTATTATACATAGTCCCTATTTACAAGTGTACACAACCCCCAAACTCCTCAAAAGTCCAGGCCCTCAAACAATCCCTCTTCTTGCTTCAGGCCACCTCCACTCCTCTCCACCAAGACTTTGTCCTCTGCAGTCCCGACTCCAGCCCTTGAATGGAGGAAGGCGGCCCCTTTTATCCCCACCTGGATGTGCTCCAGGTGCCTCCCCATAATTTTCCGCCGGCACTCCCCAGTGTCCCTGGTCTTCTTCCCCCCAGCACTTCCGGGTGTGGCAGAAGTGCTGAGGGCCAAGGCTGTTAAAATGGCCAGGGCTTGCATCTCCTCCAGACCATGAAGGGGCGACTGCCCTGGTGACCACGGACCCCTATAGGGTTGAGCTTCCAAGCTCCGTTCCCGTGGTCCCCAAAGCCACCAGGGCGGTCGCCCCCTCATGGTCTGGAGGAGATGCAAGCCCTCATCGGGTCTTCTGGGTGTCCCGGCTGGGTAGCACCCCCAGCCACTCACCACAATAAACATTTGCCATTTCAACAGTGTTAATCTTTATTTTCTTTGTTATGGTTGCTGTGATGACAATGTAGCAGATAGCATTGCTACTTCCGACTGAGTGAATGCTGGTGTGACTGCTTGCCGCTGCTCTAAAGTAACTCTTTAACTTTTTTTTTTTTTTACGATTAACTTAAAATCTAATGGACTAAACAGCTGTTTTCATTTTCACTTCGGGCAGATTTATTCGTTGAGTTTTATTTTTCATTCATTTACAGCTAGACTGATTTCTAGCTTGACTGCCGATTTGGCTGTGTATGGACTATTTTACGGCCTATCCCTGCTTTGAGACTTACCTGGCTTTGTTCTCCAGACAACTCCGAGTTGCCTGCGTCTTCGCTTAACCTGTGGACCGGTAGGATATTTATTTGGTTAGTGTTTGTTTGGTCTCTCCTGTTGCTTGCTATCCAACCTGAGATGGTCCTGCTTCAGTACTCAGCTGCCGAGCTCCTCCAACTCCGCTTTCACCTGTCCGAGCCTCCGCTGACAAGCCTATATCTCCACCCAGACATCATATTCCTCCCCCATTGGAGATACATCCACTGTGGGTCCCGTCGGTGTATCCAAGCTGACAGTTCAAAAATAATAAACTCCATCTGGTCCAGTTCTCGACTTCCTCGATGTAATTTAGGCAGAGTCGCTGACAACAACGTTTTAGCCAGCCTAGCATGGTCAGCTAACACCGTTGCTAAATGCTGAACATTTTCATCCATGATCTCCTCACTGATTGTAAGTTTGACTTTTTCTGTCTAACTGAGACATGGCAACAACCCCATGATTTTTCCCAACTTAACAAATCCACTCCCCTGGGGTTTGTTTACATCTCTCAACCATGTGGCTCTGGCCGTGGTGGAGGACTCGCGTTAATGTATTGTGAGAAATGGAAAGTCTTGCCGTTTTCTGTTCCTGCCTTCAGTTCTTTTAAATCTCTTGTATGTCAATTAAATGGACCTATTCCTACTATTATCGCAAGTGTTTACAGGCCCCCAAAACGAAATAATGACTTTCTGAACTACTTTGCTGTTTTTCTTAAACACTTATCTAATGTTTCATCAAACATAATACTTCTGGGGGATTTCAATATACATATGGATAATATCAATGTCCCTCTTACTAGAGACTTTACATCCTGCCTTGAGAGCTTTGGATTCCAGCAGCATACTGATGTTCCCACTCCTTCCAAAGGACATATCTTGGACTTGATTTGCTGTTCTGGAGTTACCCTGATTGATTGTACTGCAAATGAACTCCCCATGACTGATCACTTTCTTATTTCATTCAATGTTAAACTTGCACATTCCAACACTAAGCTTTCCCGTCTCATGTCTTTCCGTAATATTAAGAATATTAACTTAGACTCTCTTTCTTCTCTTATTGATTCCCTTATAGACATTCATAATTTATCCACTCCTGAAGAACCGTTCTCTCACTATAACACTGGACTTAATAGTATTCTTAACTCTGTCGTTCCATTAAAAACAAGATCTGTTTCTTTCTCCTTTTCTGCTCCCTGGCTCACCCCTGAATTTCGGTTTTTGAAAGCCAAAGGTCGGCAACTTAAACAGTTATATAAAAAAACTGGACTCTTTGTTCACAAAGAGATGTACAAAAACCATATACTTTATTACAAGGACTGTATTGCCCAAACTAAATCTAACTATTATACTCTCATTATTTCTTCCAATGAAGGAAACACCAAGTCATTGTTTTCACTACTTAACAATATCACACAATCCCCGGATTCTTTACGTTCTCACCTTTACTCAACTGAATTTTGCAATTCCCTTATGTCCTTTTTTAATGAAAAAATCCAGAAGATTCATCAGTCTCTCGGTACGGATTCCTCCAATACTTCATTTGAATTTCACCCACCAACTCACTCATTTTCCTCTTTTCAGTTTCCTACTTTCTCAGAAATCTCAGATCTTGTCTGTAAGTCTAAGCCATCCACCTGTCAACTGGACAACCACCCTACGGTTCTAGTAGAAGCCTGCCTCCCTTCTCTGGTCCCCCTTATCTTTGCTACAATCCACTCTTCTCTCACTACTGGTACTGTTCCTTCATCTTTTAAAACTGCTGCAATAACCCCAATACTGAAAAATCCTGGTGCCGATCCGACTAATTTCAGTAATTTTCATCCTATTTCTAATCTACCCTTCATTTCCAAAATTCTTGAAAAAATAGTGGCTATTCAACTTCATTCTCATTTATCTCAAAATAATCTATATGAACAGTTCCAGTCTGGTTTTCGTCCCCTCCACAGTACAGAAATGGCACTACTACTACTCTTCTCAATAGATTATCTTCGATTGGCATTACCCACACTCCACTAGATTGGTTCAGATCCTACCTCTCAGGCCATACTCAGTTTGTTCATCTTAAAACTTTCACATCCCAACCCACCGCTGTTACTTCAGGTGTGCTCCAGGGCTCTGTCCTGGAGCCCCTCCTTTTCATTATTTACCTCCTTCCCCTTGGCAATATATTTCATAAATATAACATTATATATTGTATCATTTTCACTTTTCAAATCTAAACTTAAAACTCATTTGTTTAAGACTGCTTTTTCTCTTTGATTACAATTGCTCTGTCTGATTTTAACTTCTGTATTTTACTTTTGTTTATAACCTGTGTTATGTCTATTATTCGGTGTCCTTGAGTGTTTAAAAAGGCGCATACAAATAAATAAAATGTATTATTATTATTATTATTAGTCTTGGACTCTGGTTAGTTTTCCAGCTGAACTGAATTATATTTGTAATTTATAAAATATAATAATCCAAAAAAACAAAATCAAAGATCTTAATTGGGGTTCATAAGTTATGTTATAGACAGGTCTCTGTGGAGTTGCAAGGACCGCAAGCTCCATTGGGTGAGCTTTGACCTGGTTTCCTTACAGGAATGGGACTAGAAATGACCCTGTAAGTACTTACAGACAGGGGATTAAGAGCTGTATGGTCTACTGGTGTCAAAACCTCAGTTAGAAGGAAGTAGAAAGGCCATGGGCAGTTAATGTAAAGGTATTTATAGGAGTGTTCTGTAGGTTATAGTAGAAAAGGGTGTTAGGTAGCCATTGGATTAGCATGGCCACTAGTGGGGCGTATCAGCATTCCAGACCCCAGACACAACTACAAACACATACTCCCACGTTCAAAGCCACCGCTTTTATTTACAATAATGTGTACCATTTACTGTACAGGCTTCCTTCCCTCAGTGTTGTAGTAGCTTTCACACAACACAGTACCAGCACTTCCACCAGTGGAGTGTTGTCTGTCTCCTATCCTGACTCTGACTCCCTGAACCAAGGGGAGGGCTCTTTTTTAACTCTGGATCTGGGAGTACATTCCTTGGCTTAATCTATTGCCTCCAGGAAGTACTTCTGGGTCAGGTAGGACCACAAAGGTCCTTGCATCACCACTATATGGCAGCCCCCACAGAACCTGACATGGCATGCTCATGGGAACACAACTCTGCAGGCGTCCTTAATGGGTCTTGCCAGACGGGATGTTGCCACTCAGTTCACAGGGGGAGGCTCTGTCCATAGCAGGCAGTCACCCACTGTGGTGTCCTTCCCGGTTCCCAATTCAAATCTGAGTGTTGCTCAGTGGCTGTTAGGATGCCAGCCCCAATGCAGCCACTGTAATGTCCTTCCACATCTGGGTCCTGGCCTGGAAAGGAGATATTGTCACTCCCTCCTGACCTTCCTTAATCAACACTTCCTGGCCAGATAAGGGAGTGGGTTCCATACAGGCTGGAAGCCACTTCATTCCACACACTATTTAAAAAAATAACCTGTAGATGGTATCCTGAAGGGCTGCCAGGTTGTTTATTTTTCCTTCTTTCTTTTCATTTACTGTAAATTCCTACATGTTTACACTTTTTATACAGTTAGTTTTATAATAGAATCACCTTTCTTTTGTATTTGTTTTTCCAGAGTTGGGGTCCCTGGGTGCAATACCTGTTATTCAGGAGTTTCCCATGACCTGGAAGTGCTTCCAATGGGCAAAAGCCCTGACACTAGAAATACTCCCAGGTCTTCAATAAAAGAAACTGCACTGCCTAGTCCAGGCAAGTTGGAGATGGAAGGAAGGAAGGCAACGCTAGACTGGAAGAGAGCAGTGCAGTGGAAAGAGGGAAAGTGAGAGAAGGAGAGACAACTTGCTGTTGTTGTTGTTTATACAAGGTATTTGTAATAACTCTCCCCACCCCCCCATTTGAACCCGGGACTGTGTTTGAGGTGTGTTTGTTTGAGGTTTAGGGCTGTTTGACAATCTTTTAGCTTTCACGACACATATAAAAAAAACTGTATGCACTGAAAATATAATAGCTTTAGCAAAATAGTGTAGTAATTAACATATGGATAAAAGTCAAGATGTTGATTGTTTGGGGAAATAAAAATTTCTAAGTGTAATAAAAAAACTGGTGTCCTTTGCTTACAAATTGAGAGGCATATGAGTCAAGGGAAATTATGCTTAGGTTATAAAACTTGTTAGAAGGGCTTCATCTGAAGTACGGTTCACAGGTTTGGTCTCCATATTACACAGCTGAATAGGCTGTTCTTATTGACGTTTATCCTAATGCTCTAATCTGAGTGAGTGGTTTTCTTCAGTTTTCCCTGACACTTCTGTTTGTTTATTTTTTGTTTTACTTAACTACAGCAATAAAACAGCTAGGATTTGTTGATGGAGACTAAGTCAGTAAAATTTTATTTTTCACTCCATCACCTCAGCCAGTAAGCCACATTACATAAGGAGTAGAAAAAACTAAGCCTATAAATATTAAGAACACAGCTGTTAGTAGCACAGAAAAGTGTTCTGAGAGTTTTGCAAGTGAATCGCATAAGCAAATTGAGTCAAATGGGCATGTCACTAAATGATAAGTATGGTAATTTGGCCATGGAAAATTGTGTTCTAAAATGAAGCATTTTTTAATGAATTAAAAAAAAAATCCAATACCTTGGTTTAGAGTTTAAAATGGGAGGTAAAGTTCATAAGTCCAAACATGAAACAAAATCTTTAGAACTTACCGAATATGTGCAGTAAATTTTTCATGCCCAGAATGTTTTTGAGTATTGATCAATATCTTCAGATTGCACAAATTCTGTAAAACAGGCCTTTTGCATTGTTTGTGAGAAAAAAATGTTTTTGTGACATTCTTCCATTGTAAAAGAAGTCCAGCAGTACTCTTCACCACATTGCCTGTCACCCTATGCAGCAACCATTCTTACTTAGGAACGGGGTTACCTGCAGCTCATGAATGTTGCAGTTGTTATTTTGAGTGTTTCCAGCACTTAGGAAATGTTTGTGGTTATGTGTATATAATATGATGAATTTCTTAGTTGCAGGTCTCATCAGAATGGTGATAGTAATGCATTAGCAACAACAGATGCACCCAAAAATGTCATTCACAGAATGTGACATATCTATATTATTACATATAATATACACAGACCAGATCAAATGCAGCAATAAAGTATTATAACTATAATGACCTTATATACCTTGTCGTCGACCAGGAGTAATACTGAAGCCCAAACAAAATTTTGCGGTACTAACTGAACGACCCCATTTATTTACAAAAAGGATTGGAACAAAAATAGCAGGTGCTCGATGGTGCTAAGACTAACAAAGGGGTATAAACTATCTGTTGGTTACAGCAAAGTCAATATGAGAAACAGTCAAGTTCTAGGGTCGGGGCTTCATTTTGTGGGTATCTCGTGAGATGCCTCCTTCTGGGAGTGCCATGCTTTTATAGATCATGAATTGGAATGTACAAGGTCAATTACCATTATTGGGTGTCTTCTCCGAGCTTCAGGTGAAAAAAAAGAGAAGGTGGATAGTGATTGCACGCCTATACTTTTTACATATCTGGAAGATTACACTCTGACATGCATGTGTGATAACCTACAGTATCTTTTATGGCAATATTGGATATACATGGAGAAGTGCAGGTGAAAAAAATTATTACTGTGGATAACTTTTTTTGTGATAGTTAAGTGATGCTTCTTGACTTTTTTAATTTATAGCACCATTGTTAGCACAAAGAAATACTGGTGGGTCTTGGGTTATAGCGGTTACAAATTACAGCAGTTCTACAGAAATGGATTAGGACATAAAATCCCAAAATGTTTCTTTTTACATACAAATTTCAATTATTTTTAAACTTTCCTTTTTTTTTAACCTACTAATTGAACAAATAAGTTTTAATCCAGGTGAATATGTAGCAGCTATTATTGACAGTGAGGAATACTATTGCACAATATGGACTTTTTCACCATTTTCAGTCATTTTGTGCTTTCATGATGTATGTGTCACTAAACATTACCAGCAGCCATTCAATAATCTCTGTCACAAGTATCACCTCAACTGATAGAAACCTATGGTGTAGAATTGGATTGTGCAAAAGGGCCTACGAGCTTGGGGGGTCTGTATAGATTAAAAAAAATTGTAATAACTAAAATAGTGCTTTCATAGTCTCAAAGCAGTGACTTCAACATTCAGTCTTGTTACCATCAAGTCTGGCCTCGATGGCTGTTGACGAATTGTGTGCTGTAGCCGATCTTCTCGATGAATGCTATAGCACCGATATTTCACCGGCATTTTCAACTCAATTGTTGTCATTTCATGCATGTTTTCAATCCATCATGTCAACCAAGTCGACTGTTTTTTGAAGCTGAACTGTTGCTGATTGATCTCTGTGCACTGCTGTCTGCTACTGACTATACCAGTGACTTTTGCTGCGTGTGAAAATCATTCTCCAAGTTAAAACTCATTAAACATTACATCAGAGGCACCATGTCGCAAGACAGACGTAGTGGCTTGGCTGTATTCTCAATCAAAAACAAGCGTGCCAGACAACTTGATGTGTCAAACATTGCAGGGACTTTTGTGCAATAGAAGGCATGCAAGCATTTTTAAGGTGCTAGTGATATTCTAAGTAATATGATTTGGGACTTGTCAGTCAGTTCCATTTTCATAAGCTTTAACAGTTTAACATATCTATAATCTCTTTTATTGTATACTTTAGTATGGCTTACTGTGCATTAGTATTATTACTCTGACGATTTGTGAGCGTGACTACTTCATAATGTCCATTTTCTCAGAACTTGTGTAAAACAGGTCAGTTGTGTAGTTGTATCCCATCAGCCGGTGTTGTCTTTTTAATTTGTTACAAATTGAAATTGCACAGAACAGTTTCTACTTTCTAGCTTACTTTACATTTTAATCACCTTCCTTTACAAATTGTTTTGGAAAAGTAAGTGGGTCCACATTTTACATATATTTATGTACTAGCAAAATACCCGCGCTTTACAGCGGCGAAGTACCACCTTAAAATTTTTATTAAGAAGAAAATTAAACCTTTTTAAACTGAGGGAAAATATGCCAATAATTATTTAAGGATCTCTTTGTATACCACATTGTGAGTTCGGCCCTCCGGTTGTAATATGACCAAGCTGTGCGCTGAGCTTGCTCTTGAGCATGCAACGTGCAGTTGGCCATGTGAACAGTAATCTTGTCTCAAATCTCACAGCTTGGATTGCTGCTTTCATAATCGGTTTGAGTTTCATGGTTTGTTTCAATTACGACAGTATTTGTAGGACTTGTGTTGAAGTGACATTCGGCAACTATCAAGCGTTGTAAGCATACAACCGGTTTCATCGATAACTTCACATCTAGCTTTTGAGAGTTTAAACATCCATAAACATCAAAGTGTCCACTACTGAAATCGTCACCTGTGAATCTAAGATGTTTAAGAGGCATTGGCGGTTGTCGAAAGGTATAAAATATTTGGGCATTTCGGTACACTTGAAAGCGACAACCGAACAATTCAGCGGAAGCCATCAACTCACATGCAGAACCATAGGTGAAGGGCTTAAGCATTTCACTCTTATAGTGCTCATGTGTAGTATAATTATCTCTTGTACCATCATCAGTCCACACCTTGAACCTGTCCCAGTCATTCAATACATAAGACACAATATTCCTCCGGATATCAAGGGTGAGCCTGATATGGCCGTGCAATATGTAACAAAGAGAATGGAAAAGGTAGGTGCTATCTCCAGGCATGGAAACCACTCGGTAAATGACAGTTCTTTGATCGATGGTGATCACCTCTTATAGACATGTTAATGGGGGTACGGTTGGAATGATAAAGGAAATGGGTACCTGAACAATGTAAAGTAAGTCTAAAATACCTACTCAATAACTATAATCGTAATAAACGAACAATAAAACAGCGGAGAAGCCGTGGATTAAATAAAAAGGCTGTAGTTATCAGCAGGGAGACGTGAATCCCGTGGCGAAGCAAGGAAGGGAATGTAGAGACCAGAGCGACGGACGGCCTTATATAGGCAGGCAGCCAACAACATGGGAGGCTTTGAGATGGGGGACCCAACGCCGCCTCACATGGTGACCGAGCTGTATATACATATATACATATACTCATATACAAATATAGACATATATATATACATATATACACATATAAATATACAAATATATATATATATACACACATATATATACATATACATATATACTGTATATACACATGTATACAAATCTACATATTGTAAGAAGAGGAGACCAGAGACATAGAAAGGTTTGGGGCAGCCACCCGTTTAATTCGGTTTCCCGGCTGCAAATGTCTTTGAGGCATAATTAAACAGTTGTTACACAACAGAGTCCAAAACAGAACTGCCTGCCTAAGCAAAGGCAGTGAGCTTTATAGCACAGAGGGCGGAAATGATGTCGCCCTCTGGGCCGGAACTGGAAGTGACATCATCCTTGGGGCCGGAACCGAAGTGACCTCATTCTTGGGGCCGGAACCGAAGTGATGTGTCCTTCCTGGAAATGGCGGCTCCTGGTGGGATTTCCCGGTAAGACCTGCAGAGAACTCAGAAAGAGCGCCAGCGCACCCGCCCCTGGGCAGATGTATAAACAGTATTTCCTAAGCCCTTCAGCTGCTTCCCATGCACACGCAGGTGACAAGACTCCCCTCAGCCCAGACCCGTGGGTCGGGCGACCTGCACCGAGAGGTCGTGGGCCCGGAGAGGGCATCGGCGTTGGCATGAAGAGACCCCTGTCGATGAACGAGTGTATACTTGTACTGCTGCAGGTCAAGAAACCACCTCGTGACCCGTGGATTCGACTCCCTGTGAAGGGCCATCCACTTCAGAGGTGCATGATCCGTCACCAGAGTGAACACGCGACCCAAGAGGTAGTACCGCAGCTGAGTTACCGCCCATTTGATCGCCAGAGCCTCTTTCTCCACCGCGCACCTGGTCTCCCTGTCCAACAGTTTCCGCTCAGGTACATAACGGGTGTTCAACACCGCCGACGCTTTGGCTCAACACGGCACCAAGCCTGTGTCCAAGCGTCCGCCTGGAGGATAAAAGGAGAGAGAAGTTAGGGGAGATCAAGATAGGTGCTGAAGTCAGAGCCCTCTTTAAGTCACTGAATGCAGCCCCGCTTTATCAGACCATACCACCGTATTAGGAGCTCTTTTCTTTGTCAAATCGGTCAAGGGCGCCGCTCTCGGAGAAGCGAGGCACAAACCGGCGGTAGTACCCGCCAAACCGAAAGGATTGGACTTGCCGCTTGGTTTTGGACGGGCCAGGCCATTATGGCTTGCAACTTGGAACACTGTGGCCTCACAGTACCCCGCCCACTAGGTAGCCCAAATATTTGGCTTCCTCAATCCAAAGAAACATTTCTTGGGGTTGATTCGAGCCCGCCTCTCCCAGTGTCCGTAATACTGCTGTGACCTGCTGTATGTGTTCCTTCCAGGTGCTGGAATAAATGACGCGCCATCCAGATAGGCAGCACAGAACGAAGTTATGGGGCCGGAGCACTTTGTCCACCAGACGCTGAAAAGTCGCAGGCCCGTGTAACCCAATGGAAGGACACGATACTGCCAGTGTCCGCTAGGAGTGCTAAACGCGTTTTTCCTTCGGACTCGCTAAAGGAACCTGCCAGTACCCCTTTGTCATGTCAAGTGTAGTCAAGAATTTGGCTGGTCCCAGTCTCGAGGAGGTCATCCACGCGAGGCATGGGATAAGCATCAATTGGAAACTTGGTTTGCCGACGGAAGTCATTGCAAAACCTCCAACTGCCGCCAGGCTTAGCAATCAAGACGATGGGACTGGACCAGGGACTACTACTTTCCTCGATTACTCCTAGTGCCAGCATTCGCTTGATTTCCAGTTCCACTTCTACTTTCTTTGCCTCCGGAGTCTGTAGGGTCGCCACGGACGATCACCCCGGTCAGTCAATATGTCATGCGCAATCAGAGAGGTCCGACCGGTTTTCACTTACCACCTCTGGGACAGAGCGGATAGCTGCTTCGAGCTCTTGTTTCTGCCTGGGGATAGCTGCTCGCGAAATTAAGGGAACTTACTTCAGCAAGAGAGAGCAGGGCTGTCCGGAGGAGGGATCGATCCCTCTCCTTCCACGGTTTCAGCAGGTTTACATGATATATTCGCCAGCTGGTCGGCGATTGGGCTGTTTCACCAAATAGTCAACCAATCCCTTCCTTTCCTTAATTTCAGAGGGGCCTAGCCAATGGGCAGCAGTTTAGAGTGAGAAGTTGGTACCAATACCATGACGCGATCCCCGTTGGAACTCCCGGAGAGTCGTACACGGTCATAAAGGCGGCCTGTGCTGATTGCGCCCTCTATATGACTTTTAGAATCGGTCTTATTGCATCAAATCTACCGCGCAATTGGGCGATATATTCCAAAATATTAGTGGAGGGCTGTGCCTCCCCTTCCCAGCCCTCTTTTAAAATATCCAATAAACCCCGGGTTGTCTTCCGTACAGTAATTCAAATGGAGAGAACCCGTAGAGGCTTGAGGAACTTCCCGATATGCAAAGAGGACAAGGGGAGGAGTTGGTCCCAATCCTCCCATCCTTGCTGACTACCTTACGTAGCATTTGCTTGAGAGTTTGATTAAATCTCTCCACTAGGCCATCGGTTTGAGGATGATACACCGAGGTCTTTAAATGCTTTATTTTCAGTAACTTGGCAGTCTCCTTGAACGCTTCCGAGGTAAAAGGCGCTCCTTGGTCCGTCAGGACTTCTCTAGGAATGCCTACTGCAAAAGACTCCTACTAGTTCCCGTGCAATATTTTTGTGGTAGCCGAGCAACGGAACGGCTTCAGGGAATCGGGTAGCATAATCCACGAGGACGAGTATATATTTATATCCTCGGCTGAGGGTTCTAGGGTCCTACTATGTCAACCCCAATCCTATCAAAGGGAACGCCAATAAGGGGAAGGGGAATCAGAGGAGCACGGTCCTCCTAGGAATTTGCCGCAGTTGACATTCCGGACAGGAAATGCAAAAGCGCTAACCTCCTCATTAATCCCCGGCCAGAAAAAACGGAGCTTAATTCGCTCTAATGTTTTATCGGAGCCGAGATGGCCTCCAAGAAGGTGGGAGTGTGCTAACTCGCAAACCTGCCGCCGGTAGGTCCGCTGGATTAGCAACAACTTCCGGACCTTCCCTCATGTTCAGCGACCCGATACAACAAATCATTATCAACGACAAAGTGAGGTCCCTGTGGCATGGGCAAATGCGCGCTTGGCGTTAACGAAACCACTGCATTCTTTATGTGTTTCAGAGAGTCGCCATTCCACTGTTCTCTTGAAAGAAGCCGGCGTCGCTCTAAACTGAAAGTGCAACTCAGAGAGCGGGTCCGTCTGACCTCAAGGGCGGAGATTCCTCCTCGCTGCCGGGCGCTTAGTGGATGACGTAGTAGCCCGCGACGGTCCGGGAGTGTCTTCGCACTCTCTTGGCCTACCGCCCCACTCCCTGTCGGCTGATTACACGGTGTGGAAGCAACTTGAGATGAATCGTTGTCATCTATAACGAGGCCATAAGTTTTCGGGAATGCTTTCTAAACTACCGCGTTACTATCAGACCAGTCTCGCCCGAGGATTACGGAAACGGAGGATCCGGATGCACCGCCACGTAAGCTGTCGAAGGGTTCCTCCGAGACATACGTAACACCGGGCGGTATTGTATGCGCGGATATCTCCGTATACATTTTAGACTGGTCTTCTTTTAATCCACTGTTGCGGTAGAATAAAACGGCGAGCAACGACAGACACGCTACTGCCGGAATCGAACAGCGCTGTTATTTTATGTCCATTAATAAGAAGCTCCCCGTATGTTTATCCGCCAGGGATTGCTAAGGGCACACAAACAACCCCGCCATTGTCCCCTACGGTCCGCCTTGTTCCTCGACAGGTCGCAAGCCAGACGGCCCGCGACTTCGAACAGGCTCTGGATTGCGTGGAAGGGACTGCTTTAGTAGGACATAGCTCCCGGTAGTCCACAGAGCGGCTGTTCTGCCTCCCAGGTTTCACAGCCGGCTCTGGGTTTGCAAGGTTGTAGCAGCTCGTCCATAGAATGGAATTCCCCCAGGCCGGCTGGGCAAATCCTGGGGTAGCTTTTAGCAGCAAAAACAGGCCACTTGCTGCACTATCTGTAGGGGTCAACTCAATGGCCGTAGCCACTCACCCACCTTTGCCAGAGAGCCATAGCCTGCTCTGACAGCCCTTTGTTTGGGTTAAACTCCCAGTTTATTATTTCTTCACCTGCCAGCCTGGGGACAACCCATCGTTAACAGGGACCTTGGTCCCGATGGGCAGCTCGGCTTTCCTGCCAAGGAGAGCATACTGAGCCACTCGAGTGTGTTCCCCAGAAGCCAGCCCACGCCTGTGGGTCCCCTCTACCTCTCCACGAGATGGGTGGTCAACCCCGGTTATGCTCATGGAGCAGAGCCTGCACCGCCCTTCCTGACCCTCCGCGCACTCCCTGCCCTGAAACTCGCCCCGTACTCACCCACCTGGTTCCATGAAAGTTCGTGTCCCGGTTCATCGGGACACCATCCTGCCGCTACGCCACTGTAAGAAGAGGAGACCAGAGACGTGAAAGGTTTGGGGCAGCCACCCGCTTAATTCGGTTTCCCGGCTGCAAAAGTCTTTGAGGCATAATTAAACAGTTGTTACACAACAGAGTCCAAAACAGAACTGCCTGCCTAAGCAAAGGCAGTGAGCTTTATAGCACAGAGGGCGGAAATGATGTCGTCCTCTGGGCCGGAACTGGAAGTGACATCATCCTTGGGGCCGGAACCGGAAGTGACCTCATTCTTGGGCCCGGAACCGGAAGTGATGTGTCCTTCCTGGAAATGGCGGCTCCTGGTGGGATTTCCCGGGTAAGACCTGCAGAGAACTCAGAAAGAGCGTCAGCGCACCCCGCCCCCCCCTGGGCAGATGTATAAACAGTATTTCCTAAGCCCTTCAGCTGCTTCCCATGCACACGTGTGTGACAATATATATATCTACATATATATATTAGGGGTGGGACTCGATTAAAAAAAATAATCTAATTAATTAGAGGCTGTGTAATAATTAATCTTGATTAATCATATGTAATCACAAATGAAAATTTGCTCCTAATCGCAATTTTTTTTTTTTCAATTTAAAAGAATTTTAGTGGGCAACAGAATCAAATAATAGACATGGACAGTTTTTCATCTAACAAAAATAAGTCAGAAATATAAAAGGTAATTTGACCAGCTTAATCTTTAAACTCTGAATAACCTTACCCAAAATTATTTTGTACATTAGGCTAAAACAGTGTGATTATTGAACATTTTGTAATTAGATGTAATTAGAATTACTAACGGTCACGGAAGTCCAATGATCCCCAGTAAGAGCCACAAAGTCCGCTTTCTGTAATGCATCTAATTTTGCTTGCTTTTCAGTGTGCACAAAACCATGCTTTTATCAAGGCTTCCGTCGTGTAGTCTTTTGAAATGAAATTTTCCTCTGATCAGTCGTAGGAATGCGCTTTATTCCGACTCTAACATTTTTGTAGCTCTGATGTGGGCATCAATGTAATCGATGTACCAGGAAATCATGCATTGACAAAAGTTCCCCTTTGCTTGGAATTGAAAGTGTGATTAAATGCGTTATTTTTTAACACGTTACGGAGTACATGCATCGAAGCTTCTCAGCTGTGCTTGTGCTAAGAAAAGGAAACATTTTAAAAATAACGTAACATGATTCTGCATTAAGCGCATATTTTTTCATACGTCTCAAACAAAGGGGATGCGAGGGTAAAATGAACCGGGAAGCGCGCGTACATACTCAGTGAATCTCCTCTCGGGAATCGAACCTCGGATGTTGGCGCCGAAAGGCGAAGCCTCTACAATTGCGCCACAGCGTGTGGCTTGTCTATTTGAGAGTATGTAGATCGGGGTATATATATACATATATATATATCCGCGTTTCGCAGCGGAGAAGTAGTGTGTTAAAGAAGTTATGAAAAAGAAAAGGGAACATTTTAAAAATAACGTAACATGATTGTCAATATACAGTAATTGTTTTGTGAGTGTTATTGAAGTGTTGCTGTCATCAAGGATTTGATTATCATTATTTCTTTCAATCAGGTTCGTATTCGTAGGATGTGTGGTGTTCAAGTTACATTCGTGTTTGTCAATCGTTGTAAAGATAACAGGTTTCATTCATCGATTCGTTTCTTACTGCATCAATAAACAGCTCGTCTTCTTCTTTATCTGAGACCTGATACACTTCATGCACGGGTTTTTTTTACACTGTCTTCCTTTAGCGGGACATTGACTTTTTCCACCGTGTGCTTTTTTCCCGCAGTAGCTGCACTTATGAATATGCTTATATGTATCAGACGCTTCATATTTTTTTGCTGCCTTCTCAATTGTGTAATTCGGTTTTTGTTCAGCACTCTTTGGAACTGTTGCTTTTTGTCTGCGCACTGCGCCAGTTCACGCGGAGCCGCGGTGTACATGCATCGAAGTTTCCCAGCTGTGCTGGTGCCATGTCGTGCTATGTCCACAGCTGTATTTAATGTTAGCTAAGACCCGGCACTTAAAACTTTCTCTCGCAGTTTCGCTGAGTTTGTGCCAAACACCACCCTGACCATCTCATCTTCCTCTGCATAAGCACAGTCCTTCACCCGTGAATATTTAGCGGCAGTGTTTCTTTTGGATTGCCGCTGACGGACGGCCTTATATGGGCAGGCACTAAATTACAAACGCCAGCGGCAGCCTGTCTATGAACTTAATTTAAACTGTAGGTTTACACCGTGCTTTGTGTCCGAAGTAGCAGCACTCATGAATATGGTTGTATATGTCACTCGCTCACTTCTTATTGTTTCGCTGCCTTCTCAATTATATAATGCATGTTTTCTTCAGCGCATTTTCGAGCTCTTCCTGGTTTTCTATGTACTGCGTGATTACATGGGAGGCGTGATGATGTCACACGAAACTACCCCGGCTTTTGAGCTCAACTTCATTACAGTAAATGGAGAAAAATAGCTTTCAGTTATGACCATTACGCATAGAATTTTGAAATGAAATCTGCCCAACATTTGTAAGGAAGCTGTAAGGAATGAGCCTGCCAAATTTCAGCCTTCTACCTACACGGGAAGTTGGAGAATTAGTGATGAGTCAGTGAGTGAGTGAGTGAGTCAGTGAGGGCTTTGCCTTTTATTAGTATAGATTACTACTACTACCCAAACCTCCCACATTCCATTCCCACAATTTATTTTTACTAACATATAGTGGCTTTAATAAATGATTTAAAAAGTTATGACAAATTCCATTTAGAAAGTTGGTTTGTTTGTTACCAGCGTGTGATCTGATAGTGGCGAGGTCAAGGACGCCACTGCCCAGCTGGCCCCTATTATCTAGTTATGAATAAATTGCTAACAGTTATGGTAGAGAGGATGGGCCCGCCTCAGGGTGCTGTACAGGGGCCCTCAGTAAGCTAGCTGTACCATTGATAGAAACTATTGCTTATAATTTCCCACTTTATAAATATGCATCCCAGCCATGCCATCTCTGGGTGTATTGCTGCTGAGATGGAGAAGTGGCACTTTCTCAAAAACTCTCATCTCTGCTGAGGGTTCAGTCCTCAGTTAGTGGTGAATTTTCATGTCCTATAACCCTTTTACACATTTATGCAAGCATTCTTCTCAATCATTTGTATGTTGCAAAATGTAAGAATTTTTTTATGGTAATATGAGAAAAACCACAAAGAAAGTGTTTTGGGACACCTTGACGGCCAACCCTGTATATTAATGCATGCAAAAGGCGTGAAAAACAAACGTGTGTAAAGTGTTGAGTCTTCTTGGATTCCCTATTCACACTGTCCAAGATGGTGTCACTTAGGTTTGACATCCATTCTGGATAGAAGGGGCCTGCCAGGTGGTATGACACCAGAAGTGATTTCACAGGTGGAATCTTCCAGTCTGCAGAGGAGACAGGAGAAGAGAGTATGTTATTGCACAGTGCTACCTCATATCTTGGCAGAGAATTAAAATCACATAAGCCTTTAAGCTGTTCCCCATGCGCATGCGCATGCGCATTCATTGTAAACCACCATCATTCTGCTTTTACCCTTAGAAAAGAAATGATCATGACTGAATAAAATATTCATTGAGGCACTAGAACATCCCAGCCTCATCACAATTTCCATTTATCTCATTAGCATCCATTTTTAAAAAAATCACATTTTTTTGCCATGACAGTTTCATTAAGTTGTAATGGCCTTTGTGGTTTGAAGCTTGAATACTTGGCTCAGCCAAAATGACATATTCAAATAAGGAGTGAATTATTACAAATACTAACATTACCTTCTTTTTGCAAAACTCATAAACCTCAACAAGAAAGTTTACAAGCAGGTGTTTTAGGTCAGTTGTCCAACACTGAATTCCAAATACTGGGTGATCCTAGAATTAACTTATCTTCTTTTATACAGCCAGAACATCTGGAAGAACTCCAAGTTCTTTTCTTGCCCAGTCACCCTTAATGTTAAATTTCAAATACATTTCCTTGTATATGTGCCAGCTTCTTTTTTTTTTTTTCAATCCACATCCTGAAGATGTGTTGTTTCATTAATTAACAACTGTAACCTGAGCTAGTATAAATGAGAAAGTGTGTTCTTGTGATGCCCTGGACCTGCAGCCTTGGCCATCTTCCGTTTATCTGGGGCATTGATAGTCATGAACCAAGACAGACTAGGGCAAGTGAACAAACAAGCAGAGAGTTTAAAGTTAGAAGGCACTTCATTTAACACAGTGAATTAAAAGTGCAAGAACAGTGCATATGCAAAAGTTAATCAATAGTTCTTTAAGTAAATCCATCCATAAAATCAGTTTAATTAAAAACAAATTAATTTCATTAAAGAGTTAAAAATCACAACAGTCAAAAGGTAAAAGCCTTTACATTCTGTTTGGGCTTTCTTTCAGTCCTTATCAGGACTCTATGAGACTTCAGTGTTGCAGCCCACCACATCCCCGATCCACTAAGCAGACCCAAACGGAACGTCTCACAGTTGCCAGGGCTCTCTGGGCACCTTGCCCTTCAATCGATGCTGCTCCGCTTTTTAAGCCTTCCGCCTTCTTTCTGCTCCAGTGGTCCCATTCTGTCTTGTCTGCTCCACTGCTCAGCAGATGAGTATATGACTATGTCACAGAATCTCCACTCAGCACTTTGTCTGACTCTCTGTTTAAAATGTCAACCCATCTGAAGCTGCCCATTCTATCTTCTCACTCTCCAGCCTGTCTGACCCAACAATTGTTCTTTTCCAAAAACAACAACCTTTTAACCCACTCATCCCACAGCCGATGCTTGCTGATTACCTTTGTCTCATTAAACCAGGGCATGCTTTCATTTGTGTGGCCTGTACCAGCATGAGCTATTTCCATGAGCAAATGGGCTGTTCTAAAATCAAGTACTACTGTTAAATAAATTAGGCAATTAACCCCTGTGCTCATCTTTTCACCGTTCTGAGCTAAACTGGTTTGTTCCTTTCTTACACCCAGTAAGTCTAGCTTGTTACACCTGTGACATGAAAAATGGAAAAAGGTTGGCCTGGGTGGCTATGGGGTAGTGTGGGATCACAGGTCTGTGGCATATGCACTTTAGATAAATAAATAGTACACTCCCATTTTCATGTGGGGCATGGGTAGTATGGCGGAGCGGCTCAAGAGGCAGATGTGGGGATAGGCAATGCGAGATTGACCTGTTCCCTCATTAACACTGGTGGCATGATTGCCACACTAAGGTTTTAAAAGGAAGCCAAATCAAGAGAGAGAGAGAAACAAAGACAAACAACCCAACCATGAGCAAGTGAAGTAGTGAGATCCTGAGTTGAGCCAGTTTGAAGGAGAATGAGGCAGAGTGGTAGCCCCACAGAAGTTCAAGTGCTCCATAGTGTGGATCGTTCCTCCCTGTATGGGATCCTGAAAATGTTAAAAATGTGGGGGAGGAGGAGAGATAGGAGGATAGTTGGCTCAAAGTGGACTGGCAAATTCCAACAGGAAGGAAGAGAGTCAGAAGTGAGGACCACAGCTGCTGGTTTCTCCACCCGGCTGGGCAATCTGTTGGGTGAGCTGTGGAGACAAGGGAGTAGAGGATGTGCTGGGCTCAGGTAGAAGGTGGAAGAAAAGAAAGGATTACTGTGTGGTTTTATTCCAGTTTTATTATTGATTTATTTATTGGATTTTAACTTGCAGATTATCACAGATTATTTATTTGTTGAAGATTTCTGCACTGTGCTTTTGGACACTACTATTTGTTTTAAATAAAAGCACTAGGCACTTTGCACCAACCTCTTGCCAACTGCGTGTGTCCTCATTTGCTCAGCTCATCCTTGGGTAGATTATTGGTGGTTCAAGATGCTCTCAGAAGCAACCAGGGAGTTTTGAGCTGACCCAGACCATCAAAGACAGCATTAGCAGCTTTTAAAGTCCTATCAGAAGTCATTTTAATTTTCAATATATCACCTAAAATAAAGCACTTAGTGCCTCCAGAAACAACAGAAGTATTGAAGGAACCAACCCTGGATAGGAATCCAAATCAGTGCAGGGGACACTCACTCACAGCCTCACTCACATCGGTGACAAAAGTCAGTTGATCAGCATATGTGAGGTATAGGAAGAAAACTTTATGGAGGGAAAGCAGGCAAAGTCCACATAGGTGACACCTAAACCAGATATGAAATCATAGTGACAAAGATACTGTTGTGCCAAAATTTCCTGTTTGCTGCGGATAATATTAAATTATAAATAATGAGTTTGTGAAATTTTATGAAAAAAGTGTGGATTGGAAAAAAAAATGACTGGAAATAAAAGTTCTGTCTTCTCAACATAAGGAAGCAGGGAGAAATACCCCCCTCTTAAAATAATGCTGTATCAGTTTTAAAAGTGTAACACAGTGTCCATTGGCTGTGAGCTATTTCTTTCATTGCCTATAATAGAAGATGACCTACTTCGTGGAGCTGACAAATAACAGGAAATCAGAATGACGCTTGAGTGTTTGAACAAATTTCCAGATGCAATACCTTTCTGTAAAAACCCATTACATATTAAGAACTGACTGAAGAGAAAACACCGTTGATCTCCTCCATTAACATTCTACAAGTAAAGCTTAACAGAACCAACTAAACGCTTTGTAGGTACCATGTCTAAAAATGGGTGAGCTATGTACCATTGGATTTAAGGAAAAGTTGCCTGCTTATATTTTGCAACTGATTGTTTAGGAGATCTACAGATTATGAATTCCGCAGTCTCCTCAGAAATCAGGTTTTTCTTGTTATAGTCAGTCTTCTTCTTTTATAATCACTTGTGCTGAAAGGAAGTATTAGCAATTTTTACTGAAGCAAAGGAACAAGCAGATATTAATCATCATCTTCTTTAGAGGCAAGATATCAATATTTGCCAGTAATGTGCATCATTTACTGGTTAAGAAATGTTTTTTATCACTATATAGCCAGTATATTGTTTTGTTACATATACGTGACATTATTTCAGTTTTATGTTTATATCATAGAAGATTACAGTGGGAGAGTAGAATTCTTTGTATTATGGAAGCCATCAATTTCTTCAATGAAATCCAGAATCAACCCTACTAATGGTTTACGGGAGAACTCCTTTTATATAAACAGCTTCTCTTACAATAAGGATATACCAACATGTTCTACAGCTTCCAGAAGTGAAGGATGCCAACCTTCTTTCAGCCATAATCAAACGGATGAGTGTTGAACTCATTCCTCTTCCAGGCTTTCCCAACAGATGAGCTACCCTCCAAATTTGTTTTAGATGCTTATATTATATTAAGATTATGAGTGAAACAACAATAGTACAAAATAATTTAGTACCAATAGTACTAACCCATTCAAGGTTGGTTGCTGACTGATGCCCAATGCTACCAGGATCAGTTCTGCCCCCTGCTTAACTCTGAATTGGATTACATTATTTTGAAATTAATAGATATACAGTTGTCTCCGGTTAAGTACATGGCTTCTGGACGAGATCGCGACATGCACTTATTCGGAACATGGGCTTAATAGGAGTGCAACATGTCAGTCCTGAAAGATTGACCATTCAGTTAGTTACCCCACCTACTTACTAGCCTTGACAAATGCAATAAAACATTCTTTAAAATAGACAATGGTGAAGAATATAGTGGATACATGTACAGTATAATACATACAAACACATTAACTGTTCAGATATACATGTACAGTACCTGTATGTCATCAGCCTTCCCTGTTCTTTATCGTTTTCTTCCAGTCTTGCAATATTGAATCCTTATTCTTGTAAATCTGAGAATCTGGCTAGGACAAACGCTGTAATGTTTTGCAACAGAGACCTGACTCTCCTTGTTGTCAAGTCTGTTTAAGATATTGAAATATTCAGTCAAAGACAATGATTTTTTGTGCCTGGGACGACAGAGTTGACGCCAAAGCCACAACAGCTAACTTATCATATTTGAGTTGTAAGGCTAATCCGTAATGTCATTCGTTGTTAACAGACTTTGGCTTAACGCATTGCCAGTTCTGAAATGACGTTTACATGTACATAATAACACGCTGCTAAATTGACTACAGTGTACACCTAGTAACTGCACTGTAAACTGTTAGGCCTCAGTACTGTAGTGGGATTGGACATCAGCACCTGAACGATCAGTCTTCAGCCGGTCACAAGAGCCAAGCTACTTACATCTTCGCACGCTGATTACGTCATTTGAATGTGTCAATCAATGTCGTTGTTTGACTAGTGGATGTGAAGAGACTGTGCAGTTAACCGGAGTGAATCTGCCTGGAGAGAATAGAGATGGGATCAATAATTTACGTGCGCTTAAGGGGATTGTGCGCTTATCGCTAGTGTGCGTATCCAAAGTTATTTACCATTTACTTGACTTTATACAAGTAGCGACCATGCAAGTCACGTGTTGCTAAGTAGAGCATGCGCTTAACTGACGTGCACGTGGTGGAGTCAACTGTATTTATTTTAGATTTCAAAACATGCATGTGTTTGAACTTTTTTCTTAGATTTTTCAATCAATTTAGATTACCCATTTTGAAGTCTATCATCATTAAATGAAAATTAAGTCACATAAACAAGCCCTTAAAGTGGTATATTTCATAACGTGCAACATGGTCCACATTCATAAAACAATTTCCATCTATTGTTTCTATTAAAGAGACTAGCAAAGAAATTCATCATACTATGATATATCTGATTTCTTCACTCTAACTAGTGTCTTTGGGAAAGTAACAGAAAACATGTAGGCATTTCCTGAGCTACAGTGCCAAAACAGCCACATGCTAAGGTTGTACACATTACAGTAAATTCACTACTGCAAAAACAAAATTGTTTTAGAAAGCATTGGCTGCAACATTTCACAAGTTTGCCAGTACATTTTCCACCATAATATAAGGCCTGAGATTTGGCTCTAGGCGGTCAGACATCCTGTTCCTTCAATGTGCCAGCATTGCATTCATTTGGAAAAGGTTCTTGAACTTAGTGCCAACCTAAGAGGCAGGAGCAGAAACCAAGACATACAACCAAAGGAAGAACAATACAGGGGGAAAAAATCGCAAATGCTGAAAACGGTTTGGTGAAAAAGAGGCAGTCTTCTGTTCCAAATTATTCTCAAAGGGAAGCACCTAACTTGTTCAAGCGATCACCGTTCATTTACAACCATTGATGGAATAGCCTGGATAGCAGTCCTCCTTTTATCAAAATGTCAACCTCTAGGTTTCCATTAAGGGAGACTACAAGTTCAATTTGCCATTGGGGAGGACTACACTTCATTCCATTTATAGTAATTTGTCTTATGTTTCATGAAGTTCTAAAAATGTACAGTAAATGAACAGAACGGCATGAGGATGACAGATAGAAAAACCAGTAATGCAGATGCCTTCTGCCTATAATTCAGCTACAGCAGATAGATAGATAGATAGATAGATAGATAGATAGATAGATAGATAGATAGATAGATACTTTATTAATCCCAAGGGGAAATTCACATAATCCAGCAGCAGTATACTGATACAAAAAAAAAAAATATTAAATTAAATAGTAATAAAAATAAAAATAAAAAAGCAGACAATAACTTTGAGTAATGTTAGCATTTACTCCCCCAGGTGGAATTGAATAGTCGCATAGTGTGGGGGAGGAACGATCTCCTCAGTCTGTCAGTGGAGTAGGACAGTGACAAAAGTCTGTCACTGAAGCTACTACTCTGCCTGGAAATGACACTGTTCAGTGGATGCAGTGGATTCTTCATGATTGACAGGAGTTTGCTTAGTGCCCGTTGCTCTGCCACAGATGTTAAACTGTCCAACTTTACTCCTACAATAGAGCCTGCCTTCTTAACAAGTTTGTCCAGGCGTGAGGTGTCTTTCATCTTTATGCTGCCTCCCCAGCACATCACCGCGTAGAAGAGGGCACTCGCCACAACCGTCTGGTAGAACATCTGCAGCATCTTATTGCAGATGTTGAAGGATGCCAACCTTCTCAGAAAGTATAGTCGGCTCTGACCTTTCTTACATAGAGCATCAGTATTGGCAATCCAGTCCAATTTGTCATTCAGCTGCACTCCCAGATATTTATAGGTCTGCACCCTCTGCACACAGTCACCTCTGATGATCACAGGTCATATATAGCTTAAATAGCTTAAATAACAGAAATTGGAATTACCTCTTGGCAACACCTCAAATACAGCAATTACATCCAAAAAGTATAGTGGAATTGGCCCAAGGCTAAATGTTAGGCAGAATGGCGAGATATAAAAAAATGGCTGCACTAACGCCTTCTTGCAACACCTCATTCACAGGCTTTTCAGTGTTAGTTAATGCAAACCACAATAAAAATATTCCCCCTGGATATGCTTCAACTTCACTGGTCATCTCAGGTAATTGCTGTATCCTGGTTTGGAAATGCTTCTAAGGATAGAGGAAGAAGAACCGGCTTTACAAATTGTCAGTGATTATTTTGGAATTATGTTGCCACCACCATTTTGGGCAGATTGTACAACTTTTGTTTTGTTGTGTATATCTGGAAAGCCTCAGAAAAAGCTACAATTAAAAGTTAAATTTAAACCATCAATATTTTGATAATAATGGAGATGACATGTTTAGTAGTTTACAGGTTCATTATTGGAGAGTTCACTGCTCTTTTCTCTTTAATTTAACCTTTATTGTCAAATTCTCAAATTAAGAATTGAAACTGTATTACTCAGTTTGCTAAGAGTTATGGTGGATGGCTGGGGCCACAACCGGAATTGCTGCCGGAAGAGGGTCCAGGAGCACCTGGAACACTTACGGGTGTGGCAGAAGTGCTGAAAGGGCACCTTCTCCAGGTACTCCCGGATTCTCTTCCGGCAACACTTCTTGTTGTGGTGGAAGTGCTGCAGTCCATGTTTCTGGAACTGTCCAGGCGCCCCTAGCAGTGGGCACCAGTCTCAGCAGGGCTGAGCTTCTATGCTCCAAGCCTATGACTCTGATGTAATCCAGGGAGGTTGCCCTCTCGTGTTCCGGGGGAGGTATTGCCGTGAATATGTTCTTTCCCCTGGTCCTTCCATCACAGGGCCATCATGGCTAGGCAAGGGCCCCAGCCATCCGCCCCAGAGTTTTATTATATAAGTGGGTTATACAACCATAATGTTGCAAAACTAGCTTACTGCAGAGAGTAAGTTTCAATCAGAGGTAAATTTCTTCTTAAAATCTCTGATAAAACAAGATATCTTAGAGGATAGGCTTTTTAGGCAATAATTGGTTGCATAAGTCCAATCAACCCTGACAAAATATTGTTTTAGCATACTGGACTCTTGGTAGAGCTTCTGGTGACTGGTTGTTACTCCTTTCCATTATTTGTTTCTTCTCAATGTTTCTTGGTGGCTCATGATGTTACTGACATTCTGATCATTCATGACAAACCATTTTTCACTCATTTGCCTTACTCTACCCAAATTATTAGCATCTACGGCTTCCTCATACTACACTGGAGATTGCCCAAGCAACCATTTGGCCATGGATCCTTGGAATCCATACTTCCAAAATAACCAAGTGATATATTCATTTATAAATCCTTGGCCTACTTACCTCAAACCCATATCTTGGAGTCATGGAGCACATTATTTTTATTTGAATGCTACAACAAGTGTTTGGTATTTGGTAGAGTTCAGTATTGACAAGGGTACTGTTCATCTACAGGGGAGCTGGGGGTTTAAAAAATTTGACCGGGGAGCTGTAGTATTCCAAAAGACTGTGGTAAACATCTTTCCAGTCTTCTTAAGTTTTTTCCATTAGTAAGTATGAGAGTTCAGCAAAACTAGGAGCTTAATTTTTAGAGCTATGTGCCATTCTTCTGTTTGAATTTCTTTCATCTTTTTTTCACTGAGAGACAGCCTGCTGAATGCATGTGCCTGCATAACCATACCTTCACTAAAGCCGTTATCTTGATGAGAATGACTTCTTGGACAAATTGTCAGTAACAGGGACGCCCTTAACCCAGTCAGTGGTTGAATTTGAAATTGTATCTCTGGAGATGATAGATCATTTTCTGTCCTGCAAGCACTTTGAACATGATGGTGTCAAAGACTCTTTGGTTGCTTTTCTCAAAAATATTCACTTTAATTCAATGTAGTTTTATACAAATTTCTCTTTTAAGAAATGCTTATACAGATTTATGCCAATTTATGAATATAAACTGTTACACAACAACAGATAACCTTGCATTTGAAGCTATAGAAAATATCTACACTTCTGGAATTTAATTAATTAGAAGCAACTTTGACGAAAACATTTTACCACACATTTGCCATAATAATATGGTCTCTACGTTATTGGTTGCTCCATAGGTGTATCAAAAGATGCACAGTGATCATTTTCTTTGCATTTCTGAGTGCTGTTCAAAGATAAAGTAACTGGTTTAGATGCAAATGTTCAAGCTGTAAATTCTGAGCCCTTTGACATGTGTGTGCTCACATCTGTTTCTGTCTGTCAGCTTGGGTGTTGTGAACTACTCTGTGTTTGACTTTACTGAGCCTTTAGCTGAAGTCTACTACGTTATTATTTATTTGGGTATTTGTCACACCCTTTTGTATTCCATGGCTTCATTTTTTATACTAGTTCATTTCATGAAGCCAAACTGGCCAAAAAAAGAAAAACAAATATATGTACTGTATATGTAAATAGGCTTACAATCTATGTCGGAATCTAGAATTTTACAACACTTTAATTGAAAAACTAGATAATTACACAGTTCTGCAAAATGTAACTCATAAAACTATGAATAGTTATTTTTATTTGCATTCATGAGCACAATAAGAAAAATGTAATTAGCCCAGATCTATCACATCACATTTAAGTAAAGAAATGAAAAGAAATTTAATTAAGCTTTAACAAATTGCACAGTTTATTAATGTGTAAAACATTGTTTTAAATCAAATTAATATAAAAATATTTAGTCAATCTAACTTAAGTGTAAAGAAGGCAACAATTCATTTTCTTTGATTTACATTTAATACTCTCTCATTTTTGTCACTTCTAGCTTTCTTGATCCTGTCGTGTGGGCACTTTTTGTTTTTACTGGTGTGTCCCTATGAATTATGTAGCAGTAGTCCACCATCAGACTGACATCCTCCTGTCCTTATCCTTGACATCCTGATGGAATCTTTTCCCCTGCTCTTTACTCTCCGCCCCAAGATTTTCAGGGAAAAATTCCAAATGCGAATTCAAAAAGTGAATTTTGAGACACACGTTGAAACTCAATTCCTTAAACTTAAATAATAAAGTGTTCACAATGTCTTTTAATTTGGATCTTTATTATTACTGATATACCAATGATGTGTTTGAATAATACCTAAGCCTCTTGTTTCAGGTTGTTCATCGCACCATCAAATTTAGCATCAAAAATCAGTTTTCTAATAACAGGTCTGGCAAAAATGCCATCTTTCAGTTTAGTCTCAGACAAACCTGGAAACTTTCAGTGCAAATACGTCAAACAGGCTTCATCTTTTGATAGGGGTTCATTAAACTAAGCTTAATAATAATTGCACCAAGCTGAAGCTTTTTTTCAGCTAACACTCCTTCTGAACCCAATGTCAATTCTTGGTTCTGCTGTCCCTCTCGTCAGAATTTGGTATGCTGTGATTGCTGGCCCAGGCCCAGTAAGAAACAAAAAACTTTTAAGATCCCACATATAAACCATCAGTGCTCATTATTGTTAATTTTCTTGAGAAGATTCTCAAAGGCCTCATAGACTTTGCTTTACTCATAGATGTTTATATTAAAAAATATTAAATTCAAACAAATTACCATTAAAATAAAATATTGACATTTAATTAATTATACAGTAGTACAAAAACAATAAAAAAGTGTAATTGACAGCTAAAAAATGTTTTGTGGGAAAATGTTACGTGATGGAGAAACATGATTTTCACTTTTTAGTTCAGCGCCCAAAAATATATAAAAATCAATTCCTGTGTTATTAATTATTACTCAAATTTGTGCAAAGTGCTGAAACAATACTCTATAGCTGGAGCTTTCAAGTTCAGTCCTGGGCCCTCCTTGTGGCTGAAGGTTTTTGTTCCAACCAATTTCTTCTTTTCATTGGAATCCTCAATTAATTAATCAAGACATCATTTTGCTGTTTCTGTGCTTCCTGTATTACTTCCAAATAATAAACTATGTTGCTACATGATTACTGTATGAAGTGAGCATTTATGCATGTTTGATGGGAATTCATTTGTTCTTTTTATCTTGTGGTTTAATATTTTGTTCTTTGGTAATGTTCAGGTCATTTAAGCCATTATTTTCTTAGCACACAATTGGATGGTACTGAAATAAGCTGCAGCCCATTAGTATTCAGTGTTACTTGCACCTATGTTTGCTCCGATTATCATGAAGTGTTAGCATTTGGATATAATTAAGAAAGAAAACTCCACAGAAAATAAATAAAGAAGAAAATGACAGAACAGAGCTAAATATTTAAAGCTACTATGTAGCAAAACTATTCTTAATTTCTTGCAAATGTAAATCTGCACTTTTAGGAATGCACCCAATTAAAAAATGAGATTAAACAGAAAAATGATTCATTAATTGTGAAATTGGTTGGAAAAAAACTGTGTTGGCTAGCTGTTTTAAGACTCTGTAAGAGCTACAAATTAAAACACATATGTGGAAACAAATTTTAAACCAATTTAATTTGTAAAAAGACAGATAGATAGATAGATAGATAGATAGATAGATAGATAGATAGATAGATAGATAGATAGATAGATAGATAGATAGATATGCACTATAATCTGAACACACACCAGAATGATAATAAGGAAAAAAATTAAAAATAAAGAAAACATCAGACTTGGCAGTCCCAGTTCCAGTGAGGCATTATACAGATGTATTGCTGCTGGTATAAAGGAGTCGCTATAGTGTTTCTTGAAACACCTCTTCTGAAAAATTATTTAGCTGAAAGTCCTCAGTGTTAGAGTGCCAGAGAGGGGATGCGCAGCATTGTTCATAATGGCACTCAGTTTTGTTCCAATTCTCTTTTTTGCTGCTACCACCAAGGGGCCCAGACTGTGCCCCATAATTGAGCCTGCCCTTTTTGTTAATTCCAGGAGTACTTTCAGGTGCTAAGCTATATAAAGATGGCAAACTGAAAGATTGTTAGTAAAAGAGTCAGACTTGGACCGAATGCTGGAGTAGCGCAAGTGGAGCTGCTAACCCAAACTCTGTGTCTAGACATCATGTCAAACCATAAACGAGAGACATATTTGACTGGAAGATATTTTGGAAAAGCTACAACAAAGAATTAGACTTGCAGGACAGGCTAGATCCCAAACCATTTATTCTTTCTTTCTTATGTAACGACAAAACCAATGTTAGTAAAGTAGAAAAACCTGAAATTCCTTACATTTACTAGAGAATCTTTCCTTTCTTTATATCATTTTAATTTTCAAAGACCCAGTCAGCCACCATCTTCTTATATAATACACTACCATGGCTGTCCATTTGTCTGTCCAGGATTTTAAATCACCTGTAGCTCGCTGACCTATTGATCTGAGATTTGGTACACATATACTACATGACGTCTATTATCCGCCTTTGGGGTAATTATTGACCTCCAATGTTATTCCTCTTTTTATTTTTATTTTATTTTGTTGTAGAATCAACTGTGCGGGCAGCAGGGTGGCCTTGCGGCGCATTTGTATGGGCACCGTTCTCATTCTCTACCACCCTCGCCGTCATTTCCCCTACCTCTTCATATCTTAAATCATTGTTGAAGCAGATTGAAGACTTAAGTGCCAGCTTAAGTGAAAAACTAAACAAAACGTACTAAGTAATTGCAACACAAACACTGACTTAATCAGTTTTAACGTGATAAGATATCGATGGAAGAAGAGAAGAAGCGGGCTGCTAGGGTGGAAATAAGAAGAGCTGCTCAGGCAGCAGCAAGCACATCAACCTCTGAGCAAATGAATGCTAAACAGTGACAGAGAAAGAGGATGAAACTAGGAATGCTCAAGTCAAGTGTATTCTGCAGTGCACCATTACTGGTCCTAATATACAGCAAGCCCACATCAAATATGTCACAAACTGATGTGTTGAGTGACAATATTATCATATAACATAACAGTGACAAAATATAAACACAGTTTTGAAAAAACCATTACCAGTAATGTTAATTTTAGAAACAGCATTAAAACAAGAGTGAACAGAGTCAGAGCTTTACTGGTCAGTATAGAGACAAACTCTGAAGCCAGTGGGTAGTTTGATGATTTGTGTTCTGTTGGGTTCCCACTCTTGACAAACATGTTTCAGAAAAAGTACACTGAATACATATTCGCAAAATGTACTGAGAGCATTTGTGTACGCTTTACTTCTCATAAAACTTTGCTTTTAACCTAATTCTGAAATCACTAAGGTATTCAAGCTTTCACATAGAGGATTAAGCAAAGTGCTGTCTAAGTTTTTAGAAAACTAAGTCTGTGGTAGTGAATTTGTGGTTTCTACATACAAGATACTCTGTTATGTCTGTGTTGTGACATGGGAACTGAAAGCCAAAGCTTGAATGCCACTCAATAAGCAGCCACTGCAAGAGCAAATCTCTTAAATTATACACATTTATAACATAAAAAGCAACAAGATCAGGTTTTCAGAGATTCTATGCTTGACTGAACCATATTTGTTTAAAACCGGAGGCTGGAAAATCAATGAAAAAATAATGAAGCAGGATAGGTTATTGTCGTCAATGCCCTGCACCCTGCTGTGTTAATGGTTTTGCAGCGTCTGTCCATGATTTGGAAGCTGGATCTATATGAAATGGATTTTTGACAAATCCCATTCCCTTCAAGTGCCTTCTAGCATTTTTACCTTTCTCCCCCTTACCCCCCTTCACCATCATGTCTGCAAGCTTCTTTTCATCTGACATCAAGTTTGATGTTGAGAGCAAACATAAAGGATCAGTTGTGCAAAGCCTGTCAAATTTAGAGGACTGATGGCCACACTGTTGACATGAAGCTCTGAAAGATGTGAAGCCAGGTGACAAGGTTACTTTGTAACAAATCTAGATCTTCAATAACTGATTGTCAAAAGTAATCTTGTCAGTAAAATAATTCCTATGATGCCATTAGAGTACTTCAGACTATTAGAGTTTTTTGAACTTTCTATAGATCTTTTGACTTGCTCAGGGCAAAGCTTATCGGCAGGTTTCCCAAGTGAGAACTGAAGTTATGCAGATGATGAGTAGCCTTCTGGAACTAAAACCTTAGTTTCTTATTCACCCTTACACTTATGAATTTTTGTGAGAAATTGCAAGTATATTAGGATAAATTGATCTAATATCTGATTTCCAATAACATCAAATAAAGTACATAATGTGATTCTCAAAACAGGGAAATTGGATTTAGTTGATTTGTTATTTGTCTCGTCAAGGCATTTATTATTTAAGATGTAATATCTTAATAATGCTTTATTACATTAACCAATCATTGTTGTGTTGTATTATGTTATTAAACAGAGCATTCATATCAATTCACAACAGTAATTAATTTATTTTGCCTTGAAGCAAGCCAAGCTGAATGGCCATGCCAACCAACTTTTTCCCAAAGGGCTATAGGGTAATAACCTCCTGTATATAATTTCATAGGTAAAGGGAAAACCTTTAGCTCTCGTATTACCTTGGGGCTTAAGTGTCACTCTGGCTTACGTGAATCTAATAATTAGATGCTAATGCCTAATTGCCCGAGCATAGCCCAGGAATTTGAGCTTATGGTCAGTGACCAGAATGCTATTTACTCTTTTTATCCAGTTTTTGACAGTGGTGGTGCCTACTTCTTTTATTAGTTGCTTTTACGTTTTTTTTATCCATCTACTTTATAAACCCACTTATCTAGTTCAGGGTTGATTGGAACCATGCCTATACTGGCAGCACTGGACCAAAGGCACGAGCCAACCCTGGTCTGGGTGCACGCCCATCACAGTGCCCACTCACGCCCACACTCAGTTACACCAGGGCAAGTTAGAGTCATTAGTTTAGATAAGATGCACGGCTCTGGGGTATGGAAGGGAAACTCACAAAGACATGGAGGGAACATGCAAACTTCAGAGGACTCAGGCAGCAGCCCTGACTACTACACCACTGTGCAGCAACTTTTTTATTTTAAAACAAAAATATGTACTTAATAGAGAGAATAATGTTTGATTAATATGTGTCATTCAAATAATAATGCAATTAGATTACTAAAAAACTTTCAAATAAGTCTGACTGGGGTCTTGCAGCTCAAATTTAATCTCCCATTAACACAAGTAAATAAACAAATTAACAACTTAATGTCTAGACTGATAGTAATTTATAAACACACCAAAATCACCTTAATACATTCACACATATATAAATATGTACATTTGGTTTGTTTTGAGTTACTCACAGCATGTACTTTTTGTGAAATCAATGTTTTTGTTATAGATTGTAAATATTAAAAGCTTTTAAGCCTGGATTAAAGCAAGTGGATCTTAGTCATTAGCACTAGAATCAATTCCCTGTCTGTGTGACATTTGAATGATCTCCAAGTGTCCATCCGGTCTCCTGCCACATACCAAAGATGTGCAGGTTAGCCTAACTTGTAGTAGTGTTGAATGGCCAAGTGTCACTCTTGATCAAGAATGCACATCTAGGGACAACTGATTAAAAATGTTTCAATCTTAAAAATTCAAACCCAAATTCTTCCAGTCCGTGCACTTTAAATGGCCGGGGTGCTACCGAAAATGCAAGCAAAGCAAATTGAAAAAGAAACTAGCAAAAGACTAGACACTGAAAGGAAGTAAAAAGCTACAATTGCTGCTATCAGTTACAGAGCTCAGTAACACAAGTTAACTGAACCTTTAAGTTTAATTTATACATCTTTCTGTCATTTTGACTATTGCATAACTCCATGGTGTAACAACAGTATCTATTCTTTAGAGAGGTACTATGATCTGTATATACAGTATATGCTATGTGTTAAAGTGCAGTGACTATATTCTGGTATGGCATGTTTGGCACTTACAATTACACAGTAATGTTAATTTACTTTAGTTATTCATGTAGATTGCAGTCTTGTATATATTTTATATGTTCTGGTTCTGCACAACTAGGCTAACTGAACACTCTAACCAGTGATTCTTAACCTTTTTTGAGTCACGGACCCCTATAAAAATCTGATGAAAGCTATGGAACCCCTTCTGCCGGAAATATTGACATAAACACAACTTTGTATGCAATGAATATAATGTACTTTATTTACCGAGATTTGATTGTCTCATACATATATGACATACACAAAGTATTATGAAACTTTTATGCAAAAAGTAATGGCCACGCATTATAATTATGAAATACAATCCTCTTGTGCAAATTAAAACAGATCTACTACTACTACGTTTTCTACTACCAATACTACTACTACTATTATATCTGCTCTAAATCAACAGTACCAGGCTGCATTATGAATATAAATGTGAATATTTATCTGACCCTCATGGATCCCATGAAACCTATCCATGGACCCCCTAGGGGTCCCAGACCTCAGGTCTAAACTGTGGATGTTGTGCAGTCATTGCAGATATTAAGAAAGTGACAATTTGTAGACACGTATATCAATAATTCTTTGTTGTATAAAACATAATTATGAATTAAATGACACTTGTCTTTTGACTGGTGGACAACTTAACTCATTGAATGTTCTACACCTGAAGAATGCTAATATCCCTGATGAAGGTGACACCTTTCATAGAAATTGACAGCAGATAACTGGAAATGAGATATGAAATATGTTGTTCTTTGTGGAAATCTTTAACCAGACATTCTGTAAATATAGCCATGTACCGAAATTAGGTTATTTATTTTACACTAGCAAAGGCACCCAGATATACCCAAGTTGGGGACAACAACTACATTTTGGAATGAAACATTGCCTATGTTGTTCCCCTGTGCAATGGGGAATCCTTGCAAAATTTGGGGGGAGATAGATTAAACACTGTAGATTTACATACTGGACAAACATATAGATTCAATTTTATTTGTAAGATGTCTTAAATGTTTCCATTATGACACTGTAGTGAGAAATGGCAGGGTTTAAAATACTGTAAGATCCTCTAAAAACGGAATAATGCCAATAATAATGTAAGGAAATGCACATTTGTGGTGATATATATTTGTTTGTAAAATACAAGTTACATAGAATCACAAGACAATACAATTTTTCATTGTGACATTTACATAGTTTAATAGGAGTTTGGCGGCCTACGGAGCAGTGTACCAGCCACTGACAGGGTAGCTTCAAGGAACACTTGCAGAAATCCTCACTGCAGCTTAAACCCACAGAGGGTATTGTTATCCTGGGAAAGGAATACCCTAAAACTAATTAATGCACGGGCAGCAAATTCCTCCTGGGCTATAGTTGGGAGTTTAAGTGGGCCTGTGCGACATACAATGGAACTCAGACTTCTGTGAGTTTATCCAGAGGCTCTAGTCTATTAAACTGAGCAGGGCTCAGGAGTTCAGGGCATTCAGAGGCCACCAGAGGAGGTTCTGGGTTGATCACCTCAGGACTCCAAAAATATAAAGTACATATACAGTACTTTTGGCAGCATAAGGGCACAAATATAATATTAGGCAGGTGGTTTTTAAAGTTGTGATTGATCGTGTACATTACAGCGGATAGTGTTGCCACCCTATTTTGATTTTCCTTGAGCTTATGGGTTTGCTCTGCAACAAAAGGAAAGACACAAGATATCAATAAGGTTTTGGCCACCCCATGTAACGTTGTTGGTCTTTGCGAACAAATTAACTCAGGCTGATATAATAGTGATTTGTTTAGTCCTTGGCTAAAAGTCTCTTCTCAGAATCTCTTCCTTTATTGTGGAGAGACCTGAAAGGGTGGGACTTACGTATGCTACCGCCACAGGTCTTTTGATCCCTCTGCTTCTTTCAGGCTGACAACAGAGGAGATGTTTAAGCTTCAGCATGACCTACAAATCCTTCCCTGCATATTCCCCTCTAAATCCCTGTAAGAAAAGATTGGTATGGAATGCTCTCTATATTAGGCAATGTGGTGTAGTGGTTATGGCTTTAGACTTCAAACCCAGAGGTTGTGGGTTCAAATCCTGCTACTGACACTGTTTGACCATGAACAAGTCACTTGACCTACCTGTGCTCCAAATGGGAAAAATAAAAAAAATGTAACCAATTGTATCATAAATGTTGTCATTGGCCTTGGATAAAGGCACCAGCCAAATAAGTAAATGTGGTGATACTGCAGGAAATCAGTCAACAGAATATGTTATAATACAGTACAACTGATTGTACTGTACAATCAAGTGCATTCATTTATATGATATTTAGTATGTATTCAAATAAATGTAGAATAAAATGAAAAGGAAATTGAATCAACAGAACAAGTGCAATAATATTTAGTTTAATAGCTTAACACATTGGTTCAAATGAAGTAAACAAGCTGCATAGCCAGACAGATTGGTACAGTGCTGGTATAATGCCTCTGTGCATGTCGATCTTTACACATCTATTATGGTGTGTGTGTGTGAGTTTGTGCGTTCATTTCTTTGTCTTAATCATCCAGCATGTGCTCTGGTAGGGCAAACAAACTGTCAGCTATTTTCACTTAGAAATGTCTTTGAGTGTGTGTTAGTGAATGCACATGCTTGTGTGTACCTCCACGTGTGTCTACATGTATATTTAAATAAATGATGTATCTCAAAAACTACTCATGCAAAGATTTTACAAATAAATAGGCCTGGTCCTGTGACTAAACAGTACACACTGTAAAAACCCAGGTTCAAAAAAACAATTTTTATCATAGTTATTATAGGCCATTTTATAGGCTATTGAGATATGTTATGGACCAAACCAATGGGAAAAAAAAACAATAGGCCTGCAGCCTGTAACAACACAAATAATATGCAACCTGTTTCGGAGGTTATCGTTGTACATAGGTTTCCACAGACAAAATGCTAAAATGAACTTTTCACAGCATTTTGAATTCCGTAGATTCAGAATCTGAACTGACCCCATCACCAAACTTCCATTTACATGAAAGTAAAAAAGATTTCTTGCCTGTGACAGCTCCTACAGTGCAGTACTTTGTGATGCTGAATACTGAATGCAAAGCTGCCTGGGTGTGTACGTGGAGATTTCTTAGAATACACTTTTTATTCTAACCAGGACTTATTCCTGTCTTGTTTTATATGCCAATGGAACAAGCACAACTCCCCTAAACAGGATAACACAAGAATGAAATGGATAGCTTTATATTACAGACGACACTTAAAGAAATCACTAGAATTATTGTTTTGTTTAAATCCAAACAGTTCCTTCAATGTTTTCCATTGATTTTTTAATTATCATTGTATATTCCATCACTGTTGCTTTTGGTGCTATTCACCCATTCACTTTCCTGTATATTAAACAGTTCTAAGGCGTGGACTATTGTGAGACTCCTACCTTCCCTGGTTTGATTTTGTATGCGCCCACAGTTCCCTTTTGTTTGGTAAATAATCACGGCCTAGTACTGTAGTGTTTTGATGTCAACGCGTATCCTGTTTCAGTAGCATTATTGATGTACTAGCTGAGTGAGTACACATACTGTACAGTAAAATTGCTGTTATGATCTGGTATTTCAAAAGGTAGACTTACTAAAAATATAGTATAGAAGGAAGAGTTTTTACCTAAAACAACATATTGTAAGAAGAGTCTTCCAGCTTACCCACCCCCATCCTGTCTTTGTCATGACAAAAACTATTTGCTGTGATTACAACCTTGGGGCATTTTATCCTGCATATGGAAAGTCCCCTAATTAACACTTGAATAAAGATGAGTGATTATCATTGGTTTAGGTTTAAGAACTCCTCTCTGTTCCACATGGATAAACCCTTAAGAGAGCAGGCCTAGCGTCCAACAGACTGCAAGATCCCCAAGAAGCATGATTATTTGTTAATGTGCTTAGCTAGCTTACAATAGAGAATTTACATTAGAAGAAGCTGTTAAAGAGTGTTAGAAATATTTAAGGCACAGCTTTTCTGTTCTTCCTAAACTGTGAAAGAACATGACACTTTATTTATTTATCCTTTATTCCAACAGGTTTGAGAGAATGTGTGATTCAAGAGGAAGTTTGGACAAGCAAAGGCAGAGTTGGTCACATCAATATCCTTTAACACAACCTAAAATGGCATTACATACTATCTCCCTAATGAAAACCAAGTATTAAAACAGTGAAATTTTACTTTAGCATATTTCTTGGACAATATCTCCAGTTACACTCTATTGGTATCAGTGGGTTCTAAAAAATAATAAATATTTTATAACCAGCCAGCATTATTAAAAACTCTTACGCATTCATTTTTTAACCCATTCTCTACATTAGGGTAACACAGTGATTACTGCTGTTGCCTCACAGATTCAGAATCCTGTGTTTGATGCCTTTTCATGCCCGCTTGACTATAAGGACACATAGCGTGGTGTTGCCACCCTATTTTGATTTTCCTTGAGCTTATGGGTTTGCTCTGCAACAAAAGGAAAGAGACAAGATATCAATAAGGTTTTGGCAACCCCATGGAACGTTGTTGGTCTTTGCGAACAAATTAACTTAGGCTGATATAGTAGTGATTTGTTTAGTCCTTGGCTAAAAGTCTCTTCTCAGAATCTCTTCCTTTATTGTGGAGAGACCTGAAAGGGTGGGACTTACGTATGCTGCTGCCACAGGTCTTTTGATCCCTCTGCTTCTTTCAGGCTGACAACAGAGGAGATGTTTAAGCTTCAGCATGACCTACAAATCCTTCCCTGCATATTCCCCTCTAAATCCCTGTAAGAAAAGATTGGTATGAAAAGCTCTCTATATTAGGCAATGTGGTGTAGTGGTTATGGCTTTAGACTTCAAACCCAGAGGTTGTGGGTTCAAATCCTACTACTGACACTGTTTGACCATGAACAAGTCACTTGACCTACCTGTGCTCCAAATGTTTGGACAAGCAAAGGCAGAGTTGGTCACATCAATATCCTTTAACACAACCTAAAATGGCATTACATACTATCTCCCTAATGAAAACCAAGTATTAAAACAGTGAAATTTTACTTTAGCATATTTCTTGGACAATATCTCCAGTTACACTGTATTGGTATCAGTGGGTTCTAAAAAATAATAAATATTTTATAACCAGTCGGCATTATTAAAAACTCTTACGCATTCATTTTTTAACCCATTCTCTACATTAGGGTAACACAGTGATGACTGCTGTTGCCTCACAGATTCAGAATCCTGGGTTTGATGCCTTTTCATGCCGCTTGACTATAAGGAGTTTGCATATTGTTTTTGTGTCAGGTTGGGTTTTTCTTTAGTTTTAACCCCACATCCCCAAAGATATGCATGTTGCGTGATTGCTGGTTCATGATAGGCCCTTTGTGGTTGTGTGGGTTTGTTGGGTCATGCCACAACCAGAGTTGGTTCCTACCTCGTGCCCAGTGCTACCACCATAGGCTCTCACCATCTGCAGACGTTAGATTAAAAGAGTGCAATGCAATATAATACAATTTATTTTTATGTAGCCCAAAATCACACAAGGAATGTTATGTAATTTTCTCTGATACAGTGTCATGATACACAGCACTTATTTAAGGTGCAGTAGAAACTATCTCTGGAGGAGACACCAGACCACCAGAAGGCAACACCCACATCCATACACTCTCATACCAACCCATTAGACACTTATGATCTCTAGGACCTGAGAGAAAACACGAATACCCCTAGAAAAACTCCACATGAACACAGAGAGAGTGCACAACTCCACAAGGACAGTATCATGACTTGGAATCAGTCCTGAGTCTGCGGGACAGTGGGGCAGCAGTGGTAACTGAAGCCCCACTGTGCTAAGCATGATTAAAATCTGATTTCTCAAATTCCTTCAAAGGGACGGGTCATAAAATCCTCCTATTGTAGCAACCTTTAAGCAGAGAGTGCCTTTGTGAATGGACGACTTTAGTGAATATACATGGATATTGTGGAAGATTAAATTCTATTTGAAGAATTAAAGACAGCAACTGGTCAGCAGGGAATTAATGTTGGCAAGTCAAAAGCTGTCAGCAGGTTTCAGTGATGTGTAAAGTTATGTCTGCATCGGTGCAAGGGGCTCAATACAAAATGAAACTAACTTTTATTTCATCCTTTGAAAATGTATTTTTTGCACCTTTACAAAAACTAGCATAGCTGTTAATTGACCACCCTAATCCAGCCATAACATTAATCACTTCTGAAAAGACATGCTACGTAGTAAAAGCATGTCTGTGCAAAAATAAATACATAACTTGTGTGTTTTGGTTAGCTTGATTTTTATAAAAACATTTTTGCAAGTGGTGGGCGGCATTTGCCAGGAGCCCTTTTTTCTGGTTCTTGTTGCAGTGTTTTATTCTTTTAACATCTTCTCATCTTCTAGAGCACTAGCACACATTTACTAAATGCCTGAAGGCACCGATTCCCAAAAGCATTGTGTTCTAAAAAATAGTCACAATAGAAGTACATGGTAAAGAGGCTTTTTGAAATATAATAAAAAGTCTGAACAAAGATTATAGTTTTTGAACTTGAACATAAGAGGCAAAAAAGGTAGCAGAGAAGATTAATAACAAATGCCTTTTCAAAAACAGTTGTTATTTAAAATACCATCCAATGTATTATATGGCATAAATTAAGTAGTGTTTAAAATAATGAGAGAAATCATGACATTATTTCTTAAAAAAGAGAAATATATCTAAATTTCTTAAAAGCAATAAAACACATTCTTAATACAAAGAGATTCCATTTATATTTAGGCCTATCCTTCCCATTCAATTGAATGGACAGTGTCTGTAAGAAGAAAACTTTATTTTAAATAGCACCTTTCCATTGTGAGTGCATCCCGCGCGATTTAACAGTTTCTTTTATGTTTGATGCACAGGCAGAATACACAACTTTCTCAGGGTCACACAATGATTTCTAAGCTGGAATTGAATAGATGGCATTGTGATTTAGAGATCAGCTCCTTAGCCCTGTGCCACACTCACTACCAGTAACACCATTAACAGACAGCAATTGTGTGAACTTCATCTTCTTCTTTTGGCTGCTCCTGTTAGGGGTTGCCTCAGTGGATCATCTTCTTCCATATCTTTCTGTCCTCTGCATCTTGTTCTGTTACACCCATCACCTGCATGTCCTCTCTCACCACATCCATAAACCTTCTCTTAGGCCTTCCTATTTTTCTCTTCCCTGGCAGCTCTATCCTTAGCATCCTTTTCCCAATATACTCAGCATCTCTCCTCTGCACATGTCCAAACCAATTGAGACAGTAATTGTGTGAATGACACTAACAATTTAAGCAGCAGAAATCATATGTGTTGGAAAGACATACAGGTCATGGCACTCTTTTTTTAGGACATTAGAACAACCTAGACAAGAACAGGCCATTCAGCCCAACAAAGCTCACCAGTCCTATCCACTTAATTTTTATAGCAAGTCTACTTTTGAAAGTCCCTAAAGTCTTACTGTCTACCACACTACTTGGTAGTTTATTCCAAATGTCTACGGTTCTCCAGGTAAAGAAAAACTTCTTGTTTGTGAGAAATTTACCCTTAACAAGTTTCCAACTGTGTCCCTGTTTTCTTGATGGACTCATTTTAAAATAACAGTCTCGATCCACAGTGCTATTTCCTTTCATAATTTTAACCACTTAATCATATCTTAATCTTCTTTTGCTTAAATTGAAAAGGTTCAGCTCCTTTAAAATTTCCTCATAATTCATCCCCTGTAGCCCTGGAATCAGCCTAGTTGCTCTTCTCTGGACTTTTTCCAGCACTGCTATGTGCTTTTTGCTTTCTTGGCATACCACTTCTCTCCAGCAACATGAAAAATAACAATGCATGAACTTCACTTTATTGAAAAGGAAACACAAATGACCTTATCTGATGTACTCCTTGGGCGGCACAGTGGCGCAGTGGTAGTGCTGCTGCCTCGCAGTTAGGAGGCCCGGGTTCGCTTCCCGGGTCCTCCTTGCGTGGAGTTTGCATGTTCTCCCCATGTCTGCGTGGTTTTCCTCCGGGCGCTCCGGTTTCCTCCCACAGTCCAAAGACATGCTGGTTAGGTGGATTGGCAATTCTAAATTGGCCCTAGTGTGTGGTTCCTGCATTGTTGGCTGGGATTGGCTCCAGCAGACCCCTGTGACTCTGTGTTCAGATTCAGCGTGTACTCCTTTCTTCTGTTCCTATGTTCCCAAATTGTAAAAATTCTATGGAAAAAAACAGCATGGTTAGCATTCAGCTGAACACCAAGAAATATATGAAGATGGGTTGGAAGAAGAACTGTAAGAAAGGAAGAGCAAACCAGAAAAATAGATTAATAAACCTCTAAACCCAAAACATGAACCAACATCAAAGTCAAGAAGCAGTGGTAAAATCATAGCCAAAGAATTTGAAACACTTTAAACAGCACAAGTAGCAGCAGTCAAACCCAGATAGGGAATGTACTGAGGAACAGGCTTAAGTAATGACAGTGTCACTCAACTCTACCTCTGGTTCCTATTACCTAGTAACCTGCATTCATATTCTCGATCAAAATGATGATGGCTGTAACAAAAACAAGACAGTGTCACAGTAAAATGAAAATAAAAGATAACACATTTTTAGCTAGTCATTATGCAGATAGTAAACAAATGTAACTGAAAAAATTGAAATCTTTAAATTCAGAAATTTGAAAAAAGATTGAAGAATAATAAGAGGGTGGCATGGTAGCGCAGTGGGTAGCACTGCTGCCTCGTAGTTAGGAGGCCCGGGTTCGCTTCCCGGGTCCTATCTGTGTGGAGTTTGCATGTTCTCCCCGTGTTTGCATGGGTTTTCGCCAAGTGCTCCGGTTTCCTCCCACAGTCCAAAGACATGCAGGTTAGGTGCATTGGTGATTCTAAATTGTCCCTATAATGGATGGATTCATAAGAGAAAAAAATTACCAAATACAGGAAAATTACATCTATCCATTATCCATCCATCCATCCATTAACCAACCCACTATATCCTACTACAGGGTCACGGGCGTCTGCTGAAGTGCAAGGCAGGAAACAAACCCCGGGCAGGGTGCCAGCCCACCACAGGGCGCACACACACACACACACACACACACACCAAGCACCCACTAGGGACAATTTAGAATCGGGAAATTACATACAAGCACAAATCCATAACACTTCCTCCAGTTCCTATGCTTTTACACATTTTAGAACAGGGATCGCTGATTTCAGTTTAGTGTCGACAATCACATTAAAAAGTACAAAGAAAACAACAGAAATATGTGAAGTTGGCACAGAAAACACCCAATGACAATTCAATGTGTAAGTTCACTTAACAAATTCAATTGAAAATCCTTCTTTAAAGGACTTTTTCTTACTTATCTGTACAGACAACTTTAATGGTAAATCTGAGACTGACTGGCTATATGCATATAATTTTTATATTGCATGTCATGATGCAGTAGTGTTCTATGATACTGCAAGCCACCACAGGTAATTCAAAATGTTGTTTTTGGTCTGCTGAGACATGGGCATGTTATTCCTCTTTTCAGATCACCACACTGACTTTTTTGGGCAGCACATATTAAGTTTAAATCCATTATGTTTGCCTACAAAGTAATCAATGGATCAGCACCTATGTACTTGGAGTCACTCATGAGGTCCTGTGCTCCTTCATTCAGGTCTGTAAATCAGGTAATACCACCTTTACATTGCATCAAAACTCAATTCAGAGTCTTTTCATGTATAGCTCTGAGTTGGTGGACCAAGCTGCCCACCTCCATCCAACCTACATCAGTATGTTAAAGAAGCATTAAGAAGACTCTCTTGTTCTGTAAAAATATTTTGGTAAAAGTTATGAAGCATGAATAAGAAAAGAGTAATTAGTCTTCTTTTGTAATCTTGTCCTGTAATATTTGCTTCAAAACAGAACACCATGACTGATCCTTATTTGATTATGTTGGCCTCATTTATAAGTTGCTTTGGACTAAAGTGTATGCTTAGAGATTCAATGTACTGCTTAAAAGAATTATAATAGAACACTATGTTAAATAGTAACAATTACTGAACAAAAGGCATTTTTGTAACTCATCCTGTCATTTCCTATCCTGCTTAATCCAGACCAGGATCATGGGGACAGTAACTACAGTGAATAATCTTGGTTATTTTGAGAGAGAAGTGCTGACAGAATTAAAAATGCTAACATGAACTTGTTGACTGAAATTGGACAAAATGTATTCAAAACTTTTCAAATGAAGTATGTAACTATATTTTAAAATCCTTAACAGGTACTTTTCAGAAAAAAATTAAGTAAATAAAGGAAAGACTAGACATTTCCTCCAGTACTATTGTGTGAAAAAAAAGGAAATTCCTTGAACCTATAGACCAGTTAATGTGATGTGCTCCGTACCCAAATTAAGGAAACAATTTAAGGTACAGAATCATCTATTCAGTGCAGGCATGTAGAGAGTTAATATGGGTTTGCATAAAAGCGATCATGTTTCATTTTAGGATGAAACAACAAAAGCATTTGATTACAGTGGTGCACACAATATTATATACCTCAACTTTCAAAAATATTTTGATAAGGTACTACATGACAGGTTAATCATCAGATTACCAGAGATAGGGATTCAGTTAGCAGTGTGCAGAAGAGTGCAAAATTGACTTAGGCACCAAAACAAAAAAAAAAAAAAACCAACATAATAGTACAAGGAACCTTTTTCAAATCACTTGAATTTAGTGGGTTTTTATGGAGAGTTAGTGCTACAGGCTGTGGTGGGCTGGCGCCCCACCCGCGATTTGTTTCCTGCCTTGCGCCCTATGTTGGCTGGGACTGGCTCCAGCAGACCCCCGTGACCCTGTAGTTAGGATATAGCGGGTTGGATAATGGATGGATGGATAGTGCTACAGGTGCTGCTTTTTAAATATACATTAACATTTTGAGAAAAAAATGTAATTGTCAAAACTGCAAATAACACTGAAATAGATTCATTAGCAAAGACACTGCAGTACCTGGAAAAATATACATATAGGCGGAAGACTCACTACTTCAGTTTAGCATATCCTGACTAGAGCTGCTGATTAACTGTACAGACTGCATCTCTGTTGTTAGTCATTAGCACTAAAACATAAGTAACATGATTGTTATAATTTGTTACTAACCCTCACCTAATCTGTTTCTGTTCTCGGTACTCAAATGTGGCAATTGGTGCCACGGCCCACCTGCCAAGTTGTTTGCCTGCCTGTGGTAAAGTCATCCCTGATGGAGGATTGCAGGAATCATGGGAAAGAGGGGTCCTTTCATCGGATTGGCTGGCCGAGCAATGTTTCAGCCGTGGAATGGCCAAATGGGAGAGGCAGCTTGATGGATGAGGTCTGCAGAACTCTAAAAATATCCAAATCTTATTATGTGATATCATCTACTGTTAAATTCTGCTCCGTACTTCTAAATTTTTTATTTTTATGCTGTATTAAGGATTTGTTCTGTTCTGTGTATTGTATTGTATTGACCCCTTCTTTTGACACCCACTGCACGCCCAACCTACCTGGAAAGGGGTCTCTCTTTGAACTGCCTTTCCCAAGGTTTCTCCCATTTTTCCCTACAAGGGTTTTTTTGGGAGTTTTTCCTTGTCTTCTCAGAGAGTCAAGGCTGGGGGGCCGTCAAGAGGCAGGGCCTGTTAAAGCCCATTGCGGCACTTCCTGTGTGATTTTGGGCTATACAAAAATAAATTGTATTGTACTGTATGTGTAAATAAATTAAATGTCCTTAAATGTCCAATTTCACAATTAAATAATCTGATATTATAAGGTACAATTTATGAAAATGTCTTAGTCGTAATGGTAGAATCATTACTATCCTCAGCCATAATGATACTAGGGTGAAGGTTTACATGGCATGCTTGGTAGTATACAACTCAAGCTAAACCTAAACTGCAAAACACCATTTTGAAGCGACGTCTTTGTATTCCTTTACTCTCCAAAAAGGCAAATAACACAGAACAATGGTGGAAAATCTCTAGAGATATACTTCAGGAGTGTAAGGTACGAGCTATGGGAAGAAATTGAATGTTTCATGCCTGAAGCACAATCAGAATCCCACTTTGTGACACCTTGTGTGTCGTATGCCTAACTGGCATTTTTATAAGGGCACTTTGAGGTGAGTGTAGCTGGGCTACACAGGCCAGGCAGATTTGAATTCAATTATTTGTAAATAGGGCTGTATTCACAGACTTGGCATTAAGCCGCATCTGTTTAATATCGGTGTTGTACTTCGTCAAGGATGCATCTTTTTTCATGTCCTCTTTCTGATTTTCACAGGTAACATATTTAAGCTACAGCCAAAGCTTGGGGAAAAAAAATTTACTTTTTGGGAAAAGAAAGTGTCCTTTCTATTTTTCACACATGATGTTGTCCTCTTATACTTAGCAGATTTGAAACGGTGGTGCAAAGCAGGGCTGTTTGCAACTTAGTGTGATAAATTGGGAATGGGAATTTGAATCCCCAAATCCAAGATCCTCTTTTTGACAAGACTGGCTTGGTCTTTGCAGGTTGTGTAAAGTAATTGTCCCAAGAGGAGGAGTATCTTAGGCACTATTTTATGAGTGAGAGTAGGGTTGTGAGAAAGTATGTCCTTGGACAAAGCCTTTACTTCACATAACAATCTGTGTCTTTGTTCTTACTTATGGTGATGAGCTGGGAGTAGTGACGAAAAGATTGAGATATTAATTATTCTGAAAATGAGATCTGTACCATTTCCCCAAGATAAAGTTTTAATGCAGACATTTTCATCCAAACCTGCTCCCACACTGAAGCATAAACCCATTCATACTGAGTGTGTAATTTAATGGCTGTACACATATGGTTGTTGCTTCAATGTATGTGAGCTAAGAAAATCATCAGAATCACTGCTAAAAACTCCCACTGGTATGTTACAAGCGACCCAGAAAGTGCCTCTGAACAGAATCAAACTCAGGTTCCCAGGAGATGTGACCCGGCAAGGCTAACCCGTACAAAGAAATGAAAACCAATTACTGTTACAGGAAGAATAGCATACAGTATAACCATTAAAGTGCAAATATCAGATCAGAAATCCAGGCCTACTCCATTTACTGGCCCGTAATGATTCATTGCAGCAGTATTTTCCCTGTTAAATTATAAGCACAGCAAGAAGATTTACATCAAAGTCATTGAAGAAAATGAGAAACAGTCTATTGTAAGTGGGAGACCATTCAAGTAAAAAAAGAAAAAGAAAATGCAATAAGCTGAGAACTGAAAGCATTACTAAATATTTTCAGTATAATGCAATCTTCAGAACCATTATTGGTTTACAAACCAAAAGATAAGATTAAGTTAAGGATATATATGGGACCTTTTTTCTTCAGCAAAACATATCTCCATCTGAAAGCTTGATAGACAACTGATGCCATTATCAAGACTAATACAAATAAGATTAAGCACATGTTTGTTCCTGGGACTGAAGATAAAGTCAGGCGAGTAAATTACAGACGGTTGGGTGGTGCTGTTATGCAGTAAACTGGCTTTTTGTTTTAAGCATTTAAACTAATGTATAAATCATGTGGTTTTAAGAGACAGGATCTAGCTGCATTTCACAAGTACAGAACAAAGGGAATTCTACACTATGCTCGGTAAATCAATACATGTGGTAGACAGACAGAGAGAACTGGAAGTCAATATCAATAATCCCAGTCAAGTGAGGAATGGCAGCTCATGGTCATTTAGGAAATATACACGAACCCTGAAGTTGTAAAAATATCTAGACATCCACCTTGCGTAGGAGGATAAGGCAGCGGAACTACTTAAACCTCAGGAAACTCAAGGTAAATGATTCCAGTAAACAATTGAGAAAATGGCAAAGAAAAAAGAGCAGGGAGCAGACCTCTGTGTCTGTCCCCCACCCCATACTTGGGTGATTAATTACTTTGGGGTTAGCTGTCACCAGAGTTGACCAGAAAGGCAAACTTCACAGGTCGTGCAAAACAAGTCAGTTCAGCAGTCCTTTGTTTCATATGTGAAGAGGCACACATGAATAGAGTTTAGACCGCTTCTCTGTTGACAGGGAGTGAACTTAAATGAATGCTGTTTTCTTTATGTGGTCAGAGTTGGGCTAACATGTCACCAGTTTCAGGAAAACATTGCAAAAATGTTCCGCGAGAAACTGATCATTTCGTAACACTGTATGTATCCCTACTACATGTTGACCTAAATGAATAAAAACATTGTATTTTCACTCCAGCAACCACCTCCTTCAAAAAAGATATTATTAAAGTAATAAACATGCTTTTGCCTTTTGTAGGGAATCGCCTACATCATCAGTGCTTGCTTTAGAAATGATAAAGATTTACTTTTTAATAAAGTAGACCAGAAAGTACTACACCTGTTGTCAATTCACAATATAACTCGATGCCTAATAGATTCTTTAGTATTTCTTGGGAATATTCTGCACACTTGTTGGTTGAAGAAGAAGAAGAAAATGAATCACTTATAGGACATCACTCTGCCATAATAACATTAGCCATGAAGTGCTATAGATGGCTAGTTTTATTTCAAACCATTTTCTTCACATGATGCGATTCCCTGTTCTTAATTTTAACTTTTCTTCTACTTAAACCACTTGTCACATCTTTCAGTCTCTAATGCCAGTAACAATTCATAATGAGTTTAATTCCCCTATGAAATTCCAAAGGATCACATTTTTTGTACACAAGACGTCCACTTTTTTGCTTCCAGCTCTTTTGAGACCCCTTTTGTCTTTCCCAAAAGCTAATTAATAATAAAATACAAATAAAATGAAAATCAAGAGCTAACCAAATGCATTTTTCACCTATTTACCTGTGTGTTTGTCATGTATAAGTGCTTTCAACAAAGTACCTAAACAGAAATGTGAGGGAAAAAATTGAAGTACGTAGATAAAATGATTGTGGTCCACTGAACATTCTGTTGAATTCCTCTTAGAAATAAAACGCATGTTGTTAGGAATTTTGGATGTAGCCCAAATAAGAAGCAGTAGGATGACGGATTTTAAATTGAATGACACACAGCATTAGGAGCCAGAATTTTCCTTTTTGTAAAGACAAAATACCACTGTAATATTCTAGAAATGGCAAATGTAAGAATCAAAAACAAAATGAACAATGACTGTACAGTTCTACACATCAAATGTATGGTCTGCTACATTTACATTTATTTGCTTAGCAGATGCTTTTACCCAAAGCGACGTACAAAAGTAGTGAACATAATCGAGTAACATCAGACTGGGGATTGCTTGGGAACAAGTGTAACAGGAAAACACTACCAAATCGATTTCCATAAGTGATAAGCCCAAACAAAATATAAGCTAGTTACAATTACCAGATTTACAAAAGCTAACAGCCATCACTTACAAATTCACAAAAAGAAGTGTGTCTTCAAATGGTTCTTGAACAAGTAACCGGACTCCATCGCACGCGCCGTACTGTTGCATCCTGACCTTTGGATTCGGTTAACCCTCAAAGCTTCTACGTTGTGATATATATGCAAAGTGCCGTACAAACCGCCACGAAAGCATAATGCAAGTACCCTTTAGTTCTTGATATTTTCTTTTTTTTTTTAATAATAGTCTGAAATATTAAACAGAGAACATAAAAAGTGACAATTCAAGCTCTGTGATTCCTCCTATTAACAAAAAAAAAACTATGTGGAAAGGCTGTTGAACGCTCACATTAACACATAACCAAAATTAATAGAAAAGCATTGAAAACATTTCAAAACAAAAACTGTATACAACAAAAAACATATTACAATTACTGTCACATACAAAAAAAAAATTCAAACAATTTAAAATAATTTCATTCATTTTACCATACTGAGAATAACAGCGTGCTTACCTCCTCTCACAGTAACACAATGAATACTGGGAGAGGCTCACACTGATGACGTAACATAACACAACAAACAGAGTAGGGAAATATAACAGGACCACATACAACACAATGAATGTTATCAGGATTTGGTGAAGCTCCAAACAACTAAACTTTTTATGTTCTGTTACAAACACATTGAGCGAGTCTTAGTTTTGAATGGAAGTGGGCAGCCTGATTCACGCGTCTGGGGCTACAGTACACATGCAAAGTGTCTGGACTGAGATTTGAAACCACACAGAGTAGGCATCAGCAGGCTCCATTCATCAGCAGACCTGAGTGGTCGAGAAGGAACATAGGACCTCACATATCTTCATACATTTAGTTGCAGAGCCATTAACTGCCCTGTAGGCAAGCATCAAAGATTTTAACTTAATATGTGTCCATACAGGAAGAGAAGTCAGTGTGGTGATCTGAAGAGAACAATACAAGGGAAACTATGTGATGGAAATTGGGAAAAATCCCTTATTATTGTCGCAGTATAATAAAAACTAAGAAAAGCTAAATAACATTTGACTGATCCACATAATTGTATAGATTTTCCCCTGCTAATTTGGCTTTTCTCTTACGACTCTGAAATGTCTGTGCTGATTTAAATAATTATTCAAACTTTGGTCTTTGAGGGTGTGTGTGTGTGTAAATGTAGCCTTCAAGGTTGGATTTCTGTCCTTTGAACATTGCCACCAGTATGCTTTAGGACCCAGCAGTCCCGAGATGATTAATATGGATTTAAAAATTGACAGTATATTCAGAGCTACTAAGACAGTACAAAATATAACCCAACAGATTTAGCTTTAAAAGAACCCAGTGCTGGCACAACAGTCCCAGAATACAAGAAAGAAATGGGCATAGTATTAATTTTTAATGTGAATGTTGTAACTGAATGGCTTGAGCTTAACAATTCCCTAGAGATTCACGAAACAGAGCAAGCTTTTCAAACTGCTTACCACAATGTATCACAGTGAAGAAGAGGACTGGGATCTGGATGGATTTGAGAACTCCTACTTGATTTTAAGTCCTCATCTGGAAGCTTGAAATTAAACTATACAAGCAAAGTCAAGTGGAACGTGTTTTTAAATGTAATTTCTCTAATGACAGCCCAATTTCAACAATTTGTGAAATCGTTTTTGAAAATATTTTATCTGCAATGTACATAGCTGAGGAATACAGCCTGGTGAGGAGATCAGTCTGTTGATGGATAAACGTATAGACACATACAGATGTATTCACACTGATCTAAAAACGAGTCAACGATTAACCCTAATATGCACACTTTTGGGAGGAATACTACTAAATTGATGGAAACCATGTGAATGTGATGAATATGTACCAAGAACTGGTGGAGATGACTGCAAAATTTATTGCACCAGGTGAAAAATATAACATGACACTTTATATGTTAATTTATTCACGAATACACCGTGTTTGCCTGCTTCAGATATCAAGTTTCATTTCAGACTGCTATCAAGAAAGAATGTTCAGGAAGTATTGCATGTTGGTTAGCACATGCAAGTGAGGATTTCACTGTAGTCTTTACATGTGACATATAATATATACAGTATAGTATAAACCAATAAACAATTCTAATCATTTTCTGAAAAGAATGAAAAAATAACCATATTTAAAAATAGAAAATGAAATGAGAAAAAAGAAAATGATCGCAAATGACAAAAGAAAAATGAGATCATATATATTTATCAAGTTTTGTTTCATTTCCGTATTTTTTATAAGTTATCAAATGTTTTTGTGTGCACTTTGTCTTAGTGCTTGAAGATACTGAAACCCGCAAGCATACCATGGCCAAAAAACGCTATCTCCCTCCCATTGCGCAGAATTTAAAATTTAAAGAGGTGGCACCTCTGGCGTTAATCCATTGCTGCTTGACGTAGGTGAATGTTAATGGTGGAGGTCAAGAACAAGCAGAGTCTCCCGGGGCAAATCTGCAATAAGAGGAAAACAATATAATGATCATCTTCTAGGGGAAATGGGGCACAGAAGTGAAAGGATCAGAGACAAGCGCTCTGGAGATTGAAAAGAACAGCAATTATAGCAAAAGTGCCTTGCTAATGAAATACTAGTAATACTTTAAAAATTAAAAAAAAAAAATTAAAACAACAAATTAAATAATGTTACAACTTGTTCCAGATAGCCACTGCTTTTTGCAAATTTATTTTGTCAAAAATTCTTTTTTTCCCATTTATTTTTTTATTTATTTTTGTGACCTTTTTTCCATGGCTTTGATACCTGTAAGAGAGTCATTGGACTTGCACAAGGCTGGGTATGAAGTTTAGACGCTATATATGCAGTAGGGAGAGGTGTGCCTGAGGAAGTGAATATACTATTGTATATACTGTAAATAGGGTGTCAGATAATTTACATACCTGAACATGTTTTCTATACATTGAAGTGAAGTGCGTGTGAATAAAGATTCAAAACGTTTATAACCAGAATAGAAATCCTACTTTTCTGAGATATGTAGGAATTTGTTCTGATGGTTTAAGGATTTAATTAGGCTGCCCCCTCAGCACCTTATTCAGGAGATGTACATAGTATACAACACTAGGAAAAAAACTACAGGGCAGCCCTAAGACACACTGAGGGGCTTATATCTCATAACTGGCCTGAGAGTGATTGAGAATTCCCAAGGATGGGTTGGAAGAACTTTCTGACCAACTCATCATGTTGCACCTCAAGCCTCAAGAAGATAACAGCGAAAATAAAGTGAAAGGAAGCACAAATTTACATTTCTATACTCCCCGGCAAACCTCCTGTAGAACAAATAGAATTTTGGTGCAATATAACCTGCAAGCCAAACTTTATAAAATTCAAAAGTCACTGCATATTGTCTAATGATTTTCCATCGTAATCTTCATTTACATAATCGTAGATCATTGGAGAGAGCCCTAGGACATGATGAAATGCTCAGTGACTCACTCCAACTAGGTCATGACTCGCTTCAGGTTTGATTTTGTCCTTCAGTTGTAGGGGTGGACTCTACATACGTGAGAGCTGAGAACCAATTCAGAAGTGCAATGCATATAATGTAGTGGTGAGGAATAAGGAAAGTGGGTGTTTAAGAACTCAAAACAGAAGAAAGGCTTGACTGTCTGATGTCTCATGTTTTACTTACCATGACAGAATGGAAATAAGAATAAAAGAGCAGATATTATAGCAGAACCTAGCATATCTGTTAACCCTTCATATGGCACGAGCTCTGTCAGGCAGCATACTATTGGCTGTCACAAAAGGAAAGCAAATTAGACATGCCCAAAGATTTTCAGTAACACAAATTGATATGCGATGAGATCAGCAAAAAACAGTCAGCAAGTGTGACACACCCCATAACTAAAAGTCACATAATGTATCATCAGATTTAGTACTAAGAAAACAAATCTTTACCCATCTGTATGCTATTGGTGTGTGTCAAAAAATATAACAAGCAATGCATAAACTAGGGCACTTCTTCATTTACTCATGAAAATGCAGAACCAGAGGAGACAGTTTATAAATATGTTAGTTTTTATTTGTTTGAAAACTCCGGGATGATTTACCTATTAATATTAAAAAGGGTGGCAGGCACAGTGGTGCAGTGGTAGGGCTGCTGCCTTGCAAAAAGGAAACCAGCGTTCGCCTCCCAAATCCGCCCTGCATTGAGTTTGCACATTCTTCCTGTGTCTGTGTGGGTTTCCTCCAATAGTCCAAAGACATACAGTTTACGTAAATTGCCGATCCTAAATTAGTCCTAGTGTGTAGGTGACGTGTGTGTGTGTGTTTTCCCTGTGATGGATCGGCACCCTGTCCAGGGTTTGTTTCTGCCTTCGCTAGCTGGGACATGATCCAGCAGACCCCTGTGACCCTGTTCAGGACTAAGCAGATTCAAAAATGACTGGCTAACTTTTAAAGAGGGCACATTAGTTGGTGATTTGGTATTTTAGCACTGAGTACTCCAAAATAGTTTACATTCACTTATAGTAATTACTGAAATTATTTTGATTGATAAACAATAATTCCATTTGTATCTTTTCTTCTCTTGATGCCCTGCACTTCTTGTAGCTTGGAGTAGATGTGCCATCAGAAATGGAGGACACATTGTTAGATATTCTGTTCCAATCATCATCATCATCATCATCATCATCATTAGCCTGCATCACGATAGATTACAAAGTGTACACATTTAGGATGAGTGACTAGTTGACCTAAACAGTTGGAATCTGGAAATATTACTTTTGATGTTTTCAGTAACCTATGAATTTTAAACACAAGAAATATGGATGCAGGCAGTATATTTATTTCTGTGTAAATGCTACAAGTTAAGCTTTTTGAGTCAACATGTTGTGCTTTTGTTACATTATAAGCATACTACTTGTAAAAATAATACACATACTAGTACTAATTTTCAGTATTAATACTGTGCTGTGTTTATAATTAGTGTATAACATGTTAGACTTGATTATTAGTCATTTTGCAATTAGTTTTAAAATATAGTTTGCAAGATTTTTTTGTACTTTGTATACTGGGGAATGAAAATATAACTTTTGCCAAAGCTAAACAGTTAAAAGCGCTTGAAATTGAATAAACATTTTGAATTTGCTCTTAGAGTTCAAGGAATTAACCAATCCGAGATTCATATAATGAGTTGAATTACTAGATCCCCAGTGCATGAGTTGGGTAAATCTACCCAAACCCTGTACCCCACTTAGTGGGTAAATTGAACCACATAGTCACATTGTGTGAAGAAATGGTGGCAACCTAGAGATTTTCATTTACTCTGCTCCAACTATTTTTATAATAAATTTCCTGTACCACCATATTCTGCTAAAAAACAGCAAATTGTTTTAAAAATGTGGTTATTCTTAAATTGTTCCTATAAATGTTTCTTTGTATTCTATTATCCAATGGTCTTTTTTATAGTCTAATCCATCACACTCCTGTTTACTTAACTTTCCTGACAACGTAGGTCATTGTCCTGCTGTGATTATGTCACTTATAACTAATTGAACAGAAAATGATTTGAAAAAGGGTGACATACAGCACCACACAGATCTTGAACTATATTTCCACATCAGTGGATGTGTTGGATGGCATGGACTTGCAGTGGTCAGCACAGTTCCAGGAACCACAAGTTTGAGTCTTGGGCCCAAGCATTTCCACTATTTACTTTGTACATTCTATTGTATCTGTGGGGAGCGATCCTCCTGATACTTCCTCCTGCATCCCAAAGATTTGGGCATGCTTGGCTCATTGGCAACTCTATGCTGGTTTGGAGTGTGTAATCGTGGGTGTGTGTAGAGTGTGCTCTGTGGCACCACATCTCAGGCTGAATTCCACATTCCAGCTGAAATGGGCACTGGCTCCCAGAGAGCCTGAAATAGACAAATACATTGGAGATTAAAGGATTGATGTTAATGAGTATTGAGCTTTTTAGTGACAGTTCTGCTATTCAGAATGAGCAGATCTCCATTTAATTTTGTCATGTTATTCATTGTCACACTGGTGTGTAAAAGAAACTTTTTAAAGCTCACAGTAACACTGTTAAGCAAAGTCTATGATTAGTGCCTAAATATGTGACATGACTAAATAATTAACTATAACTTTGGTATCTGAATAGTATACAAATATTCGTCCATGCATGTCATTTACATATTTATTCTAATTCAGATTCTTGGGGGAGCTCAGTATAAGGTAGGATAGAAGAGTGTTTGGGGTACAATCACACCATGCTAGGCCAGGATAGAGTCACCAATTAACCATAAAATGCCCTTTTTTATGGAATTTGGGAGCATATGTGGAGATTATCTATCTGCATGAACTTGGGGACACTGTGGCACTGTGTGATATACACAATGACAGTGACAAGACTTAGATTGGAGTGAGTGTTCTGGGCCTCTCAGGCAACAGCATTAACCACTGGGCCACTATAGGATAACAACAATGGCTGGTACAAGATTTATTCATAAAGGGAAAGTCTTCATTCTATATAATATAATCATACTAAAGTAAACACTATTTAAAAAAGCATCACAACATGATAGTCTAAAAACCTGCTTAATCCATTTTATGATTACGGAATGGTTGAACAATCACTAGCAATCAAAATTACAGAATAAATTACATTTTCATAATTTGCAAAGTCAATGCTTATCTGAATCAAATGATGTCTCAACATGAATCATATTTCATCAGCGAAAACGATCCCACATCACAAAATTAAACAGAATAATGAAGAAGGTTAATGATCAAAATTAGAGAATGTGTGGTACTAGTTAACAGCTGGTTCTGTTCTGGCAATGTCTTGTAATACTAGGCAATACCAACCGATTAGCCAACATTGGCAGGCATTTGGCAAGATAGTAAGCTGCTGTAGGGTAACTGAAAGGCAGCGACATTAGGTTGTTTAGGTGAAGGCTGGTGGGATGACCCTCTCAGCCAGTGAAAGGAAAGCTGGTTGTTCCAGGAGCGTAATTTGACAGCTGAGGTTAGACAGGAGTCCCCGTGTACTATGATGTTTGCCGATGACGTTGTGATCTGTAGCGATAATAGGGAGCAGGTTGAGGAGACACTGGAGAGGTGGAGATATGCTCTAGAGAGGAGAGGAATGAAGGTTAATAGAAACAAGACAGAATACATGTGTGTGAATGAGAGGGAGGTCAGTGAAATGGTGAGGATGCTGGGAGTAGAGTTGACGAAGGTGGACGAGTTTAAATATTTGGGATCAACAGTACAGAATAACAGGGAGTGTGGAAGAGAAGTGAAGAAGAGAGTGCAGGCAGGGTGGAATGGATGGAGAATAGTGTCAGGAGTGATTTGTGACAGACGGATATCAGAATATCAGAAAGGGAAGGTCTACAGGACAGTAGTGAGACCAGCTATGTTATATGGGTTGGAGACGGTTGTACTGACCAGAAAGCAGGAGACAGAGCTGGAGGTGGCAGAGTTAAAGATGCTAAGATTTGCATTGGGTGTGACGAGGATGGACAGGATTTAGAAATGAGTACATTAGAGGGTCAGCTCAGGTTGGATGGTTGGGAGACAAAGTCAGAGAGGAGAGATTGCATTGGTTTGGACATGCAGAGGAAAGATGCTGGGTATATTGGGAAAAGGATGCTAAGGATAGAGCTGCCAGAGAAGAGGAAAAGAGGAAAGCCTAAGAGAAGGTTTATGGATGTGGTGAGAGAGGACATGCAGGTGATGGGTGTGACAGAGCAAAATGATCTGCTGTGGCAACCCCTAACGGGAGCAGCCGAAAGAAGAAGAAGTTCTTTAATTGTGATCACTAGTGGATCTCAATAGCATTGGGGTGCAAGGAAAGAATCCACACTGCGTGCCAGTCCACCAGAAGACCCTCTCACAAGCAGACATCATATTATCAGTTGTTAACTTAACCAGCACAAAGAAACGGTAAAATGCAAGGCACAAGCAGACACTGACTAGGCACGGCATTGATTTCAGTGTACTGGTCCTGTGAATTTGCAGTGCAAAAAAAAGAACAAAAAACACCTTTTTAAAGGTAAGCACTGAAATGTTTCACATAAAGCTTAAAATGCAAATCTAATCAATTTCATCATCAATGAAGTAAACAGTTTACTGAATGGAATCACTGCATTACAGTTTACTGTTTAACTGGCAAACAAAATTTGCTTTACTGTATATTATGTTAACCTCTCAAAAGCAAGAATAATAGGATTATGAAATGGCAAACTGTGCCGTTTGTGTTGCAAGAAGGATCACCGACCTCATAAGGAGATTTCCTGAATTCAGGAATATAGAAACTGATAAGCCATTTGACCCAAGGCTTTGGGTACAATTTGCATAGGCCTGAAGTCAATTAAATGGTGTTTCCGAGGTAGTGAACTGGTTCTGTTTTGCTTTTGTTCTTTTATTTTTTCGTTCCTCTTGAATTTGAATGACATTTGCATATCTTTCATAAGAGTATCAACTGCAATTCAGAAACATGACATAGGCAAACATTTCTTTGTTTCAATTGTTTATGCTGTACTTCAAACTAAGTAGACTTCAGTTATAATTTGCATGGTTATGCTCCTTTCCAACTTCCCTATTTTATAGAATGGGAATTATAAAGGTTTATCATCTGGGGGATGTATTGTACTGCATCTCTAGTGCAACAATTCAAAATGGTATTGCCTGCTGCCTTTTAAATCTGTACTGTTATTGTAGTACTTAAATGTATTTTAAATATATAGTGATCTTTTAATATTGCCTTGGATAAAAGTGGTTGCAATATAATAATAACATATAATTAAAAAAAGTTAAACTCAATACTGCTTAATCTAATTCTTGGTCAAGGTTGGTTGGAGTGAAAAAAAGAATAACGTTAACAATACAGTTAAATTTACATTTCCATACAGCTTATCACATTATAATCAGCTGTCAGTCTGGATGTTATAAAACATAAGCTTTTCTAAAATGATGTGAAACAATGAACAATTAATAACATACTTCAGAAGTCTTTCCATTTTAATAATACAAATCATAGTAACCATCTATAACTATAAATACACAATTTAAAAATAAAGGTTATTACTCAATTTATCTTTATTGATTTTTTAATTTATCAATTTACTTATTTTTATTAGCTTAGAGTTTTACTCTGCTGGCCTAGCTCTCTTTCTCTGGGGTGGGGGTTGATTTGTTTCAAATTTTTTTGTAAAATGTGAGTTATTTGTATGGAATGTTATTTGATTTTAATAAAATCAAAAAATAAAGTTTAAAAGATAAAAAAGAATAATCTAAACACCTAAATAAGTTTTATATTCAAAATGTTTTGTCTTGATCTCTACTGTTTTCTATTTTTACAACTTGGGAATGGCCTTTACTTGTTTTCTTTAATTTTTGTAGATTCATACTGACACAAATTCACTTCTATATCTATCTATCTATCTATCTATCTATCTATCTATCTATCTATCTATCTATCAAACATATATAGTGTTGGTACCTTGCAATGAAATAAATATACAAAAGCCTAAATAAAAAAGTATTCTATCATAAGCTCTGAAAAGAGACCGTTGAATACATTTCCAAAAGTCCTTGTTATCCCACATTCCATATTGTTGCTTTTTCCTTTTTTCTTTTTAAATTTCAAGCCTAATTTTGAGCCTCCCATCCTTCCTTTTCTCTTTGTATAAGCAGAGTTAAATGAGGTGTAAAAACTTCCAGCTACACTCATATTCTGCAGCCTGTCAATCAGCTGGGCACCGGCCTTTTCTGCTTTTTAAGCTTTATTAACCTATGCATTGGAGTGGGCTGTTATGGGGCCACCATGAACAATGGCGAGTGCACATCCAGGTTCCCGATTTTGTCAGCGTGGTTGGAGGGGTGCAGGGAGTCCTGCCGTCCAGATGAAAGGCATCTTCAAATGTCTGATCCATCAAGCACAAATGCCAATGAAGCAGCCCCAGGAAAAAGCAGAAGAACACCCTGCTGATTGAGATGTCTCTCAAAACTCCTCAGGGTTCAAATGGAACACAAAGCCTCAGTGGTAGCTCTCGTTCTGGGCTTCACCAGGCAATGTCAAAGTCACGTTGGGCCGGCAGCATGCAAGGTTTGAACTTGACATGTAGCTGGCTGTGGCACTTGAATTCAAGCCTTTTTGTGCCAAGGTTGCCCAGCTACCACATGAAAGAGGGACATGTTATTTTTGTTGTTCATTCTCAAAATAAAAAAAAGATCAGAGTGTAACTGGGCTCAGTGTGAACTTGTTACAAGCAGTGCCTTGATGTCAATTCTCCTACCATCAACAGGGATAGAAGTCTGCAAGAGAAATGCTGCTACAACACAGTAGACTGATGGCTGCTTTGTGCTGGATACTAGATGGCTGCAGGTTCTCATGAGCTTGTCCACATGGCAAATTCATCACTCCTGGTGTTTTTTAAAATCACTACTGATCCGCTCCTCTTGCTAGCTATAACAACAACACATGGAAGCGCAAAGCTTGCTGTAAGACCCCAGTGCCAAGGTAGTAAAACACAGATGAAATCCATACATTTCTGTACAATAATATTAGCTTGTGGTCCCATGATGAACTGCTGCTTTCTGTGTGCAGTGTGCACATTCTCCTTAGTCTTTAATTCTTGCTTTCAAAATTCTGTCATTATTAATGATTAGAAAAAGCAATTGATAATAATTATGCAGTCAGCCAACAGGGCTAATATGTCAGACTGAAATACATAAAAATGGGTAACACACTTGAAAACTCAAAGATGTCGTTTGTTGCTGTAAGTGTTCATGTGGCCATCAGAATCATTGCCAGGGAGGCTAAGGGAAGTGATTGTCAAACACAGCAACGATTGTCAATGGAAGGAAGTGGTGTGATGAAACAACCTAAATTTAATAAATGAAACGCTGAGCCTGTCATGTAAGAATTTCACGAAGAGAACCAGTTAGCGTTGAAATAGATTATGTATGTAGTGGCATTAAATGATAACAATAGCAGCGATACATTCATCACAGAAGCTGGATGTGCTAAAGTGAAATGAATCTTCATTTCCAAGTACTAAATTTTTGATTTGTAGCTTGAATACACTTCACTACTAAACCTCCCAATCCTATATTGGTGTTACTGGGTTTAGAAAGTGAAAGTGAATGAATGAATGAATAATTTTATTCACTGTATGTGGGTAATTCATTAATAAACTTTTACTTTACTCCGATGTTGTCATTTTGCAATGTGAATGACAAATCTAAAAAAAATGACAACAACTGATTTAAATAACTTGAAGTCTACAAACAAAGAGTACATGGATTAAGTCATAGTTTTATTAAAATCCTAAATCTAAGGCTAGTAAATGGCTTTGTATTGTTTTGCAGCTAGAACAATTGAGGTGTAGATATGTAAACGCAAACATAAGGTAATGTGTTTGCAGTTTATCAAGATGCAAAATCTGTGCTCTTTAGGTTCGATTCTATTGAACTAATCAATCTTCATTTAGATAATGTCTTTTATGATGAACACCATCCTAAAGTGCATTGCATTAGCAATGCGACACAATCCATTTATACTGTGATAGGGTAAAGGTCAGCCTCAAAATGAAGTCGAGTGAGCTTGAAGCAAGGTGAAAGTGCGATGATTTATTATTTGGTCAGAATCTTGAAGAGATATTTCCGATGATGAGGAAGATGAAGCACATAATTATGGATTCTTAGATATTGGTTGGGGTGTATCACATATTAGAATATAACAAAAAATGTCAGTCACGCACATTAATAGGTCCTGTAGCTTCTTGTGTTCAGTCTTTCCGGATGCAGGTGTTTATGTGCATGAAAAAAAAAGAATAAATTAATAAAAGAAAAAATGCTCAGCTTTTTTTAACAGAAGCTAGCCCATGTGATGATTTTAATGTGGCAAGTTAATTGAAAGCAGCCTACTTGATAACTGGAAGAATGGTGTTTAGAACCCTCTCTCCTCCACTTATCCATAGTTCTTTTTCCAATTTGAGATACTCCTACATGCCAGTGAGGTCAGTCTTTTCCAAGTTCTAATCTTTTGGCATAAATGATGAGTGGATTTTATATATTGCCATATTACTATGGGTTACTTGAAGCCAATGAGTGCATCTTTGAAAGAAGTACCTTTAGTTGTAGCGAGCCAAAATCTAGTGTCAAATATATATATATATATATATATATATATATATATATATATATATATATATATATATATATATATATATATATATATATATATATATATATACTAGCGATTCCCCACGGCTCCTCCCACATAGAAGTGAAACAGGACAGTGAGGAGGGACCTGCCTGGCTCCCTACTCCTGATATCATCTTACCTCTCCCCTCGGCCCGCAGCCTCTGTCTCGGATTAAATATATCACTCCTGTAAGCAAACTATGATAGAAGTCACAAAATCAGCCAGAATGTTCAAGCAAATTCTAGAAAAAAGGCAGATCTAAATCCATGAAGTAGTTTTCTCATTCACTAGCTCATTCACTAGCCCTGCCCCCCTCTCCTCAGGCCACTGCGTCTCTCTCGGATTTGCACAAATAAATCGGTATCGCAAGCGAACTATGATACTTGGCACAATGAGAGAGGTCACAAAATCAACCGGAATGTTTTATTGAAAAAAACCTGATCTAAATCCGTTAAGTAGCTCTCTCGTGAAAAGCAGACCGACATACAGACAGACAGACTTTGGATTTTATATATAGAGAGATATATAAATGCATAAGACCACTAATAGAACTAGACTTGCTGGCAACATATTTGGCACAAATGAAAAGCAAAAAGGGAGGGCACCATGAAGTTGCTTGCTGAATTTACAGTTTTTCAGCTATCAATTGGGAAAGAGTTGGGTGTGAATCTTCTCGTTACTCTTTTTATTTTTATTTTTCTTATTTTTCTGCTTAACATTTTTTTCCACATTTCAAATCTTACCTTCTGTTCTTTCACAAACTCACCTCATTATGCACTTTCATTTACTGATAGTTCACTCTTATGGCTTTGTGGTGCACAGTGATATAGAAATATTGTCCATAATGTCTGAGAAAGGCACATTTGTTATGGTGGTCCCATCTCATAGACTTGCAAGCAACCCTCAATTGCTATAATATTTATAAATAAAATTGTTTCAAGTGAATAAGGGTATCATTTTTTTTGTGGAAGTGCATTTAGACTAAAGCTTACTTTGCTTGAGGAGTGAGTTCCACATTTTTTTGCTTTCAGAATCTGCTTTGTTTTGGAGTTGTCAAAAAGACAGGTGACCTATTGGGCAACAACTTGGATTTTAAAGAGCTGCATTACAAGTTCATTTCCCATCACTGACTCTAATTTTGCAAGTCATTTAATTTGCCAAGAAAGTATAATTAACTTGTTTGAAGAGTGTTCACATATTGTTACTGTGCAGCTAGTGGATGACAAGGTGAAGGGACCTGCCTCACAAGGTCCCACACTGGCCACAATCCCTTTTCAGACATGCATGAAAATATTTCACGTTAAAGAGACTAAGGTTAGCAACCCAGGTTGTTGCTGCATGGAGTTTGCATGTTCTCCCTGTGTCTACATGGGTTTCCTCTCACATCCAAAGACACACAGGTTAGGTGCATTGGTGATGCTACATTGGCTCTAGTGTGTGTGTGTTCGTCCAATGATGGACTGGTGCCCAATTTAGAGTTTGTTGCTGCCTTGCGCCCTATGTGTTCAGCAATGTGACCCTGGTCTGGAATAAGCTGGTTAGAAAATGGCATGTCATTTTGAAATATTTTAATGAAGCAACGGACAAAATTAGATTTTACAAATGATAAAATTATACTCAATGCTGCCAAAGATGCCAGAAACTCAGCCTCCACGTCCCGCTCTCACGCCAGTCTTACCTATCATTTTACTGCCGCCGTAGAGCCTAACCCCACTTTTATACTGGTCTAACCTTGGGCCCCTCTAACCACTTGTGACAGTCCTGGTGGACGTGCTAGAAATGAGTGAGAGGATCTATCTAAGTGCTCAGGTGTCTCAATGTTTCCATTGCTTTTTTGTTACATGTTGTATTCTTCACTGTTTCCTAAACACAAGGCTGACTACTCTTAAGTATTGCTGCCAATTTAAATCAGATGAAACAGAAAAGAGCGTGAGCAGCCTACATGATATTTACAGATGCGGACTTACTCTGCATTCCGAAAGGCTGGAGCTGTTTGATCCTAAAGACCCCTCTGGCATTCAGGTAAGATTTTACAGAGAGTGATCCTCCTTAATAATGTGCCACTAGTAGTAATTGGAGTGGGAAAATTATAATCTTTTAAAGGGGTAAGTGCAGGTGGGTGGATAGGGTTACCACCCATTCTAGTTTTACCAGGAGTACCGTGTATCTTAGGTCACACTCCTACAAATTAGTATGAAATTGTTTTATGCTGCACTTTTTCTTGACGCTCTTATTTGATTTTCACTGAGCATTCTGTTTTGAGTCTGTTATTTTTGAAAACATAAACTTCTACTCCACTCATGACAGTTTTCTTCTTGTAGTCAAAAACTACAGTAAATTTGAAAAACCTTTTGACCATTACACCAAAGCTGAAAAATATGGGCAGTGCTGACATACCTAAATTTATTTTGTTTGGGAATTAAGTAACGCGTAATATTTATTTTACTGCATTTTTTTAAAAAAAGGAAAAGGATATTTGTTATCACTGTTGAAGCTTTTTACCATCTGGGTACAGTTTTATGAGTGTTTACAACAGAAAAACAATAAAACAGCACCATAAATGAAGGGTTCTGCATGAGCGTGAAGAATTTACATCCTTCTTGAAACCTTTTGTTCTTAAAGTTCCTGTGAAGAACATTCCAAAGATCATTCTATCCACAACAAAATGTGTGCTCTGTAAAATTATTTGCATTTGCATCTGTACTATATTTTTAATAACACTGTCACAGGAAATCGTTCTATGTAAAATACAATTCAAATCACATTTACAGTATCTTCTGTTTTGAAAACATTTTTTAAAAATAAAGAAATATAAAATTGTATTTACACACTTTATATAGTGCCTATTTCTACCAAAACCATCTCGAACCACTTAGAAGTACAGAACTATGGTACAACTACGTACCATATATTTGATGATGGGACTTGATCAAAGTTACATGAGTTAATGGTGGGGATCGCAATAAACAGTCTTAATGTTTATAATGTATCATCTTAATCATTAGGACACATTTCCATTAAAACATTATATCTGAATTACCATTTAGCATTTGTCACTGTGAAGGAAAATACAATGACTATACAGTATATGACTATATACAATGACTATACAGCAGTGGCGGCTGGCCAATAGAGGGCGCTAGGGCGCCGCCCTCCCTGAACCACACACACAAAATAATAATTATATAAATTATTTAAATGTATAATTATATGATGTGATATATTAGAAAATCTTCTGTAAAAAATAAATGTTTTCACCATCACCATATAACTTCTCTGCCTGTCAGCACGTCTCAATTTCAGCTGAGGGGCGATCGAGATATCGCCCAAAGGAGGCGGGTCTTTGTAGAATTCAGTCAAATGCTGATTCAAGATATAAATATATTCAAGATGTGACATAAAATTTAGCCAATCAGCGTCCTCAAATCTTAACTGAAATGGGCGATTTTTCTGTCGCCCCAAGCAGCTAAAATCAAGGATGGTCTGTAGTGGCGCAATTTTCAATTAACATTACGTGACAATGGTGGACTCAGGTGTTGTTAATTCCGGACACGAACCCAACTCTGTTCAATCTCTACTCCAATATCCGTTTGAGAAGAGAACTTTGGCAGAAAAACTGAAGGTAAAGGAGCTGGGTCCAGATCAGCCTAACCTCTTAATCAGACAGCAGATAAGCGAAAAGGGAAGAAGTACACGAAGCTACTCTTCCAGTTGGTACACCAAAAAGGCCTGGCTATGTGGATGCGTTTCTGCTAATGCCTTATTTTGTTTCCCGTGCTTGTTGTTTAAAGCAACTGGGACAGATCCTGCTTGGACAGTTACGGAAGTGAGAGATATGAAGCACCTGTCCGAGAAAGTAAGAAAACATGAGAACACCAGGACACACATGGATAATTCCGTCAAACTAGCCATTTTGGGAAGAGTAAACATCGCTACTCAGTTAGACGACGGTCACAGGATTGCGATAAGAAAACACAACGAGGAGGTAGATAAAAATTGGTATATTTTATCCAAGATAATTGATTGTGTTAAATTTTGTGGGGCTTTTGTGGCAATGCTTTCTATTGAGAAGAAACTTGTCAGAGACATTCCTGACTTCAATAAGAAAGTAATTGAGAAGTTTGTTAATCAGAAGGAGAGAAGAGCAAAATTCCTGTACAAATAAGTAAAAAAAAAAAGATGCAGTTTTTTTTTCCCACCACAGTTATTTTCCTGTACATGGTTGTCCTCACATTTGTCGTGTGTGTGTATATATATATATATATATATATATATATATATATATATATATATATATATATATATATATATATATATATATATATAATATATGATAATAATTGATCAGACATGATTTAATAATGTTCTTTAACTTTGTCTGCATTGCAATAAATCATATTGCTTTGATTTGTGAAGAATTGTTTGAGAAATTGTTTGCTGTACCACAGCCCCACCTCAAAACATTTTCACCAGCCGCCACTGCTATACAGTAAATATATACTAGCTGTGTTAACCCATGCTGTAAAAAGCCCAGGGTCCTAGAAACTATTGAAATCATCAGAAAAAAAACTGAAATGTAAAGATGTCAGGTTATTGAAAGGAACTACTCTGGGTGTCTCTCTCCTAGGAAGATTCATTTTGCTGACTTGCTCGCATCGCTTGTGTATTAGTGGTGGGAGAAAAAGTAATAGGGATACCGTTTTGCCGATGTTAGCTGCTAAGCGACTTTGTCTTTCGTCTGACGTTTCGTTTTGCTGACATGCTAGCCTCGTATGTGTTATTAATCGTGGCAGGAAAAGTAAAAGGGATTACGTTTTGCCGATGTTAGCTGCTAAACAACTTTGTCTTTCTTCGGAGGTTTAATTTTACTAATGTGCTGGCCTTGCTTGTGTTATTAGCCGTTAAGTAAGTTTTCTGTTTCCTTGGAGGTGGAGCCCTTACCCTAACTCCAACTACTTCCGGGCTGGACAGACACACACACTTCCACGCATAGATGTTTATATATAATATCATTTACACATGCAATTATAATTTAATAGGTAAGGCTCGTATACAGTAAAAATATACAGTATACATTATTTCTTGCAAGGGGTTCACAAATAAAAATAATTGTATTGAACATGAAGAGGAATACATTATTTTACTTCACTGTCCTGGAATATGTCCAGAATGTTGGTACAGTAGTTCAAACTGCTACTTTTCAGCTTTAAGGGACCGGGACCTGACCACTGTTAATAATAAGTTTGCACATTCAGAGTGTGCTTGCATGGGTTTTCCTTCTATTTCTCCAGTTTGTCCTTACATAGCGTACGTAAACTGGTAAACCTAGATCAGCTCAATAAGTCTGAGCAGTGCCACCCCTAGCCAAAGTGGGGCCCTATTTGGAATCTTCTTCTAAAGCCCTCCCTATCACCACCACCTACCCAATGCATCCCTACATGAATCCACTACTTTACTATTTCTATAACAGCTTTAATTTTTACAAATATATAAATAAATAATACATAAACAAAGAAGCATTATAACTTTGTTTCCTTTATAAATGAAGGCTTAATTACTGCTATTAATAATAATGATCCAGTGTACTGATGTGCCATTATTCTTTGTTACTTGACATAGTGAACAGTATCATTTGTAACATGTGATACCACAACATCAAAAGCTACAATTTTAATATCACTATTACTACTACTACTACTAACAATAAACATTACAACATAATAAACACTACAAATAATAAAATTAAAACTAATTCTACTATTGAATGTGCTTAATAAATTTACTTAATGTTGTAAATACAAGGTCAAAATGAAGCTGAGTATTAAGATATTTATATCACTTTATATCATTTCGTTCTTCTAATGATAGCAGTTAAGGTGAGGCATGTGTGTAATCCAACACAGGACCAATCTAATTACAAGATATTCTGTGCATTTTGGGAAATAATTCCAATGGTAATTAGGCTATATTAGCTTAAAAATAAATTTGCACATGTATACAAGTTTGCATAGAACAACTTGCACAAGTACCAGTCAATCAGATCAATCCTAGAACCCAATTCAGCTTTAGAGCCTATTTATCCCCGAACAGAATTGATACATATTGACGAGTGATGAGCGAGCATCAAAGTGTTCGGGTGTTCGATCCAAACACATCACGATGTTCTTGTGCTCTACCGAGCACCCGAGTATAATGTAAGTCAATGGGAGACAACCAGGCACCCCCTGCTCTGAAGAGGGGAGGGTGCCTGGTCCATTGGAAAAGGTCAGAAAGTGACAGAAACACCACCCAAATGGACCGGGAACAGCATGGGGACAATGTCTGGATGCATCTTGGACTCCCAAGTCGCTGCTGGGAACCAGTTTGTCCAGTTGTTTGAGTTGTGCCACTTTTACAGACTGACAAAAACACGCCCAAACCCCCCCAAAAAAATCAATTTTGCAGGAAAAATGACGCTCTAAAACATTATATGCCTGTTCCTGCAGGTGAGTTGACACTCTAAAACATTATATGACAGTGTCTGCATATATAGCACCCGATGACGTGTTCCGGCCAGCCAATCACTGTAATGCCAGCACCTGACATGGCTACTGGCATTACAGTGAGGGCAGTACTTAACTGCCCCTTGATTGGCTGTCTCCAACCCGCGAAACGTGCAGGGCAGAGACTCGAGCATGGCGCACGAGCACATGTGGTGCTTGTTCGAGTAGCGCCATGCTCCGAGCATAGTGATCCTTGAGCCGAACACATGTTTGGCTGAGCATGCTCGCTCATCACTGCTATTGACCATGTTAAACAAAAATGTGAATTCACTTGTGATCAAGTCGATCAAACTTACCACATACAGAGATGGTGAGAAATGAGTGCCTTTGTGAACAATGATTAAACCTACTAAACTTACATCACAAGAGTGATGGGGTGTCTCTTAGTGTAATCGCACGTCTGGCAAGATGCAGATACTGGAGGCTCATTAACTTTAGTAGTATGTAGTAACTGAATCAAATATTCACAGGTTGACATATATAAAACAGCAAATCGTCCGTGCCTAGGTGTAATGTCGTCTGACATGCACAATAGTACAGCTAACAATAGTACTACTAACAAGACTTATAAAGGATCAGGGATGTAAGAGCTAGCATATCTGGTGAACAGAAATGCACAATGTGTTGGTAACAGAGTGATGTACCATTGTACCATTGTGTCAGTTTTAATAAATGGGTATTTTATGCTAGTTAACAAATATTTACAGGCCTAGAGACTGAGTAGAGTTTAAAAATTAAGTACATGATCATCACAAATGTGCTGGTGCACAAGTACAGCTTTTGTTGAACTTTCATGTCAATTTTTCCTGGGAAAACACTCTGCCCAATAACTGAGGCCCATGATACATTTGTGGCACTTTTATTGTTACTATTGCTCCACATGAAAGTTTGCTGAAATGCAAGTGAACTAACGGTTCATTGAAACAAAGCAACTAATAATCCCCTGATTTGGTACAAAGCAAACAGACAACGAGTGTGAACACATCTTTAAAGACAACTAGATTAAATAAAAAGAAAACACACTTAGTCCAGGAATAAACAAGCTGCCCTTGGCCCTACAAGAGCAGCATTTGGGGGTGGCAAGTGGGGCGACTGCTCCAGGCCCCGCGCCTAAGGAGGCCCCGCTTTTGAGGTCTGCGTGTCCCGCTTGAGCAAATTTGTCAAGTTATATTTTCCAGTATATATATATTTGAGATGCTTCTAAGACAAACCCTTTTAAAATCCCTCTTCAAGTTCAAATGTATGTCTTTGAAAACATTCCATAGTCTGAATATAAATGCACAAAAAGATGTATCGCTAATTATAGCCGGCTGACATGACATCAAAGTGACTATGACATCCTGCATATCAAGACTCAGGATATACTTGAAATTTGGGTACTTTTCTAGAAGAGGTATTGTCATGAATTGCATTTTTTAAATAGATGATATTATTATATTTTGATAACGTTCACGTGTTACCTTGCAAAAATTTAGCTGAATACTGCAATGAGAAAATCCGATGTATGTTAACATTATTTTTATTAAATTTGCACACAAGTTTATACAGTCCACATATACTGGTAACAGAGTTTGATGTAACTGGCCCCACATGGGGTTCGTCAGCCCTAGGCCCTGCATACCCCTAAGGCCGCATCGGTAGCCCTCCATATGTTTGTTCTATCAGGGTATGCAATTTGTCAAAGTTTGGATTTCCTCTCTTCTGTTATCTCAGTTATTACGTTGATGGACTTTCTATTGTCATGTTTTGCTTATGGTAATCAAACTGAAAATACCTTCTTTGACTGTGTGTTTAGTGTAGTTGGTGTGTTCTGGTAGGTAAATGTTGCAATTTGCTGTTGATGATCCTATACTCAGTGAACAGCTCTATGCAAAAGTACAAAAATTAACTGAATTTAATGTCTTAATGTGCAGCTCATTTCAATGTTATAAATCATAACATCCATTGATTGTTAAAAGATACTTAGTGATATTTAAGTGAAAACCTTAGGGATTTAGGGGAAACAATGGATAATGAAACATCATAGAATTTCATTGGTACATAGTGCACAACAACAACATCTGTTAAATTTTAAACCACTAAATGACTAAGGCATTTTTTTCTTCATCTACCAGAAATACTTCAGACGTAATGCTGATTCATTGATTGCAGCAAAAGAGCAAAAAGAATATGTCAGAGAGTGACACATACAAAGAATGAACTAAGAACAGGTCAGGTGCTAAGTAGGTCAACAAAGAAGAAAAATGCAGATCACTTAAAGGAAGCTAACATATAGAAGTTCAGTGAAAACAAATAACAGAAGGATAAATCATTTATTCCACAAAACCCTATTGCTTACTCACAGTAATTCAAAACACTTTTAGACTTATGAATGTAAAAATAAACAATGAATATAATTAAGGACAAAAGAAGTGAGTCAAACAGTCAAAAAGCTCCAGTCTCTGCTCTGTGGTATTGCAGTGGTTTGAGCTTCTATGTCTCAGCTCTAGGGGACTGTGGGTTTTTTTGTGCCAGTCCAGAGTTTGTATGTTTGCCTGGGTCTTCCTTCCACACTATAAAGATGTCCATTTAAAGTTATTTGGCTAATCTAGCTTGGAAACAGATTTGTCACCCATGGAAGTGGAGATTAAAATGACAAAAGCTCAGAGACCATTCAACGTTTTAAAGTATTTTTCAATGTACGTAACAAAAAGAAGGTAAAATTAATGATCAGGTTATGATATTAGCAGGAGTCAGTTTGTGTGCCTGACACAGCCTAAGGATCAGTGGCTGGACAAAGGAGTAGTGGATTGGATTATAATCCATAATGATAAATTCTCTTCAGCCCCTCCGTGACAGCATTGTTACCAACCAGAAGCTTGTTATTCATTTATTATTTGTCTGCTTTTATTATTAATGCTTCTGCAATACAACACCCAAAACTATTCCAATAAAGCTGTACCATATTTCAAGTTTAAAAATATATATTTTTTCACATTTATAACTTTGCAAATGTGAACTTCTTTTCATTCTAAATTAATGTTCCTGAATGCACTGAGGGCACAAGCCTAGTACCTGGAGTAAAACTATGAGTATAATTAATTACCGACAGCGTCAACAGACTTAACAGGCCACGCAAATTACTAAAACACTTTGGTTATATTCCTTAAACATGCACACATTTACAAAGCGACAAACATGCATGTCCTTAGTGGCAACTTTATTATGTTCACCTATCTAAGGCTACATCCACACTGCTACTTTTTCATTTAAAAAAGTAGAGAGTACCGTATATACTCATGTTTAAGTTCTCCAGTAGATAAATCGGGGCTTGATTTTACCATATAATTTGTAGTATTTTAATATGTCGGTTGTATAAGTTGGATGTTGAAAACTCACACTATTGGTGCAGAAGATTATGCTATCTATCTATCTATCTATCTATCTATCTATCTATCTATCTATCTATCTATCTATCTATCTATCTATCTATCTATCTATCTATCTATCTATCTATCTATCTATCTATCTATCTATCTATCTATCTATCTATCTATCTATCTATCTATCTATCTATCTATCTATCTAATTTGCTTAGCCACATCCTTTACCTTATACTCATGCATTTAACAATTCCATCTCATTATCAGTCCAAACAAAACAGTCTATTTTTTTGTTGTTAGTATTTTACATTGGTAATAGTTGAGAGATGTTCACAGGTACGAGTCCAAAACAGAACTGAATTAGTTTGTTAAAGATGGTGGCTTCATATGCCGGGACCGAAAATGACGTCATCAGTGGCATTGGAACAGGAAGTGACATCATCAGTGAAACAAATACACACACGCTAGCTCCCATGCAAT